>NW_024351730.1:11208757-11532401 GCF_902729225.1 Pteropus medius
TCACCTCAGATCATCAGGTATTAGATTCTCATAGGAGCACAAACCCTATCGTAAGTGGCACATGTGAAGGATCTAGGTTGTGCGCTCCTTATGAGAATCTAATACCTGGGGATCTGAAGTGGAGCTGAGGCGGTGATGCTAGTGCTGGGGAGCGGCTGCAAATACAGATTAACATTAGCAGGGACGTTTGCCTGCACAGAGACCATAAAAAATCAGTTGCTTACAGACTCATATCAAAACCTTATCAGTGAGTGGCAAAAGACAGTTAAGCTGCATCTGGTGGCAGGCTTTAGAGTGGCAAATGAGTTATGTACTTTAATTGTACAGTTGCATCTGGTGGCATCTGATTCTGCATTGTGGTGAATTGTAAAATTCTTTCATTATATATTACAACATAATAATAGAAATAAAGTGCACAATAAATGTAATGCACTTGAATCATCCCCAAAATATCCCTGCCACCCCCAGTTCATGGTAAAATTGTCTTCCACGAAACCAGTCCCTGGTGTCAAAAAGGCTGGGGACTACTGCCTTAAGTAAAATATGAAATGGTCCCCCTTCTCTCCACATCTCCCAGCTTCCTTGTGGGTAGATACAGTTACGTGACTGTTGACCAATGGACTGTGAAATGGTGTATGCAACTTCCAGCCCCCACCCCAGTTGAAACAGGGAAGCTGCTTGTTCTTCACCTCCTCCTCTTTTCCCCCTCATTGAGAAAGGATGACCACTTGAGCAAATGCCTTAGACCTAGAGCTGGAAGCCATGGCATGTTCTACCAGTTGGATCCTTGGATGACTACGTGGCGCAGAGCTGCCTACTCGCTTCTATCTTATTTAAGCCATGTATTGTGGAGAAATTGATTTTCTGCCACTTTTTCAAATGCCAACCACTAACTCCAAATAAGAAATGACATCTAGTCTCAATAAAAATAGTAGCGAGAGAAACTTGAACATAGCAGAACTCCTTTTTAGGTATTTCTGGGTCAGAGATACTACATATACACACCCTACAAAAAAATAACTTGTATTTACAAATTCATTATATTACAAATAGGCACAGTTCCGAGTAGTAAAAAAGGTAGGAGCAGGGGAGCTTTATTATAGCTATATTTAATACAATTCAATGTATGTAGTTATGTTTAATATATTCATATATTTATCTATTTTTTCTTCTTCCGCAGATTGTACACAAGGGAAGGAAGCTTCTTGGTTTTATAGGCCACACTTCTCTTGATGCGCTCTCCTTTGATGTTAACGATATGTGGCAAGAGAGGGGGCCGGACTGTCAGCACTGTTCCTTGTGGTGTATAGCCTCGGAGATGCAGTCTGTCCTTAAACTGAGGTGTTACTGCAACCCAACCTATGCAGGCATGTGACAGAACACAAGAAGGTGTTAACAACTACCTTATTAAAAACACCAAACCAAAGCTTAAAATGGAGCGCCAAAGGAGGCAACTGTTCTTTTTCACTCTATTTCTTTTTAAAAAGCAAACAATGCCTTTGTGAAATGGTACAAATTTATTTTCTGAGTAAGTTGCATTTTATGAATAAACGAGTATGTATTCCTTAAAATACTCAGTTTATGTCAGTTAAGGTACATTTCTACAAAAATATACTTTGAGTCAGGAAGGCTACTTTATTCACCTTTTAAAAAGTGTTTGGTGTAAAATTACCTGCAGAAGAAAACTTGATGTCAGCCACTGCTTCAGATTCCCCAAGTCCTTCTTTTAATGTAATGTCTTCAGCAACAAGAGGAGGAAATCCTGCCATTCGTTCCTTTCCACCCATTGGAACCTTCCATTGAGATAAAATGAAGATGTTTAGAAGTTCAAATTAAATTCTCTGTAGCTCCAATATTAAGTAAAACACTGATAAGATAATTCTGTACAGGGATCAAGAATAAAATCTAATAAATTCTAAACATTACCTGTTGACAAAATCCCAAATCAATTCTAGTCAAATGAAAAGCACAGAAGTTCTGTGACGAGATGAAGCCCACAGCTCCCAGTGCCAAGGGCGACATGTGGGTGGTAACCTTCTGAGAGCAGAATCTTGCTTTATTAGTTTACACTGTTTTTATGACCCTCCATAAAGCTTTACACAGAGTAATGTTGGGCAATTAAGGCAATTAAGATCCAAATACTTTAGATCTTGTAGGCATGGCTGGCCACAAAGATTAATTCCCACCTCATTACAAGTCAAGGGTACAGGCATAATGATTAAGATTCAGCTTCTATTTATATATGTTTCCATGAATTGGAAGTAACTAGATAATAATTTATTCATTAATAGATCTCTGGGTTTAGCACTAGGGACACAAAGACAGATGTTATAATATGGTCCCTGCCCCTAAGGAGATCAGAAGATGGAAATAACATGTAAACACATGACGAGGTAAGAAATGTGATGAGAGGCATATATTAAGTACTATGGTTGTGAAAGAAGAAGTAATGAATGTGTTTTGGTCAAGGAGAACATTAATGAAGCAGCAATATCTGAGCAGTACTTTGAGAAACAGATCAAAGTTACCCAGTGGAAAGGTATTCTGGTTTAGCATGATGTACAGACACAAAAACTGGAAAAAGGATAACGAGTTCAGGAACTGCAGTCAGTTTAACTGTCCAGAGTATGTTATGTGTGTGTGTATTAGCGATAAAGCTGTCAGTTCAGATTTCTCTCAGTAATGTGGAACTACCAAGGGATTACAGAGGAAAGAAGACAGAGATAACAATAAAAAATAATACTGTGACCTGCTTTGCATTTTGGAAGGATCTCTCAGTGCGGGGGTTTGGACTGCGTAATTCTTTTTCAGGGGGAGTGGAGAGGCTGTTCTGTGCAGTGTTGGATTTTTAAGAGCACCCGTAGCCTCTACTTGGCATCTACCAAGTCATAAAAACCAAAAATGTCTCCAAGCATTGCCAAATGTCCTCTGGGGTAAAAGTCAATGGTGGCTAAGAACCACTGCTCTAGCAGCCGGGGAGATAAATTTGGGGTGGGGGTAGGAGGAGGGCAGTAAAAACTGGAAGCTGAGAAAAATACTCAAATATCTCAAAACAGCCTAATGAAAGCAGATGACAGCTTGAACTATATACAAGGCTGGATTCAGAGATATTTAGGAGGCAGGACTGACTGATTTGGGAGGCGAGAAAGAAAACAAGGAGGCAAGAATGAGTTTCAGAGCAGGCAGCTCAAGAAACTATTTGTGTCACAATGGGAAGACTGGGATTGTTGCTTTAGAAAGTATCCGTGATGCCAGGGGCTAGAGTGACACAGAGTTCATTTTTATAACAGCCATATCACACAAACTAAGGAATTGTTCTTTCCTGCAAATCTTAAGCTGTATTTCAACTTGTGTATTATCGACTAAAATGTAAACAAACGTAATAGAAGTAAAGCCTTCTAGTGCAGAAAAAGCAACAGATCTTATGTCGGTTGCCTTTGTGTGCTCACCCACTAGCCAAATCCTACAAGTGTCTGGAATATTAATTTTAGGACAGTTATTTCAATGGAGTTTTAATTTCAGTCTGGCTTTCTGAGGGAATCCAGAGGGAAGTATTTACATCTAAGCCAGGTTTGTTTTTATCCTCTTTGAAAAGTGGATTTATATTTTGTGTTTTGACTTATTTTTAGTTGCATGAGCATGAATTAATGTTAAATTACCTCTGCATTAGATACACCTGGTATTTTTGCAAGAGGTATGTTCCACCACCACCACGGCCACCACCATCACAGACATTTATGAAGCACTTAGAAGAGTGCCCTGGAACTTAATCCTCTTCAGACCTGTGATATAGATTCAACACAGAGAGGTAAAGGCAACTTGCCTAAAGTCACACAGCTTTGTTAAGTGGTGGAGTGGAGCAGGCATTTGATTCTAGTCTGGCTGCAATGATCTTGACCATTATGCGATACTCACTAGTCAACAGTATGTGCATTATGTTTTGTAAAAGAGCTGAAAACAGTCTCCATTTGGTCTTTGGTGAATTTAGTAGGAATAATTTCAGTGGCACAGTAAGGGCCAAATAGGACTGTGGAGAATGAAACGTGAGGAGCAGGAGCGAGCTCGATTGTAAAGAGAAGGAATGAATAGGCACTGTGTTTTGTTTTTTAAAGATGAGAGAAAATTCAACATATTTACAGGTGAAAGAAAAGAGCTAGTAGAGCAAGAGAGAAGAAGTGGGATAATCTGTAAGTGTCTGGGATTAAGAAGTTAGGAGGAGAGTTTTTCCACCCAGACCAGGGCTTCTCAACCTTGGCACTATTGACATTTTGGACCAGATAATTTTTTGCTGTGAGGGGCTGTCCCGTGCACTGCAGAATGTTTAGCATCATTGTTGGTTGTCTCCACCCACTAGATGCTAGTCATCCTCTAATTGTGAGAAAACCTATAATTTCTCTTCACTCAGCAATATCCAATACAACTTTCTGCAATGATGTGACTGCTAAGCACTTCAAAAGTGGCTGATGGAACTGAAGAACTAAAACCAAAATCCCTTTTATTATAGGGCCCACTTCGCTTTATAGAGAAATCCTCAGGGAGAACAAGGTGAAGGAAGAGCTAGCTAATGGCATAACAAAGATGGTTCTGTCCAACAAAGGCTTTCTTAGCAGGGCTGTGGGCCTATCACAGTGTATGTTAACCTAACCATGCCATCATCAAAGCGTGCCAACTCACCTTGAGTAATGTATGACCTGCATGCTTCTGATACACAGTATCTGCCTTGTCCAAGGAAGTAATGTGCACAGGAAGGAAGTTGGAAGCCACAACTGTAAACCAAGCTGACTGATTTCCCTTAAGAAAGAAAGAAGTTATTTAACACAATGAAAAACCTGCAAAACCGGCACATTACAAGGCACAATTAAAAAGCAATCAAGCTCCCTTTAGAAGTACTGGTATGGCAGGTATAATCAAACTATATTAATGCCTAAATGTAAGGGTACAATATAGCAGAGGCAGAAGCAGTGCATGTCAACAATTTATGTAAAACTAAGATTCCTTCCATAGGCTTGTTGATACCATTAAAAAAAATAATTAAAAACAAAAGGAAATACTGTCTGCATTAACTGTCTCCGTGTAAAGTTAGGTTTAAAAGATTCATTTTGTGGGCTTTCAAGAAATATGTAAGAGTTTTAAGTATATAAGGCTAAATTTCCAAGAAATTATGAACAAACACAAAACCCAAGAAATGTACCCAAGCAATGGCCTGCAAGTGTTGCATTCGGTGGTGTTATGGCAGATCCATGTTTCATTTTACTTTTTTCTCTTCGTTTTGGCAAAACGGAGCAATTCTACAGCTATTCTAAAATCCCCAGAATACTATGTGAATAAATATCAAACAAGAAAGCACATATATAAAGTATACTTATATGGGATATAAAGAAGTGTGGAATTTATTTAATGCATATTAAACTTGTACCTAAAGTCTGACGTATGCTTTCACATGAAACAATACCATAAGATAGGGGCAGTATCTTTTCTTAAAGCCAACCTGTATGGGACGCTCAACATCCTATTGAAGATATAGTTTTTAAGACCTACTACTGTTTTTTTATTTTTCCCAAGTTTTTATTATGGGCATTTTCAAACAAAAGAAAAAAAAAAAAAAGAACAGTATATCAGCCCCCAATATAGTCATGACCTAGTTATCAACATTTTGTGAATCTTATTCGTATATCTTCTTCCTTAAAATAAATCCCAAAACTAATTTGTTTTATAATGGCACAGACTTTCCTTACCTGCAGAAAATCTATGCGGCCTATGGCACCCAAAAATAGAACCATTCCTGGTTTAAGCACAAAAGTTCTTGGAACAATGGAATGTGTTGGCAGAACAATATTGACTTCTTTTTCTGATAGAAGATTTAAAACCTGTGAAGCAAAGGGCAGATTTTAGAGAATTAACTTTTATTGAAGATATGATATATTGTGATTTACCTATAAAAGTGATGAGAAAAAATATTCCAGATTTCAAAATAAACCAAGGTATGTCAGAATTTGCTGCACATAAAACTTATTCATTCTTTCTGTCTATATGAATCAATTTACGGATGGCTCTACTCTTGCTTCACAACTTAATCTTGAGTAATGGCAAAATAAATTTATAGGAGTGTGGGACTTTCTCATGTCAGCAGCATCCCCTGAATGTCAAAATTAGTATGATAGAAAATATGTGCTCACCATCATGGCTTCTAGTGAGCAGCAGTTTTCGGCTAACAGTAAGGCAATAAGTTACTTTATGACCTAGCGGAAAGTATACATGCATTAAATGCAAAACGGTCACCACATTCTAGGAGCAGATGAAGAGTGTGAATAACCCCTTTCTAAATTCTGGTCTTCGGTTTCCTTATTTCCTCCAAATACTCAGCAAAGAATGAGATTAAGTTATGAATCCTCTGGCTTTTAAGGGTGAAGAGTTCCTAAATAGACTAGAGAAAATAGAAAAAGAAAGCCAGGAAGTACAAGATTCTGGTAAGATTTAAGAAATCAAAATCTGATTAAAAAAAAAAAGAGAAAGTAAAAAAATGGAAAAAATTTTTTATGAACTTGATCCTTAAGGAAATTATTATACCTAGAGAGGCTCAAAAGAAAATACATAAGGGGGCTGCAAGTGCCTTTCCTTAGCATTTGTGTTTTAAAAAAGCACATCAAAAGCCATCTGCAGTGAAGAAACTCTTTTAACCCTTTTAGCAGACCTTAATACTTTAATTTCACCACAGAGTTCCTTGATTCATTTTGGGAAACATTGGTTTAAGGCATCAGATAAATATATCAATAAACTGACACAGAAGCAAATTAAAGATCCTTTATATCTAAAAACTTGAGAGTTTCATTCTGCTGGTCTGAATATTTAAAAAACTCTTGCCTTTTTAACTATTTGACAAGAGAGTCTACCTGACTAAACTAACTGCTATTCCTGACCTGAGTCTAAAAGGGCAAAATGAGTTGAAGTTAAAGTGACAGAACATTATTAGAAAGCAGTCCAGTTATAGATTGCTAAGGAAGAAAAGACTGGACATAAGCAATTATTGTATGAGGTAAATATATGATTTTATGACATAGGTCACCAAATAGAATACAATTCTGAGAATGAAAGTGTTGAGTGATCCTGATGAGGCAAAGGAAGGAAAAGTACCTAAGAAACCAATGTTATTTCACAGGGGGACAGATAATTAAGCGAATTAGAAACTGGTCAGTAACCAGATTCAAAGGAAGCTGATTAATTGATTTGTGGTAAGGCTGTTACTTGAATGCACACTTGTGTCAATCAGTGACTTAGATGATGATCAAAACTGCAAATGAATAAAAAGTTGTGAGATTTAATGAGTATGTAGGCTATAGGCTGATTTAAACAAGATAAAATCAGTCATCAGGAGACCTTGCAATTGGATTAAAAATGTACAAGACAGAGTTAATCCTATTCTAAATTATGCTCATCTGAGGGTAGTCATACAAAAAATTTAGTTCAAAGTGTCACACTTTAAATACAAAAAAAAAAAAAATTAGAAAACATTCTGAAAAGGGGCCTGGGTTGATGAATAGCTTCCCAGAAAGAATATATGTAGGAAATAAGGACACATAATCTGGATTATGTAAGCACAGTAAATGCTTGATGTTTGTTGGATGAACTAATGAAAGACAAAAAATGGTAGAGTGAGGAAGAGATAGAATGTTATAGTTCAAAGTCTGGCAAGGGAAATAGGCATTATATTCATTACATACAGCTTTGAGGAACAATGGGTACAAATTACAGATTATTCAGCTCCACACAAAGAGCAGGACAGAGACCAAACAGGTTATCTTGGGAGGTAAGGTGACACTGCTTCAGCTGATAGTGTCATTCCTTACTTTGGTTCAAGCTGGATGACCTTTCGGTTGATATGTTATAGAAGGAATTCAAATATGGAATAGGTGGCTGGACTAAAGTGATATTTATGATTTCTTCCAACCTCAAAATATGAATCTGTAAATGTCTTCCTAACTAAGGTAACAACCACAATAATACAAGTAGGGTGTAAGCAGTGAAGCCTACTAAATGGAATACAGAACTTGATGGCATTGAGTCACCTCTAAACTGCTTCTATGAATGAATCAGAACTGAATCTATAATGAAAGCATACTACTTTCCTGTGTTCTGCCAATTAAGACAGTACTCATGCAACTGAAAGTTAATGTTTCTAAAAAACATCAAATACATACACAATTTTCTTTTGTAATTCCAGGGGTATCATAAAACCAGTGGGCATCTTTCACATCTTGTGGGGTCAGTTCTACTTGTTTGGTGGGTTTATCTGCAACCACAACAGGTTCATTTTCCATGTCAAAGGCAAGTGAATCAGCATCAAACTCAAAGCCAGCTTCATCCTTTTGTTTTTCCGAATACGAGAATGTTCTTCCAACTCTTCCTAGAACAAGTTATATCGAAGTTATTAATCGCTCCTTTAAGGCCTTTGACTCCAGACCGATAACACGTTTGCCTCAAACAAGTTACTAAGACTAATTATGGGGCATGGAAGTGAGACTTAATTCATAGCTTTGCATTTTTCTCAAAGGCAGTGGGTGTCAGATTCTTGAAACAATCAAGTATGTGGTTGGCTGTGTACAGGCAGGGGATGGGTGGAAATCAAACTGTTGTTGTAAATGAAGGTGGAATAGAGATACCAAGGAAAGGGGGACTATTTAATTTAAAGCCAATGCATAGAGTCCACAACCTGTCCTCGTCTGCAAGGAAGCGGGTAGTATCTTAGTAGAAGTGCTTTACTGCTGATAATGGCTAGGTGGGCAATTACTACATTGATTCCTTTCCTGGATTTCTCCAAGTATCTACTGTCTCAATTTTCTCAGCACAATGATCTCTGTGTTTCCAAACAGGGGCCTTGCCTCTAAATGGCCTCTATGTTCCGGAATGAGGAAAGTGGTCTCTCCCCACAAAAACTGGCTAGCCCCAGACAGCTATATTTCAGGTTGCTCAACAAAGAATTTTAGCATAGACCCAACAAGTTTTCCTATAGAAGATGCTTACCTACCACATAACCGTGCTTTTTCAAGAGACTAAGTTGATTTTGTTCTAGCTGACTAAGATCTTCTTCAGCTTCATTTGCATCTTTTTTAAGCCTTTTTTGCCTTTCAAACATTCTGTAAGGAGTTGGGTTGCAAATAGGAAACTTCAGAAGGTTTAATGTAGTACCTGAAATACCAAAGAATGAACATATTTTTATAAACATTGCACAAAGATAGGAGGAAAACTAACATTTTCAGCGAGTTACACTGTCTTGGGTACTGTGATTTATTTCACTTAAACCTTCATGACGACCTCCTACAAAATTTTTACTTTACAGGTGAGGAAACAGGTTCAGAAATTGGCTCATAGGGTATCACATATGTGGGATATAAACCTAAAAGCAACAAATGAATAGGACAAACAGAGACTCATGGACATGGACAATGGACTAGTGGTTACCAGAAGGGAGGGGGAAAATAAAAAAATAAAATGTTAAAGGAAAAAAAAAAAACTGGCTTAAAAAAAAAAGAAATTGGCTCATAGGTTCAATCAGGTGAATCTCAAATCTGCAGGCCTGATTTCTTTCCATTTTCACTGTACTACCATCCAATATAAAAGTACTTCGTGTATAATTCAACTAAAGCCCAGGACATAGAAGAACAATTTACCAGGTAAAGTTAAACACTGGTTTCAAAGGAACGAATGAGACAATTACTTTTGCCAACTGTTAAATACAAACAGGGTCATAGAAGGTTCCATTTTGCAATTACATAAATTTCTTACAGCCACAAATTGACATGTCTTTTCCGGAAAGCTACATACCATACTGCAATAATGAATTAGTCAAATATTAAATGTGTACAGTATACAGATCTCATGAGTAAACTGAGATATGAAGAATAAGACTGAGGGGTGGAAGTGGGTTTAGAAAGTCAAAGGACTTTCCGGGGAAACATACAAAGTAAAGCTACAAGGGAAATCTCCAAAAGAGCAGGAACTTTGTTCTTTGGTTTATCTCTAGTGCCTAGAACAGTGACTGGAATATAAAATGCTCCATAAATATTTCTATCAGAAAATTAACATAGACTAAATTTCCAAGAACTGAGCTGACACAGAAGAGAGGCGTGACCAAATTATGGAGAAAAATTTTAAAGGGAAGGCTCCAGACAGTCTCTGATGGACATTAAGCTCAGAAAACGAAGGGGACAGGCCTCCTAAGGCTCACCAGGCCACGGGGAGATGGTGGCTCTGTCGATAGCTTCAGCGCCCTTGGCGATGCAGTAATCCGACTCCAGGAGCGTGTTGAAGAGAGTAGACTTGCCAGCATTGGTGGCGCCAACCAGGTAGACGTCGCCGCGGTAGCGCCAGGAGCGCTGAAGCGCGGAGATCAACTCTTCCACTCCATAGCCAGTCTTGGCGCTGATGAGCCGAACATCCCTCAGCATCGTACGGGACCTGGCTGAAGGATTCGAATTCTCCTCCCTGTCCAGTGGCCTGTCCCCGGCGGGGTGCTGTGGCCCTCTGGGGCCAAGGGGCCGCAGGAGTCCGGCGCGGACACAGTCATCCCAAAGCCGCTCCCGGAGCCGCTGCAGGTAGCCGGGTGCGTCCTGGGGCAGCAGGTCCACCTTGTTCCCCAGCACGATCAGCTGCTTGGGGCCTACCAACGCGGGCAGGTCGGGCAGCAGTGCGTCGGGCAGATCGAGCAGGTCCACCATGTAGAGAACTAGGGACGGCCCGGGCCGCCGCAGCGCGGCGCTCACCAACTCCAGGTACTGCTCGCGGCTCACCTGCAGGCGCAGGGCGCGCCGGTGGTGCACCAGCAGCCAGCAGCGCTGGCACACGGTCCGCGCCAGCCCCGCGTCGGTCTGCGCCGCCGCGCTAAGGAACTTCTCGCTGGGCAGGTAGCCGGGAACACCAGGGTCCTGGCAGTGCAGCTCCGCCCCGCAGCCGGAGCAGTTCAGGCCGCTGGGTGGCACCGTCGGGTCCGGGTGCCCCACGACCGGGTGCACTCGGCGGCTGACCCGTACCTTCTGCTGCCGCCGCTCCTCCCGCTGCTGTTGCTTCCGTCGCTCGTCCTCCTCTTGCTGCTGCTGCAGCTCCTGTAGCTGTTCTTCGAGGGTCAGTGCGGGTTCCGGCTCCGGGACGTACTCGGGGAACAGAAAACGCTCCTCCATGTCATCCCTTTCCTCATAACCTCCAGTTGCCGTCGGGCTACGAAGAAACCCACGTCCCAGGCCAGAAGGGTGCTGGGAGGAGGAGGCGGCCGCGCATCTCCTTTCAAGAAGCAGCTCCCGAAGGCCATGATGCGCTACAGTGGGAGTGGATCCTCGCAGTAAAGGGCACAAAAGTCTACGAGTCAGACGTGCGGGAAGCATGGGGAACGCGGCCCTGGACAAAAAGGGCGGAGCCACGTGCGCGCACGCGCACTGGGGCCCAAGACGTGCGTTAAACTGGAGACAAAAGCCCGGCATAACTTGAAAGCTGTCATTTGTCAGCCGTCACATTTCGGCTCCTCCTCCTGCGTGTAATCCCATAAATTCTCGCGATGAAGACTCTGAGGCTTGCAAGCCCGCTTAAAGCTGCAGTAAAGGTATTGGGGGCTTAGACTATGCTGGGTTGCTGAAGAGGCTGGGTTTTGTCACTTTCAGACTTCTTCGATGCGCCACCGCTGGCACAACCCGCCTTTAATACATCACGTTTGCAAAAGCATTTTTAGTTTTAAAAGTGCAAAAAATAGAGCATCGGTTGTCGTGGATTCACCACCACAATGAAAATTTATTAATAAGTCTTGGCCTTTTTTTCAGGTGTCATTATTTGAGCGACAACATTGAAAAAAGAACAAAACCTTTCATTAGCTGGACACGATCCTCAGCCTGTAGTAGCGGTCCCCGCAATCAGTCAGAGGTTGGGGGTAGGAGGTAGAGGGAGCGTCAGCCTACAATTTGCGCGTACGCAATTCTAACCCTTTCGAAACCTGAGCCTACCAGTTGCACAGGCGCAGATCTTACGTTGGCTTCTTTGTGGGAGGCCTTTGGCGGAAAACGCAGAGCATTCTGGGAACGCCAAAAGCGGAAATTACCTCGTCACACGCTCGGCTTGCTGCTGGTTGCTGCGCGCTTTTCTGTCTGCAATTTCAAGAGTTAGGAGTTCGGGAATCGTTTGCAAATATGTATGACGCAGACGAAGGTAGGTAACCTTTTAGAACCTTTCGCGGCGACCCATCTAAGGAGGGAAATGTGGGGAGCTGGACGAATGGTAGATTTGTGGCCTTCCCTAAGCTCGTCGCACAAGTGTCCCCAGTCATGTTCCCCACATATCTCAGACCAGGAACAAAGCTGGGATTTCGAGAGGTGGAAGGTGCAGGCAACGTAGCGTTAGTGTTCTAGGCAAGGGTGACACTTGTTCTCTCCACTGCCTGCCCCTGGATAAATCATACCGCCTTCTCGTACTGAATGAAATAGCGTGCAGAGCCACTAAGATAAATTCCATTGTGTCGACTTTGAAGGCTACTTTATTCATTTCCCTTAAGGCCAGAGTTAATGGATTTATTGACTAGTTGAATTTTTGAGCGTCATGTGTCAGGCATTGTGCTAGGCCCTGGAAATAAACCCGGGGACAAAGGGTGCGTGTATGTGTAGGAGGGTAGCGGGGGCTGGGGAAGGGTGGTGGTGGTGGTGTTGATTTAGTTGGGCATTACTTAATGCTGTTATATGTCTAAGTACATTGTCTTAAAAGATGACTTTTAAATTTCCTTTTTCCAAAAAAATGACAGTTCTCAGGTGGTATGTGGTATTCTACTGAACAAGGGCAATATGTCTTTTCTTTTTCTTTTCCCATGTAGAATTAATCATGTCTAGTGTGTTTTCATTGTGTATTTTTAAAGTTCTTTCTTCCATTCTCTACAGCTACTGTTTCAGACTTCATTTTCTTCTAGTTCCCAATCCCATAGCCACATTTCTTATTCCCTCAGCTACTTCATGGAGAAAATAGAAAAACAAAAGCTTAAGCTCTGCTGTTTAAACTTCTCTTTCATATCTTGAGTCTAGAAATTTATTAGCATCACTACATTCTCTTTTCTTAATTTCTATTTCAGTGGAAAATTTTAAAAAATGCCTTTTGGACTTAGTTTTTTGAATAGGAAATGTATTTTCATCTTTCACAAGCCAGAAAATGTAAAAATGTTAGTGTCAGGTTTTTTCTTGTTTACCATCTCCCAGTGTGAACCCCCTCTGCAGTAAGTAACCACTGTTCTTAGATTATCACTCTGTAGAGCTCTATGCATATTCAAGCAAATAAATGGGATTCTATTTCCCCCTTTACAAGAACATTTACACTTTTCTGCACTTGTTTTTGACCTTACATAAATCTAGGAGATTTTCATATCAATACATAGAGAATGTCTTTTTTTCACAGCTACCTGGTTTGAATGGATATAATATAACTTTAGTGTCTTATTGATGGACATTTGAGTTATTTCCATTTTTTTCTTGGTTCAAACAGTGCTAGAATGAATAATCTCATTTTGTCAGTTTGTCCAATAGACGTATACCTGTAAGATAATTTCTAAATGTAGAAATGTCAGGTCAAGTGATGTACACGGTTAACATGTTCTAGACGGTGCCAAATGACCACCATAGTGATTGTTCTAACTTACCTTATCATTAGCAGTGTAAATAATTCTGTGGAAAAAAGAGTTATAAGTCATCTTGTTTATCAAGTCTGCTTCTGCACTGAGTCTACATTCCATTTCTGTGTCCTTTGTATCTTTATTAGATATGCCCTCATTAGTTTTTAGACACTCCTTTTCAGTGCCTTCTTCCTATGTGAATTATTAGATCTCATTTGCAAGAAAATAAGTTAAACTCTTTATTGTTTCCTTTGTCTTCCAATCTTTTGCCTTTTCCTTCTATTCACAACAAGCTTCTAAAGAGAATAGGCTGTTCTTGATTCCAATTTCCATCTTTCAGGTTCTCAACCCACTGCAGTCTAATTCTGCTCATGCCACTACATTAAAATAGCTTTTAATATGAATATCAGTGACTTCTCAATTAATAAATAAGGTGGACATTTTAAAACTTTATCCAGACCCAGTGGTGTTCAACATTGTCGATGAGTTCTTGGAAACTCCTTCCTTTTGCCTCATCGCTCTCACTTCATTCTTCTTACCTGTGTGACTTTCCTTCTTATCCTTTTCCACTGTTCACATTCTCCTTGGATGATATCATCCATTATCCATGGCTTCATTTACCATCTATATTTGGATGACTTTTGAAAACATATTTCCAGTCCAGATTTTTTTGCATGTCTAACTACCACTAGATAGTTTGACATGAATGTGTCCCAGGCCCTTCAAAGTTGTCACTGCCCAAATTGAGCATTTCCCCATTCCCTTCCCAAACTGCTCCCGCCTGTTCTCCATCTCCTCTGTTGTTAAAATTAGAATCCTGGGCATGATTTTTGATTCTTCTCTTTTATCCCTATATCTAATGAGTCATCAAGACTTGTAAGTTCTTCTAAGTATGTCAGATCTAGTCACTTCTTTGTACCCTCTGCCACAATTCTAATTCAGGCCACCACCATCTCCTGCCAAGATTATTTTCTCAGACTCCTAATTTGCGTGCTTCCAGTTTTCTTGCTTCTCCAATCTACTCTCCACACTGGCCATAGTGATCTTTCAGAAATAAAAATCTGATCTAGTCACAGCCTTGCTGAAATCTTAGACTGGTTCCTCAAAGCTCTCTCGATAAAGACCAAGCAAGCTCTTTTACTACTTCTAACTGTTTACTGTTTCAGCTACATTGGCCGCCTTTCACTTCTTTTTTTTTTTTTAAATCGCCTACAGCACCTGGTCTTCCTAGGTGGTCTCCCATCCAAGTACTAACCAGGCCCAACCCAGCTTAGCTTCCGAGATCAGACGAGATTGCGTGTGTTCAGGGTGGCATGGCTGTAGATGCCTTTCACTTCTTGAATATCTTCCATTGTGGAGTCTTTTGCACACATTGTTTTTTTCTGTTTGGAATACTTCTCTACACCTTCCCCTACACCCAGCCTTTTGCCCTCTCCTTTTGTCTGGTTTACTCCTATTATTCATACATGATGTCTCTGCTTAGGTCAGCTTTTGGTAGGTCAGCTTTTGAGGATGCAGCTATCTTTTATCTTGTTGAAGGTGGTGTCTCCAATGGCTGGGACATAGTAAACACCTTCAATAAATATTTGAAAATAGATGAATGAATAAATGAATAACGACCTTCATGGGTTTATTTTCTTTCACATGATATTAACAGGGATGTTCTTTAATATCTTGCCTTCACTTTTCCTTCTTTATGTAAACGCTCCATATTCTTCCAACCACATGTGTATGATTCTCAACTCTTTGCAAATTAGACCTCTTATTTGAGTTACATGTTTATATCTAGTTGCATACTATAAGTGTTTAAAAGGATAAATGTTCTGCAAGTATACCTAAAACTGATGTCATCGTTTTCTTTCTTTTTCCCACCTTACATGCTTTTCCTGGATGGCTGTGATACTGATCTATAATCTGTCATCAAAGCTAGAAATCTCTGAGCTATTTTAGATACCATTGTCTTTCTTACCCCTCCCTTCATATATAGGGATCAGTAATTCCAGTTTATTCAAGAAGCATTTATTAAATAATTTATTTTGGATATGTATCAGGTTTTGAATTCAAAGCTCTTAAGTTTTACAGATTATATATTTAGGTCAGAATATAAAAACAAACAAATACAGCACACTTATTCTTTTACGTAAGAAGGTGAGACTAATAGAGGATTCGTGCACACTGGTTTTTCAGATTCCCCATTGTTCAAGTTACTATTGTTGCATGATTGCCACTAAATGGAGCTGCTTAAAAATTAATATTCATAGATTTAAGTGGTCAGGAATTTGGCAGAGCATAGTAGGAATGACTTATCTGCTCCATTATGTCAGTAGTTCAACTGTGAAGACTCAAAGGTTGAGAGTTGACATCTGGGGGCTGGATGATATGGCATGTTTACTCACATGTCTGGTACCTAGCTTGGAAGTACTCAAGGACGAGGATTGCTGACTGGAACATCTTTAAGCCTCTACCCAGTGGGCTTCCTCACAGTATACCAGTCTTAGAGTATTAGGTCTTCTTAATGGTAACTGAGGGCTCCAGAAGCAACTGTTTCAGCAAATAAGACGGCACAACATTGCCTTTCCTGACCTGGCTTCTAAGGTCATGTAATGTCTCTTTAGCTGCATTCTCTTAACTTACAGGAGAGTCAAAAACCTACCCAGATTGAAAGAGAGGAAACATAGTCACCTATATCTCGATAGTAGGAATTTCAAGATCACGATATAGAAAAGCTTGTGAAATGGAAAATATGGTTGTGGCCATCTTTAGAAAATACAGTGTCACACGTGTACATGTATGAAATGTTGCTGTATTAGACCACCCCTCCTTAAGGTATTGCCCAGCTGTTGGAACTTTTTTCTGTCTCTACACCTTACCCTAATCTCTGACTCGTCTCTGAGGAGCTTATTGATCAGAGGACTGAGCTTGCTCCTAGTTATCACTGTAGATGGTGATTAAGAGAATTACATGGACTTCATGTAGAGAAGATGGAAAACTTAGAGATTCACAAGTTATGCTGAACCTTTCTAATGAGGTCTCTTTGTATATTGGGAGAATACCTATGTGATGTAGACCTGTGTATACGTAGATGTATACCTATATGTATTATTTCATTACAATTAATTGACTGAAATTTTAGAAAAATGAGGTAAAAGAATTGCTTTTTAATTAGCAGAGTAAATGTGTTTCTACTACTTCAAATCATAGGAGCGATATCTTAACAAGTAGCATTTTATTCCAAATGAGTATAATATTTTTGTCTTTTGTAGATATGCAATATGATGAGGATGATGATGAAATTACCCCAGATTTGTGGCAAGAAGCCTGCTGGATTGTAATCAGGTAACTTTTTAGACAAAACTGAATAAGCTTTAAAAGACACTATAACCTATAAAAGGATTTCCTGCTTATTTTAGATATTCTATATGAGTATGCTGCATGAAAGCAGATTTCTCATTTATTTAGTTATATATTTAACTTTTTAAGTAATTCAGACTTACAGAAAGGCTACACAAAGAATTCAGGTATACACTTCACTCAGATTCCCTAAATGTTAACCTTATACTATGTTTTCTGTCTTTCTCCATATTTTTTCCTGAAACATTTGAGAGTTAAGTTGCAGACATAGAACATTCTTTTACATAATCATAAACCATCAAAATCAGTAAATTAATATTAATACAATATTCTTGTTTAATCTACAGACTTTATCCAGATTTTGCCAGTTGTTCCACTAATGTTATTTATAACAAAGTAAAAATACTTTTTCTGATCCTGTATTCAGTTTAGGATTACATATTACATTTGGTTTTCATGACTTATTCTTTTGTCTCCTATAATCTAGAAGTTCCTCAGTCTTTTTTTTTTTTTGATCTTGACATTTTTGAGAATAGCCAGTTACTTTTTAGAATGCCCCTCAGTTTGAGTTTGTCTGATGTTTCCTCATAATTAGATTCAGTTGATCATTTTTGGCAGCAGTGATATTGTTTTCAGTGCATTATATTAGGAGGCACATGATGCCTATTTATTTCATTACTGTTGATGTTAATTTGATTTCTTGGTTTTTCTCTTTATTTTAAATGGGTAAATTTATAATAGGTTGTATTTCAGCCCAAATTCCCATCCAATATTAAGTGTAACTAAAATGAAATAGAACTCAGTAAGAAGCCTTGTATATAGATAAGAAAAGTAACTTTTAAGTAATGAAGTAACATGCTACACTTTGCTCTATTATCAAACTGACAGTTGCTTTGTATATAGTAACATGGTGATACTTCTGATTTCTACCATCTCCAAGATGCACATCCTCTTGGTTGACACTTTTTCTCTTTTCAAAGAACACATGCTTCTAACATTCTTCCAGCTGTATTTAGAATATAACTGAACCTTTCTTGAACGTTGTTTCATTAAAAATATATTGAGTTTTTGAAGTATGAATACATATGTTTTCTACTAAACATAGGCTATAAAAACTTTGTATTGAGACATTTGTATTTTTTATGATGTTTAAATATTAAACATCAAGAGGCCTTTTACTAGAAAACAAAAACTAGGTAACTGTTTTGTGGGATATGCCTATATTTTATAATCTCCAGGAAGAAAGAATATTTTGTTCTTAGATGAACAAGAATTGTTTTCAACATGTGCGGTAGATTTCTCAAGAATAAAATACTCTTGTGAATAGTCATCTCATATAATATTGGTTACAAAATAAATGATTTGAGTTTTACATTTTAATTGACTATAGGTCCTTTGGTTATTGTGAGATGACATTTTGTTTTTTTCACGTTTTAACATGTTTAAAATGACTTGGCAAAATAATAGTAGGTATCATAAGTATGAAATATTTATGTAATTTAGGCATTTAAAGGATAACATTCTATTTTTATTTTATTTTATTTTTTTAAGCCTACAGCACCTGGTATTCCCAGGTGGTCTCTCATCCAAGTGCTAACCAGGCTCGATCTTGCTTAGCTTCCGAGATCAGATGAGATCGGGCGCATTCAGGGTGGCATGGCCATAGACTTAGGATAACTTTCTAATGAAGCACTGTTCTAATGATTTTGGGGAAAGCAGCTATGATTCAGCTTCCTAGCAGGATAGAACTTGTCCATAGTTTTATAAAGATTTTTTTGTTATTGTCCGTAAAAACCATTGCTGTTTATATTATAGACAGTGCCTTCCATGTGTTTCTTACATATCAGTGGCTGACCCAAATGGTTGTGAGAAATTTTTTTCCCATTAGCTCAGTCTCTTGAAATTGTCCAAACTAGTTTTTATATTCTGCGCCTTGTACAAGGATTGTGTGCTGCGCCCTCTATCATAGGACCAAACTTTTAATACTAGTGGTCGTGTTTGATTGAATCAGGGTAGGACCTTGACCCAGAGCCAGCCAGCCAATCTGTAGGCCTGCCAATGTCCTGTGAGGTGATCTAATGATGCTAAAACAGGAAGCTGGTGATTAATTGGGCTATACATATTGTCTAAGAAAATTGATGTGAGGGTTGAGGAGTCAGTAGTTATAAGAGAGAGGGGAGCAGAAGCCTAGAAAATATCACAAATATGCTGGGGTCACAAAGTGGAGGAGTTGAGATAGCGGGGTGTGTTGTCTGGGCCATTCATGCTGCTGGGAGGTGATGAGATAATCCAGTCCTTGGGGTTGTGTTAGAGCTCAGAGCTCTTCTAGTCTTTCTAAAGCTCAGCTATGCAGCTATTCTCAGTTGGTGGTGAGGAGTCTTGCACTTATATCTACTTGTATGTTTTTATATGTCTCCTTCCCCATTGCTCACATGAATAAATGTCTGTTCCTTATAAACAATAATGTCAACTCTTAGATTGTCCATCTTCCTTTAGGGCTTCATTATGTGATTTCTGTGTGTACACTACTAATTCTGATTTCTACCTATGCTCCATTTTTTTTTATCATCAGTCATTTGCTGAGTATTTTCACTTGCATGACTTACTCTCATCTCACTTCTAATATATTCAAAATAGAACTAATAATCTTTAAATTTGAAATTCTTATATGATCCATATTTTAGTCATTGATAGCATCATTATTTTATTCAAATTAGAGTTCTTATTTTTATCTTTGTGCTTTTTTTTTTTCCCCAAGAAATATTTCCAAGAGGTTGGATGAAATTTATCTATAAAGCACATTTGTAAATTAGGGCTATCTTGTAGTTCTTATGTTGTACTTTAATTATTTTACCTGTAAGTATGTCTCATTTCCCCAAACTCAACAAGTTCTGCAAAGAAAGTGTTCCTAGTTGTCACCCTTTTTTGCATACCTCATAGTATCTTGCATAGTGACAGGCATATAGTGACTGATATTTAATGATTGTTTATTGAATTTGATTATAATGAAAATGGAGAAATATGCTAGAAAACATCACTGGGTTGTAACTAATTATGGACTCAAATATTTTTCCAGCTCCTATTTTGATGAGAAGGGTTTGGTCAGACAACAACTGGATTCCTTTGATGAGTTTATTCAGATGTCTGTTCAAAGAATTGTGGAAGATGCGCCACCTATCGACCTACAAGCTGAAGCTCAGCACGCTAGCGGAGAAGTTGAAGAACCGGTAAGATGGTAATATAAAGTAACATAAATAAGAGTATTGATTTGAAATTTCAGTTCTCTCATCTGGCTTAAACGTTAAAGTCAACAGTATTTTTAGTAGAGTACTTATAGCATCTTCAATCAGCTCCTAGTTTATTCTTACTAATGGAGAGATGCATTTTTGCAAGTACAATTGACCCTTTAACAACATGGGTTTGAAGTGCATGGGTTCACTTGTATGAGAGTCTTTTTCATTGTGAAAACTTACAGTATTGATAGATGCAATATAGTACTATAAGTGTATAGTACTTAATAACTTTTTTCCTCTAGTTTATTGTAAGACTACAGTATATCATACATTTAACATACAAAATGTGCTAATTGACTGCTTATGTTATTGGTAAGGTTTCTGGTTAACAGTTGGCTTATTAGTAGTTAAATTTTTGGGGAGTCAAAAGTTATATGCAGATTTTTGACTGCACAAGGGCTTGGCACCCCAATCCCCATGTTATTCAAGGGTCAGCTTGATCCACAATGCGAATCCTTATTCAGGTAGTAGGTATTTAATAGTTGGGAAGAAGGAACTTAAATACTAAGAGAAGCAAGCCAGAAATAGTCATATCACTTCAGAAAACCCAACTTTTTTTCTTTCACAGTATAAGGAAGCATAAAAGAAAGTATTTGAAAGACTTTTCCACTTTATTCATTGCATGAAATATGTTACTATAGCAGCATAAGAAGTAATAAAGGGAAATCACCCAACATATAAGCTATTTAAATTTTTCTAAGTTCCTTATAGTCTTTGTAGACACATGCATGTTTTTGCATTGTTAAAATCATAGCAAGGGTATAGTTTCACTGGTTTCACATAAGTGCTTATAAAGAAGCATGTAGTCTAAAGTAATGACTGTCCCTAGTTTTTTGACTAAGCATGATAGGCCTTGAGAGACAAGGAAGACTGAAAAACGAAGTAAGGCAGGGAGAGCCCCAGAAATAGAGTTAGGCAGAGGAAGAAGTTATTATTTCTAGTCAGTTCAGTCCCTCTTCTCTGTAGTTAAGCTCCGAAGGGCTGATCTATTATTCTAGTTGGATATACTGCACATAATTACTGTTAAGAACAGAAATAATTGGCTCTTCTGACACTGTGCTGAAAAATAGGCAGAAATGCCTTTTATATACTGAAGGCATCTCTCTTTCATTGTCTTTGTAGAACATGGAGATAACAATATAACAGCATACTCAAAAGTGCTAGTACCATAGGTACCTTTGGAGGAAGAGATTTCTGAAGTTAGCGTATCAGAGCTTACTGGAAAAGATGAGAGAGACTTAGGCTGACCATGAAGGGTGCAGTAGAACTTGTCTTAGTAGAGAAAAGATACTTAGGCATTTCAGCAAGAAAATACTAAGTGTATTTGGCAATGGAATGAGGACCACAACAGTTAGGGTATGATTTTTGTTTTTATCTCTTTTTAATAGGTGTTAGTGAAAAGTCATGTGGAGAACCAGATTGTCATAGGCTTTGGATATCATTGGATGTCATGGAGGATTGCTAAAAGATTGTCAAAGTTATGCATAAAGCATTATTTTAGAATGCTTACTTTGAAAATGGTGTTTACTTGGAGTGGATAGAGGCTGGAGGCAGATAAAAATCTTGGAATAGCCTAGATTTAAGATAATAGTGTCCTAGAAAACTAGGGTGATGGTGGAAATAAAGAAGAGGTGGATGGCTTCCCTTTGGTTCATTATCGTCACCAGTTCTCTTGGCCCTTTATTTACCCTGCTTTGGGAAATTTGGTTGGCAGTAATTTACCTTTAGGGATCTGTTTTGTCCTATCTTCTCTAAGATTTGATTTAGAGAGTTCACTATCCATTTATCTCTGGAAGATTTTAATGGATCCTGATTTATTGGGCAGCAGATAGATATTTAATTGAAAATTTTTTTTTCTGCTGTGGGCTGAGCTATAATCAGCTAGGGCTGGACATTCTCATCCTTTATATCAGGGGTCCCCAACTCCTGGGCTGCAGACCAATACCCTTCTGTGGCCTGTTAGGAACCGGGCTGCACAGCAGGAGGTGAGCGATGGGCAAGCCAGCGAAGCTTTATCCGTATTTGCAGCCTCTCCCCAGCGCTGGCATCACTGCCTCAGCTCCACCTCATATCAACAGGCATTAGATTCTATCGGAGCACCAGTCCCTCATGCCAAAAAGGTTGGGGACTGCTGCTTTATATGGAATAATTAGGATTTTTTGTATGTTTAATTGAATAATTAGGTGTATTTTTTTCTGATGTTCTGTTGATTAGATTAGAGCACAGTTCTAATTGTAATGATTTACCTTTTTGTTTTCTGGTAACTTTGTACTTATGTCCCTAACCAAGGAAGGAGATACGTGAAACTATAGATCATTAATACAGATACATTTTTTAACTGTTTGATATAAACTTAGAGCACATGGTATGTGCATAGTCTTTATTTACTTGTGGTATATAATATTCTTCTTTTTGTCTTCTGCCTTAAGAAAGTGATTAAGTATAAAACTCGACATCTATGGAATGTGGATGTTGACTTTGGTGAGTCCCCATATTTGTAAAGTGGATTAATTTCACCAGTTTCTAGAGCTTCTGCTCGGACTGTTAATGTTGAGTAAAGTGGAGTTATTAAAACTTTTGTGGAAAACATTTATCATTGTCATGTTCTTTTGGTTTTATTTCAGCCAAGATATTTGCTGAAGTTTGAACAAATTTACCTCTCTAAGCCTACCCATTGGGAAAGAGATGGTGCTCCTTCACCAATGATGCCAAATGAGGCCAGATTAAGAAATCTCACGTAAGAAAGATTTTTTCCCAGCAGCTAATAGTGAAATACAATTCAGAAAATATAATTTTAATCAGTTGAGTTTTAGCAAATACCTTACTATTACTTAATTGTGACCTACTTTTATTTTCAAAGGTATTCTGCTCCACTTTATGTTGATATAACAAAAACAGTCATTAAAGAAGGTGAAGAACAACTTCAGACCCAGCATCAGAAAACTTTTATAGGAAAAATTCCCATTATGTTGCGTTCAACTTACTGCCTATTGAATGGCTTAACAGATCGTGATCTTTGTGAGTTAAATGAATGCCCCTTGGATCCTGGTGGCTATTTCATTATTAATGGATCAGAAAAGGTATAGTAGCATGATTTTAAAAAAATTACAAAATAATAATTAAGATGTAAATTATGAAAGTCAAAATTAAAAAGTAAACTTTTATACAAAATAACCTAGAAGTGGCAGTTGAATTATTTGGTGGTGGCAGTGGTGGTGGTGGGTGGTGGTGGTGGTGTGACAACTGAACTTAATCCAAAATTTTATTTAGCTGTATATAGTATGCACTAGAAATTTGGTCAATTGTTAGAGCTTACATGTTTCTATGAAGCATTTATGCAAAACGGAGTTTGTATAGTTCAAGAATTGATGTTTCAATGAGCCTGCTCGATCAGATTAAATTAAGATACAGATTTCATTCTTCATTTCAAGGACCTTGTGGGTTTCATGACTGAAACTTTTTATTGTCCATGTAGGTTCTGATTGCTCAAGAGAAAATGGCAACAAACACGGTGTATGTGTTTGCCAAAAAGGATTCTAAATATGCCTACACAGGAGAGTGTAGATCATGTCTGGAGAATTCTTCCCGACCCACCAGTACTATCTGGGTTAGCATGCTGGCAAGAGGAGGACAGGTATGGACTTGAATATGATGTTGTTTTGGTTTTGTAATTTACCAGACTGCATTCTTAGTCAATTTTATCAGTGTTATATGATAAGCATTGTGTTTTTTACTTATTGCCATGTAACAAATTACTCCAGTTAGCAACATTTATAATTTCATTTTCTAGAAATTTGGTCCACTGTTGGAGCTTACATGTTTCTATGATACCTTTATGCAAAACGGAGTTTGTAAAGTTCAAGAACTGATGTTTCAGTGAGCCTGTATGATCAGATTAAATTAAGATATAGATTTCATTCTTCTTTTTATTTCAAGGACCTTGTGGGTTTTATGACGTAAAGTCCAGAATCTGGGTGTGGCTTAGCTGTTAGAGTACCTCTCACAAGGCTACAGCCAAGTTGTTTGCCTGGACTTTAATCATCTTAAGGCTCATTCACGTGGTTGTTGGCAGGATTCAGTTCACCATGGGCTGTTGTACTTAGACTCTCTGTTCCTGGTTAGCTGTTGTCTGGAAGCCTTTCTCAGTTCCTTGCCACATGGGTCCCCTCCATATAGCAGCTGACAACATAGCAGCTTGCTTCATCAGAGAGAGTAATCGAGAAGAGCCATAGAGTATATGAGCAAGATGGAAATGAGACTTTAATAACTTAATCTTGGAAGCAACATTATATCATTTTTTGCCATATTTTTTTAGATGTTAGATTCCCAGTCCCTTACTCAAGGGGAAGGAATTATATAAGGCGAAACTAGTAGAAGGCAAGGATCATTGGGCACCATCTTAGAAGCTGCCACTGTGGCGTGTTACTTAAATTAATGTAACTGAATGATAGCTAGCATTTCTTAAATATTTGCTGTCTGCCAATTACATTAATCAGATTACTTGATTTAATCTTTATAACTATCTTGGAAAGTAGTTGTAATTATCTCCAATTTCATGTACGTTTTTTATTTATTTTTGAATAAATCGTGCATGCTAAAATAGTTCAAAAAAGCACAAGAAAAAGTATAATATAAAAAGTATTCTTTGACCCCCAGATCTCTTCCCCAGAGGCAGTTGCTTTTGATAATTTCTCATGAATCAGTCCAAAAGTAGTCTTACTACAAAAAATATAAGTGAGAACATACCATACATAATGTTTAAACTTTGTTGGTATTCTTTAAAAACGTGTTTAGTTCAATATTTGATCATTCTTTTTGAGCTGTGATATTCCATATATAGATATAGCATAATTTAACTATTTATCTTTTGGTGGAAATTTAAGTTTCCAGTCTTGTGCTCTTACAAATAGTTCTGCAGAGTCTAATGTTGCTTTTTATAAGTCTTACAAAGATGAAAAACTTGAAAATTAGGGAGTTTATATGGCCTAAAGTTAAATACACATGTAGAATAGGTGTTAATTAAAAAGGTTTTTACTTGTAAATGGGGGTGGCATGGGGCCCAACTACAGGTGTTTGGAAAAGATTCCCAGGTGGTTGTGATGTGCATTAGTTGTTGAGAAGCATCGGCTTGAATTATGGAGGGCAAGAGATAGGAACGAAGTACATTAGAGAAATCATAGCAGCTATGGCAAGATGAATGAGAGGCAGAGAAAGGAAAATCCATCTGGATTTAGTGATAGCTTTGATATAACATGAAGATGAGTCAGTTAAGATTCTATGGTTTCTATCCTCAGGTTTTGTATAAAATAGAAAACTTCTAAGAAGTTTTAGAGAGACTCTAGTGAGTTCATTTTTAGACAAGATTTTGGGGTGTGTGCGATGTAGGCATTTTTTAATATTTTGCTTTTTCTGAAAAAGATCTGTGATGGAACGTAATAGACTAAATGGCATAATTGATAGAAACAACCAAATGGCAGTTGGAGATATGAGGGTTGAGGGTACAGGAAAAAAAGATCAAGGTGAAAATTTGTGTATCATTTATGAAAAGTTGTTATTGAACACCCATGAGATGAGGTTTCTAAGGAAGGAGGCCGGACATAGGAGGAAGAAGACACAAACTGTTTTTATAGTGATCATGATAATTTAGGGTTATAAGGCCAAGAAAAGGTAGAATTGGATATTGAAGGAAGGAAATATTAAAACTGAGAAAAAACCAGGTGTTTGTATGCCGGTGGAGGCTTGGAACTTTTATTTCATTTCTGTATGTGCGTACAATTAGAGAGAGAAAAATTGGAAAAAAACTTTTGTGAAAGAGGCCATTTCTTTATGTAAACAAGGAGATCTAACACAGGCCAGTTCAGAGTTAATATTTATTTTTCATTCTGTGATTACCTTTTTTCCACATTTGTCTGTCTATATTCTCTCTCTTTTTTTAACCCCTTATCTATTTCTTTCAGAGTTTTTCTGTTTATTTTTTTATTTTTTATTTTTTGGTGGGTGGAGAAGGTGAGGGGTCAGTGTTCATTTTTTTTTGTAGCCAGAAGTTATTTCCAAATACAATATTGGGTAATTCTGAGAGAATCTTGGCAGAGAATGGAAGTTTTCTCAGGTCTAAATGACCAGTTGTTCGTAAAATTGAAAAGCAGCCACAGGATAAGATGTTTCTTAGAGTGTGAGAGGCGTGCTTCTTTTGAACTATATACAGTGAACAAGTATATGACATGGTTCTCATGATGTTTTTAAATGATTGTAATCTCTCTGTACTCATATGCTAATGATGTTTTATTTTTCTAGGGTGCAAAAAAGAGTGCAATTGGTCAGCGCATTGTGGCAACTCTACCATATATTAAGCAAGAAGTGCCCATCATTATTGTGTTCAGAGCATTAGGTTTTGTGTCTGACAGAGATATTTTAGAGCATATCATTTACGATTTTGAAGATCCAGAGATGATGGAAATGGTAATGTGTAAGCAAAATGTATTCATAGGTTTTATAAGAGGTTTAATGTTATTGACTGTTGCTCATCTTAAAACATAGTAGAAGGCTGCCCTGAAGAGCAGTTTACTTGTAACATTCCAGGCCATTAACTGTGTAGTGCAAGCCTTTATACTTGCCTATGATTCTTTCCTTAGTTCTCTGTAAAATAGACTGAAAACTGAAGGCATCCAGAGTTTATTGACAACAGCAAGAAGAAACAGTAGTAAAGGAAAATCATAAAAGTATGCCAGTCTGGTGCAATGTAGTGAAAGGAGAAAATGAGTAGTTTATGTCTTCTTTTTTTTAAAACTTTTTATTTTGAAATACTTTCAAACATACAGACATTTGCAAAGAACTCTTCTATACTCTTCATCCAGATTCACCAGTTGTTATCTTTGCCACATTTGCTTTAGCATTCTCTTTGTCTATATACAGATTATTTTTTCCTAAACCATTTGAGAGTGCATTTCAGGCATCATACCCCTTTACTCCTAGATGCTTCATTTCCTAAGAACTTTCACTTGCATAATCATACTACCATTATCAAAATCAGGACATTTAACTTCGGTACAATTCTAGTAACCTACAGATCTTATTCAGGTTTTGCCTGTTGTCCTTGATAATGTCCTTAATGGCATTTTTTGTTCAGAATCCAATCCAGGATCATGTTTTTATGTCTTTTTAGTCTCTTTTAATCTTTCCTCCTCTTTTTTCCTTAGTGTTTCAAAGAATTGAAATTTTTTGCGGAGGACAAGCCATTTATTTTGTAGAATTTCCCTCAGTTTAGGTTTTCCTGCTATTTTCTCATGATTAGATTTAATATATGCATTTTTGGGAGGGAAAATATATAAATAATATTGTGTTTCCCAGAGCACTGCATCACGAGTCACATGATGTCATTTTGTCCCATTATTGGTAATGTTAACTCCTTAGTGGTGTCTGTTAGATTCCTCTACTGTGAAGTTAACTGTTTTTTGGTAAGAAGCTTCTTGTTCTTTGAGCCTAGATAAATACCCATTTCTTATTAGTCTTTTTCATTAATGATCCTTGTCTCAATAAATAGTAATTCATAGTCTTAAAGTTATCCTGAATTGTCCTTAGATTTTAAGATTAAAGAGAAATAAGATAAAATGTATTTAAAGGCTAAACAATGGTCATAAAGTTATTAGAATATTTATTGATACAGTTACATGAGAAAAAAGGATTCTGGTTAGATTTTATTTTAAGCTTTTACCAATAGTCATATACTTTTTAAAAAACTTATAAGTATTTAAGTTTTTAAAAGAAAATATGTTATATTTTCTTTAAAAGACATTCCAAATGGTTCAAACTGGATTTAGACAGTATTCAAAGTGGAATTTTCTTGGTAAAGTGAAAGACCTGATTTGCTTTATACATACTGTCTTTTTAAAAGTTAATTTGTTCTTTAGTTCTTGTGAAGTTTAGGTCAGATTTTATAAGTCTGATTCAAGTGCTTATTCACTGTGTAAAAGTGCTTTAATTTTTTTCTTCTTAAAATACATTATTATTGTTATTCTTTTTTCCAAAACTACATTAACCTTAACAAAATAGTTTTGTAACAACAATGACAATTTCCTTTAAAGAGTTCACTTTTGTTTACCATACCATGTGTCAGTATATGGGGTAGAATTTAAAATGTATTTACAGGGGCCAAAGTTACTAAATGTTACCCTTCATTCCTCATGCTCATTATTGTGAAAAATTGGAACTTTAAAATGTTAGAACTGGAGTGGAACTTAGAGATTATTTTATCTAGTACCTTTGTAGATGAGGAAACTGATTACATGGCTGCTCAGAGACCACAGCTAGGTAGTGGCAGGTATAGAATGCAGTTTTCTGCATTCTATACCTGGAACAGTGTGCCTTTAAAATATTCTTTACAAAAAAAAGTGGTTTTATTTATAGAATATAAACTTCTTAAACCAAGGCTGAAAACAGTATGGCACATTTATTCATTTGTAGCTTAGTAAATTTTAATTCAACTGCTGAATTCTAAATTGATTATAGATATTTGGAAAGAACTTTATTTTGCCATTGTTTATTAAAACATATAAAAAAAGACTTCTTTTTATAATGAAATTATTTGTGTCTTTCTAGAAAATATAATTATGCTGATGGTGGTAGATTTTGTCAGATTTCTCGATCTTTAAAGCGTCTTCAAGTTCTAAGATTTTTTGATTCCTTGATTTTCTAAAAATATTAGCATAATCGATTTGGTTCATAGGGTTATTTAACATGTAATAAATTGACTCATTTTTAAGATAAACATATGCATTTGAAAATAACTTTTATTTAAATTATCTGATAGGTTAAGCCTTCTCTCGATGAAGCTTTTGTCATCCAAGAACAGAATGTTGCACTAAATTTCATTGGCTCAAGAGGGGCAAAGCCTGGTGTCACTAAAGAGAAAAGAATTAAATATGCAAAAGAAGTCTTACAAAAGGAAATGCTCCCTCACGTTGGCGTTAGTGATTTTTGTGAGACAAAAAAAGCTTATTTCTTGGGGTATGTTAAATTTCATGGATTTGAGTTCTTTGCAAACTGTATACTTGAAATAAAGTTCTTCTTAGAGCTGAAAATGTAAAAAATGATGTTTTTAATATTTATGTTTTTAAAAGAACCAAAAGCATGTGTTTTCTTTTTCATGTCTTTTATTTTTAAGGTACATGGTTCATAGGTTGCTTCTAGCAGCTTTGGGTAGAAGAGAATTAGATGACAGAGATCACTATGGAAACAAAAGACTGGATCTTGCTGGGCCATTACTTGCATTCTTATTTAGAGGGTAAGGAATTACAGAATCATATTGTTAAAATAGAGATATTTCACTTTAGATTGGTCATTGTACATGGAAATGCTAAACTGACTTGGCATTCATATTGGGTAAGTGTAAAGTTAGTTATATTCTCTTTGCTACTTGCCCAGATTTAGGTCTGTTTCATGTCTGAGGACTTCAAGTTTGTGAAGATAATTTATTATAGTCCTTGTTTACATTTTTTTATTCCTCTGTTAGCTTTATAAGGCATTTGAGAAAGCTGAATTATTGCCTTGATTTTGTAATAGCAGTATTGAAAATTTTATTAGTCCTGCTTTTACATTTTATAAAAACACAAAAGCTAGAGGGAAATCTATCAAAATATCAGTAGTGGTTATCTCACAGTATTGTGTTTGTATGTGATTTTTATTTTATTCTTGACATTTTTTTTTATTTTCTGTTTTCTATAATGAACATATAATACTTTCATAGAAAAGTTATTTTTAAAAATGAAATGTAGACAAGTTAACAAAAATAAAACATTAGCAACATTTATACATGTTTGATTATTTAGTGTATTGTAGATTAGTGTTTTTAAAGTTTTTGTTATCACCCCACTATAGATGTGTCTTTTGACATTTTTTTCTTTGATTGCTCTCCTCATTTATGTTTCTGTAGTCAGTGTACATCTGTGCTTTATACATAAAGAGTGATAGCACCTCACTGTCTCTACTCCAACCACTTTTCTCTCCCTTGTCAGTAATATTGTTCCTGTTGAAAATGCATGCTAGAGACCTTTACATGTTTAAAAGGATATCGTTTTATTTGGCAGCATGTTTAAGAATTTGCTTAAAGAAGTGCGGATCTATGCCCAGAAGTTTATTGATCGAGGAAAGGATTTTAACTTGGAGTTGGCAATTAACACAAAGATTATATCCGATGGCCTAAAATATTCTTTAGCTACTGGAAACTGGGGTGACCAAAAAAAAGCTCATCAAGCCAGAGCTGGAGTATCTCAGGTAAGGATGTTGACCGTGACTATAGGCTCAATAGGAAAATGTTATGGGACTAATATATTCTTTCATTCATTGAATGTAAATTATTTTACTGTTTTTCCTCCCTTGGTCAGGTGTAAAAATACTGAGGGCTTTTGAATTATGAAAATGAAAATTTTTTAGTTATTTGCATTATTACTAAGAGAGACCTAAGATTTTGTTTTGCATCAAGGTAGTTCATAGAGTAGCTGCTGAATTTTCATGTCAGAAGTTCCATATTAGAAGCTGACCCAGAGATAAGTGTGCATCCCCTTCCTTTATTGCAAAATTTAGTACTTCTAACACTGATTTCTCTATGTTGCCTTGTTATATGTACAGTGATTGCAGTGGCTACTCTCAGATGGAATAAAAGGGGACTGTTTCACTAGGCATTTTAATTTTTTAATTTTTTCTATTTTTCATATAAGATCGAAAATCTGTAATGTACATGTCTAGCTTTTTGGAATTTTGTTGCTTTTTAAAAAAAAATTAGCCTATACTCATATCACCTGATTATTTCAGCATTCAGACACCAACTTCAAGCTCCTGATTCCTAGAAACCCAGAAGCTCTGAAATTCTGGGAGACTGCTGATAGCAAAAAGAAATTTCTAGTTCCTTTTAATATAGTAAGGAGTTATTGAGTATACTTTGTATTTGCGATGCTGGATTCACAAACATGGTTGAGATACTGTTCCAGCCCTCAAAGAGCTCACCATCTATCAGAGGAAACAGTTTGACCCATATACAGCTCACTATGCTGTGAGCTGCATTATGATTAATAATATGTTGACTGTTCAGTTCAGTGAATGGTTATTAGGATTTAAGATGTGCCAAGTACTCTGCCACACATTGGAGATGCAAAGATGAATAAAACAGGATTCCTGAGTTTAAGTACCTTAGTTTGTAGTCATACACAGATGTAAACAAATTGTTACAACACAATATAGTGTTATAATGATAGATGATGTACAAATGCTATATGGGAATGCTAGAGGAAGGCATTTAGCATATCCTGAGAAGGTGAAAAGAAGTCTTCTTTAGGACGTTAAGAGGTAACACCTGAACTGAATCTTGAAGGGTGATTGGGAAGTAGTCCAAGCCTGGGAGGAGTGAAGAACCTGTGGCTTATAGGAAAACTGGAGAACATTTCTTGACATTCTGAACAAAGGGAGGGAGGAAAGAGTGTGTGTGTATGTGAGAGGAGCTGGTGCAGTATACAGTTTTTAAATCAGAGTGGGAGAGTTAGGAAGATGGGGTTGGAGAGGGGAGCTGAGAATATAGCTCATAGAGAGGAGTGACATTTATTTTTGTTTTTTTAGGTAGATTTGTAGTAATTGGTAGTGTGGAGAAAAGATTTGAGAAGAGTAAAGTTGGTGGCAGGAAGATTGTTGCAACAGGCCAAGTGAGAAATAATTAGGTCCAGGACTAGAGCAGTTTTGTGGAGATGGAGAATGGAGTCAAATTTGAAAATATTTAGGAAGTAAGTTTTGTATGACTTTGTGATTGATTAGTTGAATGATGGAAAACTCCATAGAGTACAGAAAATAGAATAGTTTTTCCTGGAGGTGGGTCAGATGGCTTTTATAGAGATAGTAACATTTCACTAGGCAGAGCAGAATGGGAGATACATTCCATTCTCTGGCAATAGCATGGTCAAGGGTATGGGGGTGAAAGGGTGTTTGGCAGTGTTGATGGAGTTCAAGAGTTTGGGAGGCTGATAGGTAAAGGTCGTTTGGGACTTCGCTGAGAAGAACTTTAATGTCATGCTCCTTTGTATTTGGTGCAGACTTGTTTAAAATTTTTTTAATGGGTCAGTGATGTGAACATATCTATGTTTTAATACTGGTAACTAAGGAGGGTAGATTGGAGGAGACATTGCAGGGACTTAGGAGGTGATGGCAGTATTATAGATAGGTAAGAGGTAGGAGGCTGGCGTACTGTTGTGAGATTGGAAATGGTGGGGTGGGGTTTTTGAGAAAATTTGGAAATAGAATTGACAAGATATGTTTATTGATGTGTGAAAGGAGGAAGTCTGAGGCAGGAACAATTTTGAGGTTCTAGAAAGATGATGCCATTAAACCATAACAGGAGACAGGAAGAGGATAGAGGTTTGGGTTGTCATAGCGCTGGGGAGGATGGTGATTTGTTATTAGATATTGAGCTTGTGTTGCTTGCTTTATATCCCTCTAAATATTGCCTTACTTTTAAATATTATCTTGCTTAATATTTTATCAATATTGAATCTCCTTGTTGGATTCAGAGACCTCAGCCTAGAAAAAGTACTGGGATGGATTAGTGATGTCTTCTGTGGTCAAAGAAATGTGAGTCGATAGCATTTAACACTTATCAAGTGCTTGGTGTATGGAACTAACATCCTAGTGTTTGGAGACAGACCATAAAGAAAACATGTGGTTTATTAGAACTATATATCACATATTCGCCACCCCTGTTATATAAGTCAGTTAAGTTATGGAAGTTATGGGAATGAACACGACTATCCAGGGAAAGGACAGAGGAAGGAGGGATTGGGACAATTTGACACTTTCAGGATTATGTGTAAAAATATGATTTTGCCTCATTCTAGTAGTTGCCAAAAATTGTGTAAAAGAAATGCCTAAACTTGAAAGATTTGCCATTGTTTTCTAGGTATTAAACCGCCTGACTTTTGCATCTACTCTTTCTCACCTGCGTCGTTTAAATTCTCCTATTGGTAGAGATGGCAAGCTAGCAAAACCAAGACAGTTGCATAATACGTTGTGGGGAATGGTGTGTCCTGCTGAGACCCCAGAGGTAATGTATTAGAATTTATGTTCAGTAGAAAAAGTTTGCCAGTAATTATGTAGGGTATAATTACTTTCAGAAGTGAGTTTTTATTTATGCTTTGTGTTTAAAACAAGATATTATTTATAATCTTTTTCTTACAAAGTATGAGTAAATCCTGAAATCCAACTGAAAAAAATGTTTTTGGAAAGGAATTTTAGTAGGCATGTTAAATCAGTATGAATAATACTTTGTTTATTATTCCAAGGGTCATGCTGTAGGACTTGTGAAGAATTTAGCCCTGATGGCATATATTTCAGTTGGATCTCAGCCTTCTCCAATTTTGGAATTTTTAGAAGAATGGAGTATGGAAAATTTAGAAGAAATTTCTCCTGCAGCGATAGCTGAGTGTGTATAGATGCAATTTTTTATAAGCTGTTGTTAATCTTTGGGTATAGCTTAGTATAGCGTTACTAAGTGCAGAATGCTTTTGGTTTTTTATTTTAGTGCAACCAAGATTTTTGTTAATGGATGCTGGGTTGGAATACATAAAGATCCTGAACAACTTATGAACACTCTAAGGAAATTGAGGCGTCAGATGGACATCATTGTGTCTGAAGTAAGAGTCTTTAACTAAGGGCATGATCTTTGGGATTTCTAAACCAGGAATGAGGCTAAAAGTTATCTTTGCATTGGCATTTTTCCTTAACTGGTTTCCTTGGAATTATAGAGTATGTTATCAAAAAGTCTACATGATGTTTTGAACTAAATTCAGTTAGTATAAAGTATTACATGTTTTAACGCTTTAGAGCTATATGTCTAAAAATTTGGCATGTAATTTATGAGATTTTATTTAGAACTCAAATTATATTTTAAAGTAGAAGGAATTCTTTTGAGGATCTTTTATAAAGCTGAAAACAATGCTTTTAAAAAGGGAATAATCATCTCTGATCCTTGTTTGAATCCAGAGCTTCATTCATAAAATGTAGTAACACCTCTAATAAATTCTCTTATATTTTGGTGGATATTGAAATGCTTTGGGATAAGGATAGATTTATTTTTTTAATCATTAAAATATAGCATATTTTGACATAGTATACGATTTATTACTCAATATAAAGCTTTTGCTTTTAGTGTACTGTATTTAGAGTTTTGGCTCAGACTTTGATTTCCCTATATCTACCGTTATGGTCTGCCTAGGAGAAAATGGATTTGGACAGAAACTGTAATACGCTTAAGCCAGTAGCCGGCCTCCTTACTGCCTAGCAAAGCAGAGAAGAGTTTTGTTGCTCCAGGGCTTCTTTTAGCAGGCAGACCCTGGGTTTTGATCCTGGTATATTTGATCCTTGAGGGCAGGCAGGGCTAAGAGAAAACCTAAGAACCAAAATTGGCTGCATTTTTTTATGATTATGAACTTTGTGAATGCCATGTTTTTCTGCTGAGAGCCTTCTTCAGCTTTTCGGTGTTCTCTAAGGGTAAAGTTAAATTCTTTATGCTGTTTTAGGCCTCTTTACTTTTCCATGGGCCTATTCTTTCAATCCAGAATATTCTCTCTGTCCCCTATGCCTCCTCAAAAATAGGCAGTAGGGAGAAGATGTTGCAGTAATGTTGCAAAAAAACCAAGCAGCACTCAGGAGAGTTTGAGAACTCAGGTTTATAACACCGATCTGGGCCCGGGAGCTCAGTTGTAGCTTTGCTTATATAGAGCTGATTTGGCGTGGGCTGATTGGTTTATTTGTCCTTAGATGGTTACAAAGCACAGGAGTTGCTATGGGCTACAGGCAGTTACAAAGGGGTTACAGGCAGTTACATTTGTTGCTTGACAGAACAAGCAAAAGGGAAGATGAGTCTTTAGTTAATTTCGAATGCAGCATATGCAGCAAGCGTATCTATAGAAGCAGAACAAATGATTAGCCTTTTGAATGAAAATTCCTCTTCAAAGGGTGCACTTATTTTTTCAGGTAAATCTCACTTATTCTGCAGAAATACTCTCATCTTTTTCAGGATACCTTACCTGATTCCCTACTTTGATTTAAATCAGAGGTTGGCAAACATTTTCTGTAAAGGGCCAGATATTAAATATTTTAGGCTTTGTTTACCATACAATACCTGTTGGTTATTCAGCCCACTACTGCAGTGTAAAGCAGCCTTAGACAATATGTGAGCCAATAAAGCTTTATTTACAAACAGATGGCAGGTGAGGGCGGATTTTGCCTGCAGGCTGTTCACTGACCCCTTTATTTAGATCTCTGTGACTGTATATAGCTTAGTTACTTAAATACTTTTCACAGAATGCTTGTACCATATAGTAACTATTGATTCATTTGCCTGCCTTGCTCACTACATGATTAACTCCTCAGAGATAGGGAGCATGTCCTATGACTTTATATTTTCAGTTCTGAACGTGGTACCTGATGTATATAGTAGACATTCAGTAGTACTTTTTCTTTTCCTTTATATTGTCTGATAACCAGAGGTTCTCATTTTACCCGATTCTAACTTTAGTCTTCTATTGGATGTTAGACTTTCCTGTCAATAGTCCTGTCTAGACTGCTAAAGAACACCTGTTTCCTTTGGAACACAATATATTGTTTGGCCTTTGAGAAGACACTGTTCAATTTATGTCCTCTTGTTAAGTTAATAAAGCTATGTTTTGTTAGGAATTCTCTAAGGATTCAAAGCAATGCATGTGAAAGCATTGTTTTTTCTAGGTCTTGAAAATGCCACTCATGGTGTTTTTGCTCACAGATACAGTGTTTCTCTTCAGATTGTTTTTTTGAAGATAGGAAATGGGCTAAGAATGTGGAAAAAATTTTTTTTCTTGGCTTTGATTCTTTAGCTTTGGAGAACTTGATGTTTCTGATAAATCTTTTATAATTTGCTATTGTTTTTAAACTGAGTAATCCACATCTTTTTCTTTCTTAAACTCAATTTTTAATAAAAGTATCTAGATGTGATTTTACTTTTTAAAAGTACTTTTATGGAGAAAAATCAATCTGTTTTTCCATTTCCCAATTCATTGGCAATTCATTTTGTATATTAGATCTAGACAATTCACTTGAAATTTTTATTTCCTTTTTGGCTTATTTCTTTATATATAGGTACTTCAAATTCTGCAGTGCTTTAATAATTATGTTCATTATTGAAAATTTTCCCAAAATATTTTTGATGTTTTCTAGGAATATGTTTTTTTAGCATATTATATTTAGAAATATAATGTGAACACGTATGTACACAATTAAAATTTTTCTAGTAGCCATATTAAAAAAGTAAAAAACATTAAAATAATTTTGCTAATATATTTTATTTGACCTGCTACATCCAAAAAAATTACAATTTCAACATATAATCAATATAAACATTATTAATGAAAAATTTTACATTCTTTTTCTTCTGGTACAGTCTTTGAAATCCAGTTTGTAGTTTATCTCAGTTCAGAATGGCAACATTTCAACACTAGTGATATGTGACTAGTGACCACTATATTAGACAGCTAGACTGTAAGCCATTTGTCTGCAAGGTGAGTGTAAGAAGTCAGACTTAATACTGGGAAGTATGAGTAAGGCAAAGTGTTATAGAGTTGGTTATTGAACGATTACAGAGTGAGATATATATGAATATCAAAGATGCAAAATGGAATATTGTCATTTACTCTAGTGTTTGTGATACCAAAAAAAAATTTTCATTTTATCTTGGATGACATTATTACCAGATGTTGTTGCTCAACTCTGTAATTACCAATGTTAGGTATTTATTCTTTACAAAATTTTAAATTATACCTAGGATTTTAGTATATTAAATTATGATAAACTGAGATTTGTCTGTTTTATTTGATAATTGAGTGCTCCAGAAATTTATTAGGAGTTTTATTGTACTTGTAGCTAAGCCTTAATGATACAGAGAAAATAAAATTTCATGAGACTGTTTTGTCTTTCTATGTGTAGGTTTCTATGATCAGAGATATTCGAGAGAGGGAGATTCGGATCTATACAGATGCAGGTCGTATTTGTAGACCACTTCTGATTGTGGAAAAACAAAAGCTACTTTTGAAGAAGAGACATATCGATCAATTGAAAGAGAGAGAATATAACAACTATAGGTAAGTACATGCGGTGAGAAAACTTTGAGATGTAATTTCATATGCCATAAAATTAATAATTTTAAAGTATACAGTTCAGTGGTTTTTAGTATATTTACAGGATTGTGCAACCGTGAAAATTCCAGAACATTTTCATTACCTCAAAAAGAAACTCTGTACTTATTAGCAGTCACATTTGTTTTTCTTAATTTTTGTTATCAATTAAGGGACTTCATAGTGTTTTGTGTAAGCATAAAAGTCTTTGTGACATGTTAAAGTCTATTAATAATAATGTATAGCATATTATATGAACAATATAAATAAATTTAATAAAAAGATGAACCTGCTTTAGAGTTTATTTTTAGTAATATATGAATGTATATATTTTATTTAATTTTTAATTTTTATTTTTCAAATTTATTTAAAATAGTTTCAAGTATTACAGTACATTGGTTAAAACATCTATATAGTTCATAAAATGATCCCCCCAATTGCTCCCTCCTCCTAGTCCTAGGCCCTCCACTTGGCCATCATATTAATGCTAACTGCATTCCCTCTGCTGTGCTCCCCATCCCCGTGACCAATTATCAACTACTAATTTGTACCTCTTTAACCCTTCACCTTATTCTTCCAGCCCACCAACCACCCTCTCCTCTGTCCATCACCAAATTGTGCACTATATTTGTGAGTCTGTTTTTGATTAGTTTGTTCTTTTTGTTTCTGAGATTCTGTATATAAGTGAAATCATACGGTATTTATCTTTCTCTGTCTGACTTATTTCACTCAGCGTAATAATCTCTAGGTCCATCCATGTTGTTGCAAATGGTAGGATTTTATTTATTTTAATGACTGAGTAATATTCCATTGTATATATGAACCATAATGTCTTTATCCAGTTGTTTGTTGATGGGCATTTAGGTTGCTTCCATATCTTGACTATTGTAAATTGTGCTGCCATGAATATTGGAGTGCATAGATCTTTACGAATTATTGTTTTGGTTTTCTTTGAATAAATACCCAGAAGTGCAGTTGCTGGGACAAAAAGTATATCCATTTTTAATTTTTTGAGAAACCTCCAGACTGTTTTCCATAGCGGCTGTACCAATTTGCAATTTCACCAACAATGTATGAGGGTTTCCTTTTCTCTACATCCTCTCCAACATTTGTTCTTTGATTTATTGATGATAGCCATTCTGACAGGTGTCAGATAATATCTCATTGTGTTTTTAATTTGCATTTCTCTGATGGTTAGTGACCTTGAGGATCTTTTCATATGTCTCTTAGCCATCTGTATTCCCTCTTTGCAGAGGTATCTTTTCAGATCTTCTGCCCATTTTTTAATTGGATTGTTTTTTTGTTGTTGAGTTGTATAAGTTCTTTATATATTTTGGATATTAACCCCTTATCAGATGTATCATTAGCAAACATATTCTCCCAAAACAGTAGGTTGTCTTTTTGTTTTGTTGATGGTTTCCTTTGCTGTACAAAAACTTTTTTGTTTGACGTAGTCCCATTTGTTTATTTTTTCTTTTGTTTTCTTTGCCCAAGGAGATATATCTGAAAAGAAATTCCTGTTAGTAATATTAGAGTTTACTGCCTATGTGTTATGGTTTTGGGTCTTATACTTAAGTCTTCAATCCATTTTGAGTCTCTTGTATACAGTGTAAGAAGATGGTCCAGCTTCTTTTTTTTGCATGCATCTGTCCAATTTTCCCAACACCATTTATTGAAGAGACTGTCTTTACCCCACTGTATATTCTTACTTCCTTTGTCATATATTAAGTGAGTGTATAGGCTTGGATTTATTTCTAGGCTCTCTATTCTGTTCCATTGATCATTGTATCATGCTGTTTTGATTACTGTAACCTTATAGTATAGTTTGATATCAGGTAGTGTGATACTTCCAACTTTGTACTTCTTTCTCAAGATTGCCATGGCTATTTGGGATTTATTATGGCTCCATATAAATTTTAGGATTGTTTGTTCTAGCTCTCTGAAAAATGCCATTGGTATTTTGATAGGGATTGCATTGAATCTATAGATTGCTTTGGGTAGTATGGCCATTTTAACGATGTTGATTCTTCCTACCCATGAACGTGGTATATGCTTCTGTTTATTTGTATCATCTTCAGTTTCTTTTCTCAATGACTTATAATTTTCTGAAAATAGTCTTCTGCCTTTTTGGTTAATTTGATTCCCAGGTATTTTATAGTTTTCAACACAATTGTAAGTGGGATTGTTTTCTTAATTTCTCTTTCTGAAAGTTCATTATTGGTGTATAAAAATGCCGCTGACTTCTGAATATTTATTTTGTAACCTGCTACTTTACTAAATTCATTGATCAGTTCTAACAGTTTTTTGGTGGATGAATATGTGTGTATATATACAAAAAATTATGTATATATAGTAAAAAAAAAATAAACTGGCATTTAAAATATGTGTGTGTATATATATATATGTATATATACACACACATATATATATACACACACATATTTTAAATGTCAGTCTATTTTTATGTGTATATATACATATATATACACACACACATATTTTAAATGCCAGTCTATTTTTATGTGTATATATACATATATATATACACACACACATATTTTAAATGCCAGTTTATTTTTATGTGTATATATATATACACATATATATATACACACACACATTTTAAATGCCAGTTTATTTTTTTTTTACTATATATACATAATTTTTTGAATGTATATATTTTAGTTGTAAAAAATTCAAGCAGTAGGTGTAAGATAAATATATAAAAGGTCCTAATTCATACTGTCCTCTTCAAAAGCGCAGGTACTGTTAACAATTTGCAATGTTTTCCTCCAGACCATATTCTAGTATTTATATACTCACCCTCTCCACCCCACACAAGTAGTTTCTTTAGAACAAACCCAAACTAATAATAATAGTTATGTTTGGCAACTTGCTTTTTTTCCCTATTAATAATAATAATGCCTATTTTGGAATTCTATTTCAGTACATATAGAGATAGGAATACTCTTTAAGTAGCATGCCCAATTAAAATAGTTCAGGAAATGAGGAAATTACCAGAATCATTCTTTTTTAGTTGGCAGGATCTTGTGGCCAGTGGGGTAGTAGAGTATATTGATACTCTAGAAGAAGAAACAGTGATGCTCGCAATGACTCCAGATGATTTACAGGAGAAAGAAGTAGCTTATTGTTCCACGTATACACACTGTGAGATTCATCCTTCAATGATTCTTGGTGTCTGTGCATCTATTATTCCCTTTCCTGATCATAACCAGGTTGGTAGCTGTTTTTAACTTCGGATTTGTGAGGAATTGAGGGAAGTAGAATAAAAATTAGAGATTAATCTATAGTTTTTAAAGGAAAGCCTTTTAATGAAAAGACTGTGAAATTCTACAGAATTAACATTTAATATGCTTATTCTTGTGTTTCACTGTTAGGAGCCATAATTGATTATTCTAAATGTTGTCGCTTATCTTTTAGAAAAAAACAAACTTTACCAACCATATTTTTGATTTATGTAGTAACCTGTAGAGTCCGTTCCTTTAGAAATAATTAAATTTTTATTGCTTTTTATTTCTACCTTTAGTCCCCTAGAAACACATACCAGTCTGCTATGGGTAAGCAGGCTATGGGAGTTTATATCACCAACTTCCATGTTCGTATGGATACATTGGCCCATGTTCTCTATTATCCTCAAAAACCACTTGTGACTACACGGTCTATGGAATATCTACGATTTAGAGAGCTACCAGCAGGTATGTTCAGTTTTGTTCTGCATTTTTTAAGATACTGCCATGCTTAAGGCACTTTTCTGGGTGCTTGGGAAGGCTAATAAAATGCATATGACACAGTGTCTATTCTCATGGAATTTATAATGTGGTGGGAAACATGAACACAAAAAGATAGATATGTGGAAAGTGTTATGATGGAAATACAGGTTCCTTTAGAAGCACAGAATGAAGGAAATGATTATTGAGAGATGGTTTGAGCAAAGGCCTAGATGCATGAGTTACAGGAACAGTCAGTAATCATCTCAGTTTGGTATGGGTGGAGTGGAAATGCATGGGAGTAAAGCTTGGTCTCACTGTGAAAGAAAGCAGGTTGAATTTCAGTTTGAGAATGAAGACCACTCAGCCTTTTTGAGCAAGAAGGTAATTCAGTTAGAAATTTATTTTAGGAATATTATGCTGGTAGTGATGTAAGGAGTAGATTAGAGTCTAATAAGGTATTAGTGAGGAGATAGTTTAGAGGTTTTTGCAGTGATCTTAGAAATGATGATTCTAGAACGAAAAAGTAAGGGGTGAGATATCTGTTAGAATACACTTGATAGGACTTGATTGATCAGTTGTGGAAGAGAGGGAAGAAAGGAATTGGAAATATTGTTGGTGTTCCTGGCGTGGGTGATTAAGGAGAGAGAGGTACTATTGATAAGATTGGGAGCATATTAGAAGAAGAAAGGGGTTTTAGAGGTAAGATAAATTCAGTTTTTGACATGTTGATTTTGAGTTGCTGCCAGAACATCTAAGAAATGATCTTCCAATTGTGAGTTGCACATGTGGTTTGAAAGGTCAAATCTAGAGCTATGAAGGTTTTGACCTACCAATAGTAATTACAGATTACAGAGTGAGAATAAATCTAGAGACAGAACTTTAGGCACTGGGAAAAGAAATCAAGAGAGGTATTTGAAACATAACTGATAAGGAGAATCAGGAGTTTGTAGGAGGAGATTCTTAAGAAAACTGGACAATAGGTAAAATGGCTCAGAGAAGTCTGAAGGGTACAAGAGTATTGAATGTTAGAGGAGACAGCATAGTTCTTTGGCATAATTGTCTTATTAATAGAATTTTGGCTTTGTGGGTAACATTATTTGGTAAAGGTCGCCTTGTAAGTAGTGACTTTAAATTAATAACTAGAATAGGGATCTAACTTTTTCATAGCACATTGTCACAGGTTAGACTGATCTGTTTTCAGAGTCCTCCACCAGGGATGACTGTTGTCTAGTAAAACAATCTGTTAGGTTGTCTATGTATGGTATGCTCTTATCTTTGGGCTATGCTTGCAGTGCTGTTTTCTTCAACATTTAGATAATGGTTTCTTTATCACTAAAAAGAAAAGAAATATAACTGAAGGATTGTATTTGAAACAAATGTTCCTTTGGTACTGATAAAAAGTGGTGAGGGTGTGGCTGGTAGGGACTACATGTCTTTCAGTTTTGTTACTGTTTCAAGCCTTAATCATGTTATTTTAAAAACTTATTTTGAGATAATTTCAAACTTACAAAAAAGTTGTAAGACTAGTACAAAGAACTGTATACTCTTCATCCAGATTTCCTAGTTCACATTTGACCACATTTGCCTTATTTCCCTCTCTCTTTTCTTTAACTGTTTGAGAGTAAGTTGTAGACATGAAGCCACATCACTGTTTAATTCTTCAGTGTCTGTTTCCTAAAAACAAGGACGTTCTCTACAGTACAGCCAACAAAATCAGTAGGTTAACATTGTTACCCATCTTAGTCAGAAGTCCCCGATTCAAATTTTGCCTGTCGACCTCATAATGTCCTTTTTGGGTCTGGGATCTAATTCAGGACCGTGTGTTGCATTTAGTTGTTTATCTCCTTAGTCTCCTTAATCTGGAACCATTCCTTAGTCTTTCCTTATCTCTCATGACTTTGATGTTTTTGAACAGTCCAGGCAAGTTGCTTTGTATGTTGTGTCACAAACAGCATTAGTTTTTTCCATGATTATATTCAGGTTATGAAGTTTTGACAGGACTAGCATAGAAGTGATGCTATATTCTCAGTGCATCATATCAGGAGGTACATGCTTTCTAATTGCCCCAACATTATTAGTGATTTTAATTTTTATCATGTGATTTAAGATGGTGTCTGTCAGGTTCTCTACTTTCTGTTAATTATAAATATTTTGTACATATTAGTAATAAATCTTTTGTGAGGAGATAGTCTGAGACAATGTAAATGTCCTTTTCAAACGTTCAGCCATTTAAAGTTTACCATGATGACAGTTACCAAATGGTGATTTTCTGATTCCACCATTTTTTCCATTTGGATGCTGAAATTGTTCCAGATTTTCCAGTGGGAGCATCTTCAAGATGATTCCTGATAGGTCCTCATTATTCTTTAAGCACTTCCTTACATTTTGCCTCATCTTCTGCTTTTCTTCTTCTAAATCTGGATTCAATCATTTTGCCTTTTAGTGAAGGGTGTAAGATCTGGGTGCTGGGTATGCTCCTTGCTATTAGAATGTCATCTAGGCCCAATCAGCTGACAGAGCTAGGGAAATAATATGTATATACCCATACATACCCCTTTATCTATGTTTATATCTCTATATACTAAAGAACCATGAGTTCACACCAGTATTTCCCATCCCAATCCAACACCATAGTGTTTATTTTAGAACTCTACTCTCTGATAACGAGAAATCTGGCTCCTGTTGTCTTCAATATATTTATTTCTTTGCTCAGTTGATACAGCTAATCTCCAGACCATCGTGGCTGAATTATTGGCCCTGGTCCTGACTAACATGCCAGCTGCATTGGCTGAGTTCTGAGCCCTGAGGGAAAGGGGCTAATCAGTTTATCTTAGGGAATTTTTTTTTGATTAGTATCATCTCTATTTCTGTAACTTTGATTGACATCTGAGAGCACAGAGCCTTGTGTCAAAAGTGCCTTGACTGGGTTGGGACTTAGAGCCTCCTTGGTGCTGAGCCAAGGCTTGAAGTGGGTGAGGACAAAGTGGCAGTAAGGGTTTGAACCTGGCCGACAGGTGGGTTGTGATCCTAGATTTCACGTGTTTATGGTCTTTGAGCTGACAGATTTTAACAAAGTTACTAATATTTATTGAGCATTCAATTTGTGTGAAACATTATCTAAGGTACTTTTACACATAGGAAAAGACCAGCATCATAAAAGCTTTATATTTCTTCGCCTGCAAAATGAGAATAATAATAGTACCTCCTTCATAAAGCTTTTGTGATGGTTACATGGTTAAATCTACTTAAAACTCAGGGCTTAGTTGCCTAGCAGTTAGTAAGAGGAATAAATGTTAGTGGATTAGTATAGTGGTGGTTTTATCTTCTCTGTTTTACAAGTGTTAAGATGGGATCAGAAAGGTTATTTGCCTAAAGTTACACAAATTAAGAAATATAAATAAATAAATCAAGAATTTAAACTTCTACGTATTTTTTCCTTTTTGACCAGATGTAGGCCTTGTCCCCCACGTCCCGTTGTTGTGCTCCTTCCTCTTACTACATTGTTTCTTGACTTTGGACTTTAAAGCTAAGGAAAAAATACTGGAAACATAATTCAGAAGTTTACTGTTTTTAGCTAAATTTAGCTGGTCTTTCATATGTGCCTAGATACCTTGGATAAAGGTTGTAGGATTGAAGATGTTGCCTCCTGGGCTGTAGTAGATGTGGCATATGTGGGCAGTCCCGGTATTGTCACACAAGAGGCAGGAAAAGCCTCACAAAGACCAAGACAGCTGAGCACCTGTCAGCTGAGAAGGTGGGAGTGGGGTGGGGGTAGGCATAGGTGGTGCTCCATGGAAACCTGAGGATGTGCTGGGGAAGTCTTGCCTGTTTCATGTTTTACAGGTATCACATATGTCTTGCCGCTGGTTTCCCCAGTAATAGGATCACATCACATTTCCCAAGACTCTGAGATTTCTGCAAATTCTTGATTCTTTTCAGGTCTCCCTTGCCTTCAGGGTCCTGTGTCTTTATGAACTTTCTCTGCATTACACGACTTGACTATGTGTGAAACAGAAATTTTCTAGCTCTCCCAAAGAATCCACACAATGTGGATGTTGCTAAATAGTTCTTAGAGGAACTCTTAGATTTCAAGAGGAGTTTTCGTTGTATACCTGAGGAGTGACTATTTGACTTTTCTTATAGCCGAAGAGCCTTCTTGGCTGCCTGCTCCTGGGGGCTTTATCTCTGGCCCTTCCCAGGAAGGGAGGACTTATCTTCCCTGACACTTCCCTTCCTTTGAAGAATTTCACTCTCCTTCCTCCCCAAGCAGAGCATTTTAACTTTTTCTGGACCCATTATAAATACCTTGACCCATCAGGGTGCTTAGAAGAACACATGCCTTCTTGTTTCTGTGATTCTTCTTCCTTAGAGAGCAGTCATGGTTTTATTTAGCATAGGTGTTTAGCGTTACATAGTAAACGGGGCTTGTAATCTCAGATTCCTACAGGGTTAGGCCAGATTGGTGAGTAGTTGATGAATGGAGAGAGGTTTGCCTTTCCGTTGGGTTTAGCCCTACTTAGGTTCAGCTGTGGTTGTGATGTGTGTATGCAGACACAGTGATGCCAGGCCTGATTTTTCAAGAAAAGTTTGAAATCTAAGCTTTTGGGTGAATTTACTTTTTAAAATGTTATGAATAAATTTATGTTAAAAACAAACTCTGGAATCAGCTACCTTGGGCCAATGTGTTTAAAATAGCTGATGGAAAGCTTTCTGTGGCCCAGCAGCCATCATTTTTAAGGAGCAAATATGGTTGTCAGGGAGGAAGGCCTGCCCTTTGCACGAATCTCTTCAAATCCATCCATACTTTGGGTTGGGAATTAGTGGAAATTAGAGACTGGAGGACTGTGTCTTCAGTGTCCCAGACCCTTACCAGAAGCACTGCCACCCCTTACCTGCACTCCACTTATTTAAACTGTTACACCAGTGCTGTACACTTAAAGGAGTAAATGAATGATGTATCTTTTCATGAAGGATGGGTTGTTTGTTGAAAAATGAGTTTAACTTTAAGGAAGCAAATATAAACTATTCAGAATTCAGATAACCAAAACATTTACCCATCCAGGTTTTGGTTCCCTTACATTCTGTAGTCATAGTTTTTACCCCACATTTGAAATATTTAAATCAAGATATTATATTAACTGTGGCTTTAGAGTTGAGTGTATTTAATTTTTGGAAAATCTGATGATTCACATATATGTGAATTATGTTCATTGAAACCACACTCACATTCAGTAGTCATTTCTTATATTGTAATGTCGTGTGTTTTCAACTTTTTTTTTCTTTTGGAATATATATATTTTAAATAAGTCTCATCAAAAGTTGTTTTGGCAGCAGCAATTAAGAATAAGATTGTGGTGGGGAAGATGATGTCAGTTTTCTGGTGGCGTAGGAAGAGGACCTAGGAGCAGAGCAGGGCTAGGAAGAGGTAGTAAGTACCAGGTCCAAACCTAGGACCAGAAATCAGCCTGTTGCTTTTTAACTTTGAGATCATGGATAAGTTATTAGCTCTTTCTGATAATGAGAAGAATAATACTTACCTTGTTCACGGCACAGGATTGCTGTGAAAATCATGAAACTTGGTGTGGGGAGGTACTTTATAAATCTGAGATGACTTGTATATATAATCACTGATTATAAGAATGGATGCATTGGGAATGACTGCTGTTAGGATTTGCTTGTATTAAATGTTAAGACATCAGAGTAGTTGCCTCACAGATTGCTGTTCCAGGAGTAGACTTTGACAGTTACCATGGTGAAAACATCTTTGGCAAATGTGGTGAAATAAAAATGATTTAAAAGAAGGGTGATTTTTCTTTGTTTCCCAGATGATACTTTAATGTATGCTCTTTAATGCACCACAGGTATCAACTCAATTGTGGCCATTGCATCGTACACTGGATATAATCAGGAAGACTCTGTTATCATGAATCGTTCAGCTGTAGATCGAGGCTTTTTCAGGTCAGCTATTTATAAAAGTCAAAACATAGATACAGTGGAAATATTAATATTTCAGTCGGGAAAATTTCTTTAAAATTAGGTTGACTTCTATGCGTCCAGCTTTTTGGTAGTTTTGAAGGTCAGACTGGAAGAAATTTTGATCTCATAGCAGATAAATTTTTCTGTTAAGATAGTTAATCTTTTGCCTCCATTTATGAAGCTTTGTGGGTATCTGGCGGACACAACATGCTGTTGTGTGGATGTCTGTATGGAGTTCAGTGTGGTGAAACCAGTGCCCTTCTCCAGAAAACAGAAGGCCTGGTCAGTCGTCTTTAACAACCGAGGACTCTGCTTCCTGGGCCTCAAAAGTTTCCAGATAGTAATGTTTTGAGTCCCTTTTATTTGTAAGCAAATACACATTTACATTTAGATTATATAGAAAGGTCTAAAGAAGAAATAAAAATAAATATGTAATCTTAGGACCTATAAATATTCAAATTAGTGTTTTCAATCTTTATTTTTTATGCTCAATTTCCATATTTTATTGACAATTTCAAATCCATGGCATATGAAGATTGGTTAAAAAACTGGGAATTTAGAAGAGAGGATGGATTTTTTTTTTTCTGTGTAGTTTCAGAGGCTAGCACTAGGACCAGAGGGTGGACATTATAGCTTAGTGTCATAGACTCGAAATATTGGAGCAGATCCCGGGTGACCATCTCTAAGGGTAATTATGGAAGGATTCTTGGGGTAGGAGGTTGGACTCAGTAACCTTAAGTTCTCCCTATTCTCACATCAAGTCCAGCTGCGTTAAGGGTATGACTGAAATGCTACAAGTGTGGCCCATGCAGTAGCATTCATGACTTAACTGACCTTAATGCAGTTAACTCTTATCCTAGGTTCATGGTTTAAGTTGTTTCCCAAATATCAAGTAAAAATTATCGGGATGTTCTATACCCTATTATTAGAGGAAAATAGAAGTTACCTTAAGAAACCCTGTGTTTTTAGGTCTGTTTTCTATCGCTCATACAAAGAACAGGAGTCTAAAAAAGGATTTGATCAAGAAGAAGTTTTTGAGAAGCCTACTCGTGAAACATGCCAGGGTAAGTGATACTGACATTTAAAGGATGGAATTCAAAGTTAAGTTACCATGATTTTCCTAATTAAGTTTTCTAGGTTTTGTCCCCCACTTTATTTTTTGACATATGGGAGTGTGTTTTTATGTCATTCTTAGAGCTCATATTTAAGAAGATATGTGTGTTTGCCAAGTCTTTGCACTTAGGAGCATGCTTGCTCTAAGTTCTATCCTCTAGATTCTGCACTGAGGAGGGTATTTGGAAGTCAGAGGTTGCATGTTTCATGGAACACACCTCAGCTCCATTCTCATTTGTACTGTGTCCTCTCTCAGTTTATGTATTTACATGGGAACTGTCTCCCTTCACATTGTAGTATGACCACAATATTTGTCTAACTACAGTATTTGTATACATTTAACAAATAAATGAGAGGATGCCTAGCATTTTTTGTCTCTTCTAAAATACTCAAACTTATTTTCTAGTTATTATTTTCACACTTAAAAATACATATACAGTAGAATGGATGGAATGTCCCAGGGAAATGGGGTATCTCTGCTTCAGTTTTGGCTTCTATTAGTATTGCATGAAGTAAAATGTGTTTTGTTCCCCAGGCAGTTTCCTATTACTCCATTTCATGGAGGGGTTCTGTGTAGTAGTGAATTAATGTTCTAGCAGAATGAAGATTATGTAAGATAAAATTCATAATTTCTGTGGGAGGATATGTGTAGAGGGCATAGATGTTCCTTCTGATGTAATATAGAGATCAGAAGATGGCAACACACTTATCCAAAGTCACCTAGCAAATGGAGAATCTGATTTTCCAGTGCTCAGGCCAGAGCTTTTTAGAGTTCAGAATAGTTTGTAATATTTGGTATAAGGGCATTAAATTATTACCACACATATGTTTCATGCTGTTAGAGATTCCTATGAACTTCTCTGACTTGGAAATGATTTATGTATTTGGTTTTTAATCTTTTTGGGGGGTTATGTGACATTTACATACTTTTTTTGATAGTACCATTTCAGAAAATTCCATGTCTTTTTCTTCATAGGTATGAGACATGCCATTTATGACAAGCTGGATGATGATGGTTTGATAGCTCCTGGGGTTCGTGTGTCAGGAGATGATGTTATCATAGGCAAAACAGTCACCTTGCCTGAAAATGAGGATGAACTGGAGAGCACTAATAGACGCTATACCAAGAGAGACTGTAGCACTTTTCTCAGAACTAGTGAGACGGGCATTGTAGATCAAGTTATGGTAACTCTCAACCAGGAAGGATATAAATTTTGTAAAATAAGGGTGAGTATAGTTTTGTCACATTACTATTTATAGAAATTAAATGAAATCAACTTAATTAACCTGTTTTTATATGAATTCAGGTACGCTCTGTTAGAATTCCACAGATTGGAGACAAATTTGCTAGTCGACATGGCCAAAAGGGTACTTGTGGTATTCAGTACCGACAAGAGGTAGGTAACTTTTATCTCCCTTACTCCTAACCCAAAATTGTTGAACATTTTATTAAATGAAAATTTGCTTTCACTTAAGAGCCCAACAGTGATAAAGGCTTGATTTTTAATTTTAGTGTTGAATAAGTATAAACATGCTATATTGAACAGAATTGAGGACATAGAAAAGTTTGGATGAGGTGGAGGTCAGTTCTAGTTCCGTAGCTAAGAGATTTAAGTTTGTTTTTAAAAATTCTTTTATAGGATATGCCTTTCACCTGTGAAGGTATCACCCCTGATATCATCATAAATCCCCATGCCATCCCCTCTCGTATGACTATTGGTCACTTGATTGAATGTCTTCAGGGGAAGGTAAGAGATTTTCTTTAACAATATGGGTTCCAAACTGATGTTCCTTCCAAAGTGGTGATAGGTGGTTTCATTCATAGTTTAGCCACGGTACTTTGGAAGAAGCCAGAATACTTATTTTCCTGCTTTTAATTTGGTTATGGTTATGCCTCTTTTTTTTTTTTTTGCAAAAATTTGCAGTTATGTCTAACTCAGAACTTTTGTAAAATTTACTATATGCAGCCTATACATATATATGGTTATTCTTTTGATTTGTTCTTTTCTATAAAGAATTCATTGGTGGTCAGTTCATGTAAACTTAATTTTATAGCTGTATATTAGCTGTGCATGCAGGTGGTTTTCTGTTTTTAAGTGTCTTGTTAAGGTAGAATGGGTACAGCCCATTCTTCTAAGGGGAGACAGCCTAACAAATGGATGGCTTGGTTTTAGGGTATTAAAATTTTCATTTTCCTTGCACTATAGGAAGTATTTTGGAGTCTTATTCTTTTTGTAACTGGTTCCATGGATAGCTTCTTATTTGAAGGGTTATACTTGATTTTTTATTTTTTAGGAGAAGCAGTTATTTATACTTCATGTAAAATGTTAATAAAATGAGCCTTACAGTATTACAGCTTTCTATAACATAGATTTTTAAAGTTCAGAATCTTTCTTTTTCTAGAAAGGATTTTAAAAATTGAATATATTTTTATTGATAAAGACTTCTAAGGGGAGACAGAAGGAAACAGCCTTTTAAAGACTATTTTTTTAAAAAGGTATCAGCTAACAAGGGTGAAATCGGTGATGCCACTCCATTTAATGATGCTGTTAATGTGCAGAAGATATCTAACCTTTTATCTGATTATGGCTATCACCTCAGAGGAAATGAGGTATGTTTGCTCTTACATTAGTAATTTGTTAAATATATTCTATTTTGTATGTGTGGTTTCATTTTTAAAAAATTAAACCTTTCGTTGAAGTATAACACATCAAATACGTGCACAAATCATAACTGTACAGCTTGATGAATTTTTAGAAAGTGAACACATCTGTGTGACTGGCACCCAGATCCTGAAAAGAAAATTACTAGAATCCTTTTATGCCTAGACACCCACTCCCTCTTCCTCATCTTGTGTCCCCTTCCGGTAACTGCTTTCCACCCCCACCCCAAGGTAACCACTCTCTTGGCCCCTAACAGTACAGATTAGTTTTGTCTGTTTTCATTTTTATATAAATGGAATCAGTGTATGTACATACATTTTTTGAACTTGTTTAACATTTTAAAATGTTTCAGGTCCTGTACAACGGTTTCACTGGCAGAAAAATCACATCACAAATTTTTATTGGCCCCACTTATTACCAGCGTTTGAAGCACATGGTGGATGACAAGATTCATTCTCGTGCTAGGGGACCTATTCAGATCCTTAATAGACAGCCAATGGAGGGTAGATCTCGGTAAGAGAACTGCATCATCGTCGTTATTATCGATTAGCCTTTTTAAATGAAAAATGTCAAACACAATTATAGAGATAATGGTATAATGAAACCGCCATGTGCCTGTCACCCCACTTCAGTAATTATCACCTCATGGCTAGTCTTGGTATATCCATCTTCCCTCTGCCACCAACCCCTGATTATTTCCAAGCAAAGCCCAGACATCATATAATTTCTTCTGTAAATATTTCATCAAATATTTGAGTGGTTCTCAAATTTCTTGATTCTAGGATTCCAAAGAGCTTGGTTTATGTGAGTTGCATCTGTCGATATTTATCCTATTAGTAATTAAAACAGATTTAAATTATTTGTTAATTAATTTAAAAACAACAGTAGTAAACCTATAGCATAACATAAATTTTAACATTTAAATTTATTTTCCAAGTAAATTTAGTGATGCATGACACTGGTTTATCTTTTTGCAAGTCGTTTTAATGAGCTGGTTTTTGAGAAGACAGCTGGATTTTTTGTGTCTACTTCTGCATCCATTCCATTGCAGTATTTTATTTTTTATGTTTAAGTATATGAGGAAAATCTGACCTCACGCAGATATGTGGTTGGAAAAGGGAGGTATGTTCTAATAACCTTTTCAGGTGATTGTGGATGTTGTTTTTGGATACTACATCAAAATGATAAGTTGTAGTTTCTTAAAGGTTAGTTGTGATGTAGAATCTGAAACCAAGTAAGTGAATTTTTTATATTTATTACATTAAAATCCATTGGTCTGTCTTGCACTTTGAATGTATCTTTTACAAGTGAATAATTCTGTAGCATCATAATTGGTCATTTGGAAAATATTGGTTTAATAAATTATGCATTTTTAAATGTTGATATATTATACCAAAAAATTCACATTAGTGAATATTATCATTGATGTCATCAGAAAAGTCTTTAAATATTGGGAAACTATCAAGCCCATAGTGTTGGATAGATGTTTTCTAAAATTCTAAGTTTTGATTGAAAACTCAAATTTTCAGTAATTTTCAACAAATACTTATAATTGTCTTCCGTGAAAGCTCACTTTGTTCATTTTCAAAAAAATGTCTGCCAACTGAGTCTGAATTAACTTAGTTGGTGTTAATATTGGTGGATTAATATAATTGCTGTCAGCTTTTTTCAAGTAATGAATATGTTTCATCATAAAAGGGATTAGTTCAGAATCCTGCAAGTGCCTTTAAGACCATTCTCAGTATACAACTGAAGTGCTTTATGAGGACTTCCCATTTTTTTCATATATTATTAAGAAGATGTGTACTCAAGAGTCAGGGTTTAATAAAACTAATCATTTTTACTGCTTCACTAATAACAGTCTTAAGTAAAACTGGCTCTTTTCCTTCACTCACAGCGGAAAATATGATTGCTAGTAAAGTTTGTGTTCAGGTGCCAGCAGTTTTAATTCAGTTACTTTTGCAACCATCAACGCAATGTCAACAGAGTGAAAGAATCAAATGTGTTGTTAGTATTATGAAAATAGTTTTCACCCTCACAGGGTCCATAAAAAAAAAACTAACCACAGTACCTTCTTAATATTACTTAATATCCAGTGTTCATATTTCCCTGAGGAGTGCACACTTTTAAAAAAGGTTTGTTGGTTTTAATTAGGATACAAATAAGGCCCATGCTTTGCAATTGCTTGATAGGTAGGTCTCTCTTTCTTTTTAAATCTAGGTTGCCCTCCAACTATTTTTCCCTTGCTATTTGTTTAAGAAACTGGATTGTTTATTCTGGAGCTTTCCTCACAGTCTGGATTGCATTCCTAGACTGTGCATTACTGTTTTTCTCATCAGAAGCAGATCTAGAGCCTTGATGAAATGTCAGGATCGTTTTTTCGCAGTAGTACTTCGTAGGTGGTATTGCATGCTTCTGTGTCTGGTTGTCTCTCTTATGATTTTAGCAGCTATTAATGGTCATTACTTAATGGGGACTGATGCAATTCTAATTTTATCATTCCTTCCATTATTAACTGGAATACTTTTATAGAGAGAAACTTTGCTTCTTCAGCTGGTTACTTGGTGACGTAATTCACATGGTAAAGGCAGGATAAATGCTTGAGTCTTTCCCTTTATTTACCAGTTTTCAAAATGAGTTGGTTGTCTACCATCTTCCAAAGTTGACCAATGATTTGTTTTTTGGTAACAGCATTAGCAACGCATTGATTTTTATGTATTTTGTGTATAAAGAATGTTAAGGAAGCCATCGTCATCCACCTGTCTGGACATCTGAACAATGCATTTCATTTTACGTTCATGCTGGGCACACCTGTGATTATTCACTTGTTCTTTCCATTACTTTTGCCAACATGCATTTATCCTTTCAGGCTTGATTGTCTAGAATATTCATTCATTCATGAAGAAGCTGCTTGATTTAGATCCAATTTTTTTGTAATTCATTTTTTAGTATATAGTTGAATTTTTAGTAAGTTAAATGATAGCATGATGAGATTCTACTCTGTACTTCGTTGTATTTTATGAGGAAAATTATATGCTATACTTGAGAATCAAATTATTTAATCCATTTGAGGACCTTCTAATACACATCAAATAGTTGGTAGACTTCTTAACCCACAATGTATCGAGAATGCTGGCGTATAAAAATTAGTCTAGTTCTTCTTTACTAATGTCATTCATTACCTTCGCCATTCATCAGTGTGGTATTGCTAATAGAAAACAAGTTCAAAATAAGCTGCTGTTTTTCCCTTATAGTGATGGCGGCCTGCGTTTTGGAGAAATGGAGCGAGATTGTCAGATTGCCCATGGAGCAGCCCAGTTTTTAAGGGAAAGATTGTTTGAGGCATCAGATCCCTATCAGGTTCATGTTTGCAATCTTTGTGGAATAATGGCGATCGCTAACACCAGGACTCATACATACGAATGCAGAGGCTGCCGAAATAAAACCCAGGTGTGTATATACCTTAGCAGTTAGTATTTGTTTAGACTGTAACCATGTTGGTCTGATCATCCAGGCAGATTTAGTATGGTGGAAGAGATTGGCATTTTCACAATTTTGAATATCACATCTCTATAGGATTCCTAGTTTTAAAAGAGGAAAAAGAAAATTTGATTTCTCTAAAAATCAGTTTAAGTTTTAGTGTGGTAATGTCTCTAAGCTGCTCATCTTTTGGAAAAAGTCCTTATACAAGGAGTTTTAAACTGCATTTAAAAAATACCTTTTTTTAATTGAGAAGGGTAAATATAAATTTTGTCTGGCAGAAAGGATGAAATACCAAGGCTCATTAGGAGAAAGAGCCACCAAAGGCCAAGGTAGCAGGATGAGTGTTATCAGCCTATGCATTTATTCATCAGCTCCAGTACCAAGTTTTTACCTTTTTCTGGGGTAGGGAAATGGGATTAACTTCAGTACAGCTTTGCTAATTCTCCTTTTTTTTCTTTCAGATTTCTTTGGTGCGAATGCCTTATGCATGCAAACTGTTGTTTCAGGAACTTATGTCTATGAGTATTGCACCTCGAATGATGAGTGTATAGCTCTTTTAAAAGATTCTCAGCAAGATACTTATAAATATCTTTTGTTTCTATGATATGGCTTTAAAAATGACATGTACTACATTGTGAGAAAAAGCATTTTATTTGTTTTTTTTAATGATACGCATGCTTTTCTTCTGTAAATAGACAATAAATTTTTGTAGATAGTCTCGATGAGTTATCTTTATTTTGTATTTCACTATGTAAAACACAGTGACTATAACTAAACTGTTAGTGGACTGGATGAAAAGAAACTGGTTATTAGGCAAAAACAGGGGTTGTAGTTATCCATGATTATTTTTAGCTATGCAGACTAATATATTCTGCAGGTTTATAGTTCGGTGCCTTCACCTGTTTAAAAAAATGATAAAAATTAGTTACATATATGGACACGGTTGACTTTCTAATTTTCAGTTTTGTTTCCAAATAAATGATGTTAACAAGTGGAGATAAAGGATATGTGAGTAACTGTATAAATGATATGGTGGCGTGCTCTTTGGTATTTGTGCTATATGGTTTTAGACGTGTAAGGCAATTTTGTTGTATTGGTCTATGTGTAAGAGATGGACTTTATTATAGAACTGGGAGACCAGTTCCATAAATGAGCAAGCTGAGATCCAGAGAGGCTAAGGAATTTTCCTTTGTCATCCAGCTCTTAATTCAACATTTAAAGTAGAATAATAATGGCAGAGCTTAGACTCGAACACATTACTCTTAGTTAGTGCTCTGTTTGTTTCATTGCCTGGCATTACACATCTTGGCTGAAGAGCCAAACACATCTGACCAAACACATCTTTACTTGATAAATTCTTCCTTTCATACCACAGTTGAGTGATCTATACAGTGGAGTGGTTTGACAAAACACTGACAATAAACTTTGTTATTATTAGCTTAAGAGTAAAGCCAATCCAGACATCAGTCTAATAGAACTATATAAATGTAAAGTAGCATTCCTCTGACATGGCCAGGAAGGGGGCTGAAGAGGAAGCTTTTGACAGTGAAGTGGATAGAGGCAGACAGTTGGGTACTTGCCAATATATTTTCTGGCTTTTTCTTATAAAAGCTCAAAGTGAAGGACCTACAATCATTTTTTTTTTTTTTAAATGAGAATTTAATATAATCACAACACCAAGGAAAACTGCCATGTAGATAGTTATGGGAAATGTAAGCCATTACAGTCAGGCTCGAGCTTTTGTCTCATGTATAAGGTGAAGAAAGCATCTAAGTCATAACAACAGCATTCCGTCAACCATGTGAATGTTCTTTTGGAGCCTTGTGCACTACATTTTGATAATATACTTAATGCCCTTGTGGATTCCTAACATTACAGGATTTCATTAAGAGCTTTTTTTTATACTTTCATGTTTGGTTTTGTTCTTTATTAAGCAAAAGCACTAGTCATTTTTAAATGGTTGGGAGGTTGACTGCCTACCTTTATTCACTGGTATTTCATGTAAGGCATCAACCACTGTAATTTTTGCTGATGCTGAAGCCTGTCCTTGGGAATTGGATGCATGGCACTCATATTCTCCAGCATCTTCCTTACTGAGAGGAGATACCTGTGAAAGAAAAAGGATCTTTAGTGTCTCTGTAGTGGTCTCTCTTCTTCCAATGGTTTCAATTAGGTCATTATTTCATAAGTTTCCTAAGATGACCGGGGGATTCAGAGCAAAGATACTGCTAAAAATAGTGCAACTCCTGTGCTAGGCTAATTATACAGCCACCATATGTGGTTTGCCAGGATTCACACTCCGAGGAAATGTCACGGACAACTTTTGATCACATTGCGTAAGATAAGAACTGAACAGGTGTACGTATCAGTTTGAGGGAGACTTTGATAAGGTATGTGATCCAGGTACTATCCATGAGTATCCATGGCTATCAAAGGTCAAGTAAAATAACTATTAATCAGTAATTGATTAATTAAATTAATGTTTGGACCAGTTAGTTCCCTATGAGAATTTTGCTTTGAACTCTTAGGGAAAAAAAAATTAGTTCTCATTTATTTGGCGGTCATTTCCACAATATCCAATAAATGCCAGCTGTTTTTCAGTCCCTCTGAAGGAGGAGCAGCTGGGCTGCTTCAAGAGAAGTGGAAGGACAAGCACTTTCAGCCTGGCAGCACATCAGGCACCTTTGCCCGGTCTGCTTTGACTCCCCACCCCCACTTCCACCCTGACCTATGGACGTTTCCCCTTAAGAACTGGATCTTTGAAGGTGGGGCGTCTCCTCCCACACACTTGCAGCATGCACCTGGGGTCTGGTGCACCCTGAGTATGGTCCGTGGCTCCACCTGGGGCGCGAACCCAGGACCTTTTGCGTGTAAAGCAGATGTGCTAACCATTACACTATGGAGCTACCCCCTGCTGTCTGACTTTAACAATGAAATCCTGCCAGCTCTTGGTACTCACCAGCACCCAGCCAGTTACTTCATGTTTTTCTGGACCACCCCGAGTCTGAATGGCCAGGTTGTCCCGATCACCAGGCAAGAGTTCTGTTCTTTGAACTCCATAGTGACCCCTTTTTATCTGCAAAAAAAGGAGAAATAGTCTGAGTTCTCTGTACTTATCCACTGGGGAGTGACCACATTTCTATAGTGCACAGGCGTACATCAGACTTAATTGGATTGAACCCAGACATTTTTATATTACCCTTTCCTGAATACTCAAATAAAATGTAGATCCTCATTTCTTTCTGTCAGTTTCCTTGCAATGCCTGGGGAATACACACCGTCATACTCTCCTGCCACTGGCTACCATCACTCACTCATCTTTGTAAATTCTGCTTCTCAGTGCTGGGCCTTTTCTTGCCTGTGATGCCATGTTTGACTGACAAACTGTCACCCAGTTCTAGATTTGATGCTGGAGACCTTGTGTAGGAGCCCAGGTCCTGCAACAACCTCACCAATGAAAAATAGGTTGTCCAAAGCCAATACTATTCCTTTGTTCTGAGGGCCAAGTGTTCATTAAATCATCTACCAAAGTCCAGTGAGCAAAAACCCCTGTCAAATACATGCTGTTGTCATTATTCTCTGATGACCAAACTTGCTGCTTAGCCCTGTGCATGTCAGATTCAGGATGAGCTAAGAAGAAAGTTTCCTTGGTTTGAGGCCAATAGTGAATACTACTTTTTCCCCTCGTTAAAAAAAACAAGAACAAAATTTACCTGTATCCCCCCACCCCCACCCCATACACACACTTTTAACATAAATTTCTGGAAGTGGAATTGCTGAGTCACAGAGTATAAAATTCTTTTAAAGTTTGTGATAATGATGGGTTTTAAAAAAGGGTACACAGAATTAGTAGTTGATAGTTGGTCATGGGGATGGGGAGCATGGCAGAGGGAATGCAGTTAGCGTTAATGTGTTGGCTAGGTGGAGGGCCAGAGGAGGGAGGGAGCAACTGGGCGTTTTATGAACTATATAGATGTCTAACCAATGTACTGTATACTTGAAACTAATTTTTTAAAAGGATACACGAAGTAATGTTTATTCCATCCCATGTTCCTTTAAGAGCTAAACTCTTATTGATACTACCTTTGTAATTAGAAAAAAAGTATTTACAATCTCAAATAGGTAGTTTTCTTCTCTTTTGCTTTTATAATTAAGCAAATCTTGAGTTTAAAAAGACCAGAGCATATATTTTTTTGACACTACATCATCGTTGCTTCTCCCAGCGTGGCCCCACTCCCACCACAGGCTGTTACCAAACTGCTGTCTCAGCTTCACACCCACCCTTTATTTTCTCTGCTTTGCGTTGTCAGTGCTGGGACTCTGAAACCATGTAGTATCTGGGCCAGCTCCTACTCTATAAATAAAGTATCTAGCATTACTGATTTGGAATGCCTGGTTTTGCTTTTTTTTTTTTTGGTTTTTCCTACATTGCCGGTATTAGAGACAGAAAACCAGGTATCTTGGTATTTTACTCACACAAATGCTGTATAAACAAAAGATATATTCAAAAGCATTTTTTTCCTTCACAGTTTCCCAGGTAGCTGGCAGAAATGGTTATGCTAGTGTCGATTTTGAAGTAATTTAAAAATATTTTTAATAATGGTTTAAGTATAATTTGATTCAATGACTAAAGTAATATGTCTTTGGTCTTTATTTATTGAATTCAGGATTCTTTAAGCGTTTTGTGTGTGACCAAAGTAGAAAAACAGCACAGAAATAATGAATCTTAGCAATGGAGCCATTGCTTCCCAGATCATGTAGCTCTTAATAAAGAGGATTCTGTGCCATTAACCTGACCCATCACGTACAGAGCAACTGTTCTTGTCAAGCATTTGATTGGAAAACTAATACTTATATTTAACAGAACTCATATTTAATACACTGTAAAAACTTATCCACCATGTAAAAAATATAGAAATGTCAAGAATTTTTACATGGCAAATTTTTACATGTCATTTTCACTTACGTAATGGGGAGTTTGTTGATAAACGTCTTCCAGTGTTTAAAAAAAGATGAAGGCTGAGAAAAGTGGCTTCTAAGATGATTCCACATATGTGCATTGGGCTGGAAGAGCCTCAAAGCCTGAACCTTAGAAATCTGTAGGGCAGGAAAACCGCCCGGTAACTGTTCACCACAAAGGGCCACTCGGGGAGAGTCAGAGGGAGACCTAGGAAGTCATTCCAGCCCTCTCTGGTTATATTTTAGCTGCAACAAATCTTCCTGAGTCCTGCTATTGCAGATAAGCAATTAATAAGAAAAAAGAAGTGCCATAGCAGGTGCTGGGAAAAATGGTCGGCCACATGCAAAAGAAACTGGACTAATACCAGACACAAAAATCTTACACCATACACAAAAACTAACTCAAAATGCATTCAAGAATGTAAGACCCGAAACCACAAGACTCCTAAAAGAATAATGCATGGGCAGTAAACTCTTTAACATCAGTCTTGGTGATGATATTTTGGATTTGACACCAAGAGCAAAGGCAACAAAAGCAAAAATAAACAAGTGGGACTACATTAAACTAGTTTCTGCAAAACAAACTCGACAGACAGGCAACCTACCAAATGGGAGAATTTGAAAATCATGTATCTGATAAGGGTTGGTATCTAAATATATAAAGAACTCAAAACTCAATAGCAAAACAAAAAAACAAAAAACAAAAAAACTGAAAAAAAATGGATAGAAGATCTGAATAAACATTTTTCCAAAGAAGACATATAGATGGCCAATAGGTACATGAAAAGGTGTTCAACATCATTAATCATAAGGGAAATGCAAATCAAAATCGCAAGGAGATAACACCTCACACCTGTTAGGCTGGCTATTATCAAAAGACAAGTGTTGGCAAGGATGTGGAGAGAAGAGAACCCTTGTACATTGCTGGTGGGAATGTAAGTTGGTGCAGTCATGATGGAAAACAGTATGGAGGTTCTTCAAAAAATTAAAAATAGAACTACCATATGATCTGGCAATTCCACTTCCAGGTATATATCCAAAGGAAATGAAATCACTATCTTGAAAAGATATCTGCACCCCTGTGTTCACTGCAGCATTGTTTACAATAGCTAAGACACAGAAACAACCTAAGTATCCAATGACAGATGAATGGATAAAGAAAATGTGGTATAAATATAAACAATGAACTATTATTCAGCCATGTAAAAGAATGAAATCCCGCCATTTATGGCAACATGGATGGACCTCGAAGGCACTATGCTAAATGAAGTAAGTCAAAGATAAATACTGTATGATCTCAATTATATGTGGAATCTAAAAAACAAAAAAGAAACAAACTGCCCCCCTCAACCAAACCAAGTTCTAGTACAGAGAATAGATTGGTGGTTGCCAGAAGTAGGGAGTGGGAGGTGGAGAAATGGGTGAAGGGAAGAGTCAAAAGGTACACAGTTCCAGTTATAAATTAGTCATAGGGAAGTAATGTACAGCATGGCAACTCTGTATTGCATATTTGAAAGTTGCTAAGAGAGTAGATCTTAAATGTTCTCATCACAAGGAAAAAAATTGTAACTTTATGTAAGATGACAGATATTAACTAGACTTACTGTGGTGATCACTTCATAATGTATACAAATATCAAATGGTTATACCCGAAACTAATGCAATGTTAAATGTCAATTATACATTGAATAAAAAAAATTTCATGTGCCAATGATTACAGAAGCAGGATGGATTAGTTTGATTCATGCAAGTCAATGCATTTCAAGGATTCATTCACTGAATTTCATGGAAACTTAAAAAGACATGTAGTACAGAACATACTTGTGCCTTTTTGGTGAAGTTTCAGAAGAGTTTTATGATGAAACAGAATATTTGTCTATTAAGATTTCTAGATCCCCAGCCACTGTAAACAAATAAAAGATAAAATGATTGTCTAGAAAAAAATATCTGTAATACAGGAGAAAGGGTCTATATCTTTAATGTACAAAAAGCCACAGACCAATAATAACAAGAAATAATTCAATAGAAAACTGGATAAAGAATACGAAGAGGCAATTCATAAAAAAAAAAAAATCCAAATATTAAAATATTCTCAATTTAGTCAAGTAAATAAAAGAAATAATGTGATGATACTTTTTATCCATCATTAATAGAGGGATAATCTTCAGTGCTGGTCAGGACGCGGGGACGTGGCACCCACGCACTGCTGGAGAGTGAACTGCTACAGCCCATTTAGAAAGCAATCTGACAATGTCTATTAAAACTAAAGTCTTTTGACCCATTCGTAGAACTTTTGGGGAAATTGAGAGGGGAAAAAAGACTTGCATGTAGTCTATGTGTACTCGGATGTTTAAGGTGGCATCGTTTAATGATTATGGTACACCCATACTTGGAATATTACATGGTTGTTGAGAAGCAGACCTGGGGATGCCTGTGAAGTGTTTATTGAGAAAAACAAGTTTCAGAGTAACATGGACACTACGTTCTCGCCTCACTCCACATACAGGGGATATGTGTTTTGTTTACATTTGGGCAAGAATAAGGGGATAGGGGTATCAACCAGGGCAGTTCACATCGGTTATTTCAGGAAACAGGAGGTAAGGGGGAGATTAAGAACTCTTTCTTTATACATCTTTGGACAGTTTCTCTTTATTACCATTATAACTTGCTATTTTTAATGAAAGAAAAAAAGAATATTCTTAGAGGTCATGAAAACCCAAATCTGAAGAAATGGTCAGGTGGGAAAAAAGAACTGAATAGGGAGCCTCTCAGTCTCATAAACACCAAGTGTTGGGAAGGAATTCTAGGTGTTTTACCTGCCCTGTAGGCATCATCTCTGATGTAGGGTTAAGGTAAATATAGCTATTTCAATTCACTTCCCCATTTCAAAATAGTTCCCTTGAAATCATTATAGGCGAAGGGTTTGCTGAAAAAGTATGGGGCTTGTTAATGTGGCATTATAACTCCTGGTCAGGAAAGCACAGACCCCTGGCCAGGCTGTGCCAACCATGAGAAATGCTGCTGTAGCCTGAGGTGTCCCAGAGAGAAGACCTGTCTGTCCCATTAGACCTGGTGAGCTAAGAACCCTTGAGCAAGGAAGATTCGCTATTTCTTTGAACCTCAGTTTAACAGGGGGAGGATTCCAATATTCATTTATATCCAAAAAGCAGTTCTATGTTAACTTGGATTTGGAAAACATGTGACCTGCATATAAGCCTGTCTTCTTAACAATCTGGGTACAAGGACAGTGGGGAGAAAACAAATGGCCTATTTAATTATTTAAGTCCGTGACTTTCAAAGTGTTTTGACATGGCCCACAGTAAGAAATATCTTTTGCATTGCGATCTGGGGTATATGAAAGAAAAGTTTTATGAAATGATACTCCTTCTAAATGTGATGCCTTAAGATAGTTTCTGTTCTATTTTTTATTTTAAAAGTAAAAGCTGGTTGTGATCACTACATTAAATTCGGGACTCACTAATGGGTCATGGTCTGCAGGCTGAAAACCTCGCTTTAGGTCATGCACATGGTAGATGAAAACAAGCAAGAGCCTGGCGGCTGGGTTTTTGCTTGTTTCTGACAAGTGTGTAGAAACTTATTTTTTCTCCCTGCCAACACCTTCCCTTCACCCCTCGCCCCCGCAGTTGACAAGCCCTCAGAGAAGCTCATAAAATCTGCCCCATACAATTTCAGAAGCTTAAAGATAAGATTCCCCTAGCAGATTTATTCCCCTGGTATGTGTATCCATTAGCTGGGGTGGGGCAGAAGAAAGGCTGAAGATTCAAATGATTATCTGCCAGATTTGTCAATAAGGTCATATGTCCCAGATACCTGGATTACCCTGGCTTCTCACTGTGTAATCCCTAGATCACTGCAACAGAGCTCTGTATAGATATTCTTTGGAAAAGTTGTTCCTCTGCCTCTCTACCACCTAAACAAACCAGTAACCTCTAAATAAGCTATAAGGAGTGTCAGCAGCTTTCACCATAAAGGCCAGGAACACATCCACTGGGGCACTTTGCTCTTCACTACTCTCCGCTCCCCTTTGAAAAATAACTTACTTATTGAGGTGAAATTTCACTGCTTCCTTTAACAGAAGTTTCAGCTGTAAAGGAGAGCTGTAGCACAACTGATGTTGTCTCTGCCCACTCCCACCCCTAGGCAGTTTCTGGAATTAACCTGATTTCACTCCCACCAGATGGCCCCATGGGGGCGATGCAGCCTTCTGGCCACACGGGGGCGCCAGAGGCTGGCAGAGGACCCAACTTGAACCAGTCCTTCAGTGGGAATTTCACAATGCACCAAGGGAGGGGAGGAAGCCTTCTTTCCTCTGGGATCATTAAGCTGTGCTAATAATGTGAACTCGGAGCCGCCAATGACAATACTGCCCTCAGCATGGAGGAAACTTTCTGAGGTGGAAGAAAAAAATAAGACTAGTACATTGACAGCACAGTCGAGAGCAAAGAGTCCTAACTGCAGCATCGTGTACCTGGATCCGGCTACCCTTGAGGTTGGAATCACCCCATCACCCCGCTCTGCTGCCTTTTTTTTTGCCTAAACTAGTTTGAAGTGAGTTTCCACAGCTTGTAACAAAAAGAGTTCTGGTGCCAAAATCCCTCCCAGAGTTCCAGAAGTTGCTCCTCTGGTCAGACACCAAGCAAACAAAATAATCAAGAGTCATCATCAATCTTCGAGCCTGCTGGAGAAGTAAGGCTGTACAGGGGGAATGTAGTTATACCTTTATTTAAACTCGATTTCCTTTTTGTTAGCGCAAGCTTGATGATGTTTACTCAAGAGGACTGTTGTAACCCTTCAGCAAGTCAAAATATATTAAAAGGGAAATAATATAAAACAATGTACAGTACAACTGTTAAGTAGTATTTGATCTGGCAAATGAGTGTTTTCTTTTCCCTTCTATAGACATGCTGAGAATCTGTTGCCCTTCAAATGTGAAGAGAGTTATACAAGAAAATGTCACTTGAAGGGAAACATTTCCAGGCATAGTAGCTAATCGACTGAGTGCTACTATGTATTTGACAATAAACCAAGTGATTTTACCTGCCTTACTTTACATAATCTTTACAAGGATTATATGCTACTTTCATCATATAGAGGACATTGAGCCTTAGAGCAGTGGTTCTCAATCTAGGTGATTTTTTCCCCCTGGGGCATTCAGTAATATCTGGAGACATGTTTGACTGTCACAACTGGGGGTAGCGGAGGGGTGGGTGCTACTGGCATCTAGTGGGTAGAGGCCAGGGATGCTGCTAAACATCTCACAAGGCACAGGGGAGCCCCCACAACATAGAATTATCTGGCTCAAAGTATCAACAGTGCTGAGGCTAAGAAAACCCTGGCGTCTAGAGAACTCAGCCAACCCAGCTAAGGAACTCATTCTTAACCACTATGCTGTACTGTCTCCAATGGGGACACTCACACACCCATGCACACACACTCACACTCATGTGCATACACGCACACACATACATACCCTCATTCACCCACGTGGATACATGCACATACCTGTGCATGTATACTCATATACTTATGTACACACACACTCATGTGCATACATCCACACTCACACCTGTGCATGCACACTTACACACCCATGCTCGCATGTGCACAGAGGGTGGGTATGGGTGTTCAGCATTATAGTTTTCCAGTTCCTCAGGCTCCCTGCTCTGGCATCGCTAACAAAAGCAGAGCAGGGACTATTCTGGAGGTCAGTAAAATTGCTGGACAGACCCAGGGAGGTGTCTAGAAAACTGCTACAGGGCTTTGTCTTTGAGGAGCAGCGGGCAGCGGGCAGCGGAATAGGCTGAGGATTTTAGGTTATTATCATCCTTGTTCGGTGAGAGAGGATCTTGTCAGTCTAGGCATCTTCCTGAAATCTGTGTCACTGACCTTGTTCCAGATGAGGACAGGAGTTGGGATTCCGATGACCTCACAGCTCAAGTACACCTGGGCACCAGTGACATTCCAGATGTCCTTGGGGGCCGTCACTATGGAAGGACCTACAAGAGAGGGCACAAGGCCAAATGCAGTTTTTGAAACAGTCTTTAACATCAGTCAGCAGGCTAGGAAGTAAATACTTGATTATGTTTGTAAATCGTCTGAAGCAAATTTCAAAGACCAGACTGGCCTCCCCCTGCCACTGGCATGATTTTAAGCTATGCTTTGGGAATGCATACATCTAGACAAAAACAAAAATAATTTTTTCTCAAATCAAGCTTAAATGAGTTTTAATTTACCAGCTGTTTTGCAATTAATATAGTGAAATTCTAGTTCCACAGTATTTTGTGTTTTTCTTTTTTACCAGTATTTTTATTTGGGGAGGGGGGCCACATACAACCATTCTGTGGGTAATGAACAACAACAAAGAAAACATCTTGGAAGGTATCTGAAAATGTGCTGAGTGCCCAGAAAAGATGGTAGTTCCTGCTTCAAGAAGCTTAGGATTTGCAGTTGACAAGTCAATGGCGATAGGGCAGGGATGGGAAACTCCATGGAAGAGACAACCTGGAGCGCTGTGTGCTTCGAGAGGCTGGGAGGAGATATTTGAGAACAGAAGCAGTCTGGCTGTCCAGGAAGAACGTGGAAAGACCTTTCTTCCCAGCACAGGCTGAGGGAGGCAAAGTGAAGCAGTTGACAGGTCTACTGTGTGTGACCAGGGCCCCGAGGAGAGGCTCTTTCCCAGGGTTCTCTGTGTCCAGGTCCCTGGCAGCAGGCATTGGCAAGTTGGGGGCACCCATCGAGGCACCGTCTGAATAGTCACCAGAACGGGACCACCCAGGGAGAGCCTGGAGTGACACCTCCCCAACCCCGCGATCCTGGAACACATCCCCAGGCCTCCTCCATCGTATCCGCTCAGGTGGAAGGTCCTTAGCATCGACACCAACAGTGTGCAGCCTGCTTGTCACCAGGGAGGTCCTGGCTGTGGGCCGAATCTGGCCGGCCACCTGCTTTTCTGCATGGCTTATGAGAGATCTTGGCACTTTTAAACGGTTGAAAATTAAAAGAAGAATATTTCATGACATGAAAGTTATAAGAAATTCACATTTCAGTGTCCATAGAATAAAATTTAATTGGAACAGAGCCACACCCAGAGTAGAGCAGGTGCGGCTGACACTGTGCAGCCTAAAACAGTCATTATGTGGCCCCACATAGAAGTGCTGATCCCTGCTCTAATCAACTGGGGGGCAACCATGCCTAAATCAGACATTATGGGAAAGTCTCAGGACTTTAATCCTTTGCATAGTACCAGAAGCAGATGCAAGTAAACCCACTGGCTGATTTCTGGTCCAGCTCTGAAAGACGACATGTTTGAAGCCAACAGATACTGAAAGGGCTGTGCTTGCTTACTGTTCTTTTCTGCTCAGGGGCCAACTCCCCAACATCTGCAGAAAAGTCATGGACACCTACTTTATAGTGGGTGGTAATGAGAATTTCACTTCTGCTAATTCTGAATGCCAGGTTTCAGACACCGGGGACTTCAGAGAGACCAGGGACAGTCCACAGAAGAGGGGCGTGGAGCTGGAAGCCTGGGCTCCCTGGTGCGACAGTGCGCTGTACTCAGGCTCAGTGCCGTTTCTTGAATGAATGAGTTAATCCTTCCCTCTGAATTTCAGCTGTCCGCTGCCCTGGGTCTTCAGCCGACCATCTGAGTGCAGGGTCATCTTGCATCAAGTCCTGGGAAAGGGACAACCTCCCCTTCAGGCCTGGAGAGTTTTGTGACACAGTCAGCATTCAAAGGGCATGAAGTCGCCCCTTCTGCAACAGCTATTTCTAGCACACTATTAATTTCTTGAAATAGAAAGGAAATGATCCCAGCATGTAAGATTTTTCCCACTCATCTCAAATATTAGAAACTGATTTTTTTTAAATCTCTGGGGCAATTTAATTTTTTCCTTTATAAGAATGTACAAAACAATCAAAGTTTTGAAAGCTCTAAATATACTTTGTGCTTCCTTCCCTCTATACCATAGGTCTAAAGAGGGAGCCTCTATCTTGGCCAGGGGTCCCGGCTTTTCTGTTGCAAATGTGGATGTGGTGATCATGGTGGTGCTGTGTTTATGTGTGTTTCTGTCTCTGTCTCCAATGCTTCCTACTCTGAAAGCAGCAACACAGGACTCTGCAAAGGGCTGGGCCAGGCCTCGCCCCATCCCAGGCTTCCTCCAGGGCCCTGGGACCACAGGGCTTGGACACCACCGAACCGGATCTGGCTAGAATTTAAACTACTTTTGCTCACTTCTCTGAGGGCCTCTATGTGGCTCTCCTCCTTCCTAGACACTGACTTAGGAGGATAACCTCAAAGCTCAAGGGATCTCAAGGAATTGTTCTGAGAAGAATACACCAGTATTTAGAGATCTGGAGGGGCTCAGAGACAAAGCTGCCGCTCACGTATCGAAACCACACAAAGAATGTACAGCATTTTTACTACAAGGCTTCAGCACCTCGTCCTTGCAACACACTTATTTTAACTCACATCCATCTTGCTGTAGCCAGCACAGGGAGCACAGCCATCCACCTTCATCAGGGGAGGGTCCTGGAGTGTATGTGAAGGAATTCTAGCCTGATTTTCTGCCACAGATCTTCGAGATATGCCATGGATTCTTCACATGGCATAATTTAAAACCTAAGATATTTACAGTTTTAATACAGTCCAATTTATCAAATTTTTTCTTCTATGATTAGTGCTTTCTGTGTCCTGTTAAAAAAGTTTTACCTAGTCCAAGTCTGTAAAGGTCTCCTGTTTTCTGCTATAAGAAGATTCATAAGTTTTTACATTTTGCATTTAGGTTTGTGGTCCATCTTGAATTAATTTATGTGTATGCTATGAAGTGGAGGTAAAAGTTCACCCCTCCCCCACCAAGGAAACCCAATTGCTTTGGCACCATTTGTTGACAGGATCCTTTTTTTCCTACTGAATCATAATGGTGCCTTTGTGGTGAATCCATTGACCATACAAGGATGAGTCTATTTCTGGATTCTCTATTCTGTTCCATTGGGTCTATCTGTGCACCAAAAACCATAGTATAACTTAGAATTAATGTATTAAAACTGAAGCACTGACTAGAGGGCAGAGCCATTATATCCATCTCCCTCCAATCCTCTCCTTATGCCAGGAAGCAGAACATTTGAGGAGGAGCAAGAATCTTTTAAAACATCTGAATCCAGGAATACCTTCGAGGAGAGCCATCACCAGGGGGTTCGAGATTAGGATAAATCGTGCTGTGGGTTCCTCTCTCCTAACCCTTGGAACACATGTAATACCCCAGGTTAATGCGCTGAGTCAATATTTGGACCATCCTAAAAACAGAAATGATTTTGTCAATCCTGCTACCAGGCTATCCCTAGAACGCTACAAGATTCTCATACAACAAAAATCTGTACTACTCGCTGACTCCTGTCGAGTGGATAGGGTGGACAGGCCGGGGAGGGGGGCATTAGGGACAGTTTGCTGCACAACATTCACAGAAATGCTTGGCTATTTCAAATGTCCTTGAACAAATGCTAGATTCAGTAATGTGACGAAAAGTTTAATGAACAATACCAAAACCATAAGTGCTAACCTACAGAATGGCTTCTGGGTTTTGACATGTGGTCTCTCGCATAGGATACTCAGATCAGTGAATGGTTAGACTAATATTCAAGCGATCAACTGACTTCCTGGAGTAGGTGGAGGCTGGCTGGCTCCCCGGGTTAGAAGAAGCCGTAGATTGCAGAGTCTTCCTGCTTCCTTTGTTCAGTGCAAATACCCACAGGGTCCCCTACTTACTAAACTCTGCCTGGTTCTTTGCCGCTCATTGGTCTGGAAATCGGAAATTCCTTCAGAATGTGAAGAGGGGATGGATAAATTCCTGATAAAGGCGTAAAACACCAGCAGTATAGAAAGATGAGAACGGAAAAGACTTAATGTGACCCACAGAGACAGCGGGTGGACAAGTCTTATATGTATGGGATGGTGAAAATATTTTGGGCCAATATTTTGGGCTAATCGGATGGCAGATCTGACAACACTGCGCTCCCCTCCCCCACTCTAAGGAACTATCATCCCACATCTCTCACTAATAAGCAAGTTCACCGCACACAAGGATGGCAAGCTGCACATCCATCGTGCAACCCAGTCCCTGAAAGTTCTGTTCCACCACAGGAGCGTGTTCAGCAAAGTGCCTCCTTACCAAGTAACTTCTAACTCTGTCGACTTTGCCTTTTTTGTTTCCAAGAATGCCAAAGCAGATCCAGAATTTGTTTTTAAGGATAAAGAAACTTTTCGTTCACTCTGAGCTCATTTTCAGGCAGAAAGCTCAAAATCAGTCCTGGAGGCCAAGCCAAGGGTAACAACCCAATCATGCTCAGCATTTGGATTCCACTTAAAGCAAGTCACAGAATATGTAAATGTACAGAACAAACAGCAGGACAGGCTCAGTTACTTGTCCTTGCCTTTGTTCCAGTCAAGACTTTGGGCTGCTCGCAGGTCTGTCTAGCAAACATCCTGTATACAGAATTAAATGACTGCCCCCCGCCTCCGGAATATTTTGGCTTGGTTCTGAAGAAACTAAGAAGGGCACTTCTCACAAAACACACAAATGTCATGAAGAGAAGACCCGGAATTAATTTTGAATCTGACCAGCAATTCATTCAAGATGCTTTTACATAAAGTTGACGTAGAGAGGACAGAGTTAAAACTTGTTATCCTATAAAAAGCATGGGGATAATGTAAAAGAAGTATGTGAACAATTTCCTATAGAGCGCAAGACACTCCCAGACATGACCTAAGATGTCCCGCAGCAAGGCGCGCTATGTTACCAAAAAAAAAAAATAGCAAAGCACTGGGGAACAGAACACTTGACTTTGGATTCTTGTCAGCCGCTTATTGCCAAGAGACCTTGACCGAGCCACATACCTATTTTTACAGAAGATGAAATCAGGGCAGGTCTGAGAATCTTTTCTCTGGGCATGAAGTGAACGTACCTATCATGAATATGTCCAAGAGCACAGTCATATGGCCTCTTCGATATCCACGAAGCTTTGAGGCTCTACAACCTGGCTTTGGAGCCCTCATCTCCTGTAAATCAGTCCAATTCACCTCCTTGCCTACCTAAATATAGTGTATAGGACTCATAATAAAGGTATTAGCCTTTACCTGGTTAGCCAATTTTTAAAAATTCTGACAGAGCTGCGTAGAAGATGTTAGGAGAGGCTGTGTTTTGGAGTTGAATATACTCCATTGGGCCTGGGAAATGGTCAAAAGTCAAATTCTCTCCAAGTCATTTTTTTATCCAATTTTGTTATCATATTAAACTGTGATTCAACACACACACATATATAATTTTTGTCTTCATTTCCCCCATCATCTCTTCCATTTTTATTCTGAAAACCTACTTTCTTTCTTCTTTCTCGCTTCTACCCAAACTCATGCTCTGCGCCCAGCAATCATACACACCATTACATGCTCATTACCGCATCCAGAACCTCTGCTTTTGCTGATGCACTTCTGTACTTAGAATGTCCTCCCTCCTCTCATCTATTATTTATGCCCTATCATTTATTCGAAGCTCTAAGGCTGGAGTCTCATTTCTTTTTAACACTTTTAACAACTCCAGTTCCCCCTTATTTCTCCTTTTAAATCCTATTGGGTTCGGTTAGTGCCATACAATTTAGTGCATCGTTGTGCTCTAATGCTTTCCCCAGCTGGGCTAACTGAAGATGCCTGTGTCCTGATGGAATTAGAACTGAGTAAAGAACTCTGGAATCAGATGTTCTTCATGTTCCTTGGAAGGAGGGACATCCCAGATTGTATGCAATAGGTAAAGGGCAGTAGGTAATTAAGAGCAACATAACATGATGAGGCAAAAAGAACTGAGAAGATATCCACTGTCTTGAAAATGCATGAGTGCACACACTGCCAAGGATCCTAACCAAAGTGGTGTTACGTCTACCCTTCATTTATCAGTTGGCAGATGATTCATCATGATTTTCTTTAATCCTCCACTTGACTTTCTCTTGCTGTAAGCAATGTGTCTTGACTACTGCCCACTTACCAATCAATCATTAAATGATCAAGGGATGCAAATTAATTTGAATATATATTAGTAAAGCAAATCCTAATGAGGAGGGTAGGTCTGCTGGGAGAAAGGATCATCTATCATCCTCACATCAAAAACAAAGGATTTGTACATCATGCTGGGTTATATAATTTGCATTATAGCTCTATTTATTAACATAGCTAGGTCAGCTGAGTATAGAGACTTCTGTAAGTTACGGCAGATTTGCAAACCACACTCCTGGAATAGTTTAAAGAGTATGTACATTCATACCAAAAAACAAGGGTTGAAGAAAGAGGTGAGATACCACATATGGAGATAAAGAATCCAGACAACTTGGCTTGGACAACTCTGCAGATTGAATTCTGATAACACATCGAAAGGGAAAAGCACCAAACAAAAGTAGAAAATGGGAAAAGAATAGTAGGAAAGCACTATGGCCAAGACAGGGAAGGAGATGAAACACTTGGAAACTTCCTGATATTAAATAAGGGGAAGCAGTAACGGTATGGCTAATTAAAGAGCAGAGCCACTTGCCAAGGCAAGTCATTTCGGGAACTTCCAGAGGTGGAGTGACGTAGCAGCTGGACCTTGGTATGGGAATCTAGCGTTCAGTCTCAAGGGTATTAGCTGATGACAGCAAGAGCAGGAGAAAAAAAAAGTGCTAGACCTTAAGCAGCAAAGTTCAGATTTAATTTCAGGGTTTTAGTTTAAGGAACAGTCATCATCTAGTCATGGTAGCTATGGTTAGTCATTTATACTTTAGTGGGAATGAAGAACCAATAGTTTATAATGCCAAACACTGCCAGCGGAAAAATGTGTAAGAATTGCTTCCTCTTTTCCAAATACAACACACTGGGGTGGGATGGCGGAGGTTTAACACATTTAGACAGAGAACAAAATGCTGGGAGGTAATGGCCTGCAGTGGGTTTGGAGCACAGACTTTGAAATCAGGAATTCTGCTCTGCCACATCTGAGTTATGGGACGCTTGCTAACTTCCCTCGGTTTATTCATCTGTGAAACGGGATAATAATACCTAAGTCAATACATCATCAGAAAGTTCAAACGAGATACAGTAATTAGCAGAGTACCTGGCCTGGGGCAAATAGTAAGTATTACTGTTTTTATTTCAAAGAAAATTCCTTATGATTGGAGCTGATACAAATTGCTAATTTAGAAAATAGAGATAATATATCACTTGAACCTGAGGTGGCTGGTGAAAAGAGATGGCATCTGAGCAGGCCCTGAAGTTCAGAAGTAAGCCTTCTGTCAAGGAAGGTTTTCGCCTTCAGAGACCCGCCCGAGCGGAGGTGCAGAGGCAGGAAGACACCAGCCTGCCGGAAGAACAGCAGGCTGGGCAGTCTGGCTCAGGGAGAGTGCTGTGTGAAGGAGAGGAGCTGAGACTCTGGCGTGGGGTGCAGAGAAAGGTGTGGGGTACAAAGGGAGGCAGAGGAGGTAGGGTTTTATGGTCAAGGGTGTCTCTCTGAATGCTGTAGAGACATGTTTCAAATGGCATTTCAGTAGACGATTTTAGAGGCCTTTGCAGCAGGATTGAGACAGGGTGGGGATTAGAAGCCTAAATCAAGTTTGTAGCAATGGAACAGAGAGGAAAGGGACAGACTTGAGAGATCACTGAGGAGGAACTAACACGATCCAGTAAATGACTGATTGTGAGGAAAACAGGAATGAGTCAAAAGTTGTGGGCCTGGTAAGGGGAGGCTGCTACCCCGTGAACAGAAACAGGATGCCAGCCCAAGGCAGGCACTGGACTGGAGAAGGGGAAAGAATGGATCCAGGCCTAGACGGCATCTGAGGTATCACCTGGGCAAAGGGAAGGTGCTGATGGAGAGAGGGGAAGAGATACAGATGGGTAGACCAGTGGTGCCAAGGTAAACGCTGTCTAGTTTACATTTTAGCCCTGGGAGGGTGAGGTGGGCTCCTTCGTGTGGAAGGAAGACAGCTTTGGCTCTCCCCACCACAGGCAGCTTCTCTGGAGGGAATTCTGTCAGCTGGCTGCTGACCTCCAGCCCATCCTCACCCACCCCAGGTAATGCAGAGAAGCAGACGGCTGACGCGCTGCTCAGCCACCAGCCACTCGTCTGCAGGGGCAGCCCATGTTGAAAGCAGACTTTCCACACGATCCTACTCTTGTGATGGCACACACGGACCCTGTAAATTACGTTTCCTGACTCCTACTTGCCTCTGGGTTAATGAGACACCCCTTGTTGGCTCCAATTTTTTATGCTGAAGATCTTGCCAGAGTCTACTTGTGTATTTTTTCCCAGAGTGTAGACAGCACAGAATTCAGATGTCTTTCTATGATGACTGTGAATCTTGCAGTGTCTCAAAATTATCACTCGATAAGTGTGAACTGACCATGGAACATAAAATTGATTACCTATTTATTGTTTGCAAACAAATTTCTTACTTGATCATGTTTTCTTATTCTTTTCCCCTAACCTGTACAGGCCTAGCACAAGGCGGGGTAGGGTGCTAACTCCAGGGCATCGAGACCTCCACCTACAGGTGATTGTGGGACACGTGGTCTGGGGTCATCCTTGGAGGAAGCCTGCATCAGGCAAAGTAAATCCACGAAGGATCTTAAGCCAGGTTCAGATGTGGACGGTGCAGAGATCACTTTGGTGGCCGCGTGGTGGATGAGCTAACCTGGGCTGTGTCAGCAACATTGCCAAGGGATGAGCTCATTTATGCCGCAGAGCTCCCACGGAAGTCGAACTACCTAAACTACCATCAAATACCAGACTGACTGATGTCCACACAAGTTAAATTAGCACCCTAGATTTTTATGTGGTTTGGGCACATGAAGGAACTGGCTTTATATGGAGTACCTGTAGGAAGGGAAATGCCCTAGTTATGTGGGTGCGTCTTCTTTGTGTTGCCGTGGCCTTGGAAATACTTTTTTCTGCATTTCGTGGGCCTGTCCTGTCTGGACTATGACTCACCTTAAATCCAATCTATTAAAATTTTGGGTCACTTTTTCCCATCCCACAAGCACTGAATTGGGTGGGGACGTTTACACAGGAGGGCACTTACTGCCACCCAATTCTGGGGTTCCCAGAAACCTAGACAGTGAGTTCCTCCAGAACGTTCATCACTGAGACCCTGGCCACCTCTCCCCCGCACACACGTCCAGTGCCCAGCGTTAGCGGGCCTCAGAAAGTGTTTCTGAAGCAAGCTGTAAGGGGCTGTTTTTCGGAGCTTGGAGGCTCATCTACCCTCAAAGTTTATCTCTGTCCACAGGCCTGCACTGACTTAACAAGGGCTGCAGTCTGTGGAGTCCCAAAGAAATAGATGTTCTCGAAACCTGCCCTGGGGGAAAGGATGTGAAAGACTCCCACACAGCCTTCAACTTCAGAAGGATTGGACTTGCTAAACCCAGTGACCAGAACACTTCGGGAAGCTGAGGAAGGCCGAGGCCTGAACTCCCAAGAGGCCCTGGGAAGATACTACTACGGGGCCACTTGTGCTATCCTTTGTCCAGTGGACAGCCTGGGTTCCAGGGAGCTTCCTATCCGGGGTCTTTGGTAGAAGGCTAAAGTTCATCAGCTCCCTGAGAACTAGATAAGCCCTCAGCTCCACTCTCTGTCCAAGGAAGAAATTTACATTGTAGGAGTCCCAGCAAATCCTCAGGCCAGGCTGAGAGCTCTAGAAACAGCCTGTGGGAACTGACAGTGCAGCATAGGGTCACTTTAGACTAAGAATTATCAAAAAGAGTAGATCTGTTCGGTCCCCAGAAGTTTATTCATGTTGGAAAAGACCTCACAGAAGAGCATCTGCAGGAATAGCAGGCACCAGACTCGGAGCCAACAGGGCAAGCTCCAGCCACCCGGGAACTAGCCTCGAAGGATTCTGTCTCGCAGTGGTTGGCAATCCTGGCTGCATACGGGGCTCCTCCAGTAGCCTTTAACTAGCACCCAGGCCTGGCCTGCACCCCTAGAGTTTCGGTCTGGGCCTGGGGCCTGGCACTGGTATTTTTTTAAAACTCCCTAGGAGGAACCACTCAGTTTAAACACAGCTTCAGAAGACAGTAAGTAATAAGAAAGACAAGAAGGTGGAAAGTAAGAAAGGAGGACAGATTTGAAGACACGATGCTCCCAAGTCTTTTCAGAGAAAGGCCAAGGACGCCTGGGAGGTGCAGGTATTCCAGGAGGAGAGAGAAAAGTACCAGGGGCTCAGCAAAGGGTGAAGAGAATAGAAAGTTGATAATAAGAATACTTTATTGTTATTACTGTTTTAAGTCATGAGGAGATGGTAGGCAGTGTCTGACTTCTCCTGTGTCAGAGCTTTGAGTTGCCTGCTCTCAGTCTTAATAGTTCTTCTTGTGTCATTTTCTATTTTCCTAAAATAAAACATTTGGTTCACATCCCCAGCCCCACCCTTGCCCTCCAATTTCTACTGCTAATGGTGATGAGCAGAGACGGGGACTCTGCATCTGGAGTTTGTGGATCTTAGTTAAAATCCCACTAAATTGAGACCCTTTCAGGTTGCTTATGTCATATAAGATCGCCTAAGACACATATGACTTGGCTTTAAGAGGCCAGGGACAGGATGAAATATGAGGCATCTGCGAGGAAATGGCCCCCTTCAGGCTTAGAGCAGTGCCTGGCATTTGTACTTGGTGATGTTTTTGCCCTTCAGGCCCCAGCCTCATTTTCACTTAGAACTCTCATGGTTACAGCTGCCTTCTTGGCTGACAACCCCAGACGTTAATCAGCCAGCATAACAGCTCCCCCTGCTCTTTCTCAGTGTTTTTCCTTCTTTCCCTTGTACCCTCTGGTTATTTTCTGTACTCCTTTGTGATGTCCACAGACTGAAAGCTCTCAATTGTTTACCCCAAGTCTCATCCTTTGTTTATCTCTGCTTGCTGAGTGTTCTCAGATTTCCTCCCAGCTTCCTAGTAGGATTTGACATTTCTTCTCCTTTGTTCTGTTTTCTAGTGCTATCCCTCAGGCTCACACGGGAACAGAAAGCCCCTCTTCCTCTGAGGGTGAATTCTTCTTGTATGTGTGTCTTGGGTACTTACTATATGTGCTGCTGTGTACTTACTTTGTGAACCCCTGTGAACACGCATTGTGTTCCAGCACAACTACGAGACATTCTTTCTGAGTGCTGAGAGGAAATTCATATCAGAGAAGGTGCTAGATGTGTGTGCAGTGGACCATCTGGGCTTGGAAGAACTAGATTGCACAATGAGGGTCAGAAGTGACAAACAACACGGCTCTGAAAATCTGGGAAATGGGTGGATATGTCTCTGTGATCACAGGGTAGGAGGACTCTCTGGTGGCAACCGGGGGGCTCTGAATAAGGATTTTACATTTTTCATTAGTGAGGCAATCATGCTTGTTCTTACCGGGTTGGGGACAACCTGGACCCCATCCTGTTTGGTGTGAGTTATGAGAAACGGGAAGCAGGTAAAGGAAAGCTATGCCAATGCACAGAGTGGTTATCCCAGAAGGGACCCTGGGGGCCTACTGTTTGCTGCTCTTACTAGAATTTACTGGATCAGAAATCTTTACTTTGGCACTTTAATTATTTTTAGGCAGCGGTTATTTTTCTATAATTAGAGGTGCTTTTTTGAGGGGGAAGGAGTTTTGTTTTTGTTTTCCTTGAGTTGATAATTCTTTATGCAATGCAAGAAGAAACAAGGAAAGGGGTTTCTATGGTTTCAATAGTACACTGGGTTTTAAAGATGAATATGTTACATCTTTACAAGAATTGAGAGCAACTACACGCAAATTGAGGTTCAGTATCCAAGGGTAAGGTGAGCATCAGGGAGAAAGCTGGGCCTCTCATAGAACCATCTTTTCCCTCTGCAGGTCTTCCTTCTAGAGCAGCCATCAGCTCTAGCCCTGGAAATTTTGTTCTTTTGTTTAAATAAAGAAAACAATTTCCTTGTGGAGCAGCTGGGATTTCAGATCTGGCACCTCTTCAGAGCAGCCACACATAGAAGTAAGAAACTTGTTCCTTATAGACTTGGGGAAGAAAATGTTCTTGATCTTGAAATTGACATGGAAGCTGCAGTTTATGCCTCTTTAGTTCTTTAGGGTACATTTTCAAGGATTCTCTTTAACAAATGTGTGACCCCTTTAGGAATCTGGGGGCTTCAAAGATGAAGCTTGTGAACAAGGGTGAAGAGGTGGAAAAGATCCAGGCTTGCCTGTCCATGGGGAAGGACTATGGTCTCTGGGCCTATGAATCAGTGAAACTGATAGCTGAAGAGAAGAAAACTCAAAGTGTTTTCCAACAGGAAAAATAAGAACAAGGTCACTGGGACAAATATGATACTGGCTAACAATGCAACCTGTCTCCACATTTCTGCCCACATATCCATGGGCACTTGGCCTTTATGAAAACTAAAGGTCATGATCTTTGGAGCTGGGAGAGAGAAATCCCATTTGGAGGCAGTTTGAGGTGTTTTTTTTTTTTTTTTAATGAAGCAACATTTTACCTCTGTAATAATAACGAGGAATAACAATTCCACAAATATTCCACAATGTCAACACTAGATAGCTTTCCTAGTGACATGCTCAGAAGATGAAATTAAAGAACGGTCCGGACATACTGATCATCAGATATAAAACTGGGCTGGTCAGAGGTTTAATTCCTAATAATTACGGGATATCAAAAGAAAAATGTCATCCAGTCATCATTAACTTTACTACCCATCCCTTAATTAGAGCACTGACTTCTACGGCTGCCCAGCTGCATTTATTCTGTAAGGCAGTGGTCCCAACCGTTTTGGCACCAGGGACCGGTGCTCCTGTGAGAATCTAACGCTTGATGATCTGAGGTAGAGCTGAGGCGGTGATGCTAGCGCTGGGGAGTGGCTGCAAATACAGATGAAGGTTCCTCACTGGCCCACCGCTCACCTCCTGCTGTGCGGCCCAGTCCCTAACTGGCCACAGACCAGTACCGGTCCGCAGCCTGGGGGTTGGAGACCACTGCTTTAAGGGAAAATCCCTATTGAAAATGATATGAAAGTTGAGAAAGATCCACAATGATACTAACTAAATTGAACTTCAGCATTGCATGTAAGCTGGTGAAAACATGGAGCAGATGTTTTCAACTTTATGTTGGTATTGGGATCTACATCCACAAAGAGCTATTACATCCATTATTCCATTTCGATTTTCCCAACAATCTTGTGAGCCACGCTAGTCATTTTACAGATAAAGAAACTGAGATTCAATAAGGCTAGGTGTCTTGGGCAAAGTCACCCAGACTGGGAGTCGTGTGGCCAAGACATGAGTCTAGTTTCCTGAGTCCAAACTCAGAGCTTTCCTTAGGCTTCTGTGGCACCCCTCTACATAACCCCATATGGCCAAGGTGCTCCATCTTGTCTTGTTCTGTTGGGGGTTGAGGTGTTTGGATAGAAGGAAAAGAAATCTGGAGAACTGGGGGCTGGGCTGGATTGCTGAGGTTGTCAATGTTGAGCCAAGGAGATTAGTTACGTTTGTGAGTTATTGTGATGAAAAGAAAAATGAGAATAAAAACATGAATGTGTTTTGGACAACACATCACATGACTGCTAGAAACATGAGGAGAGGTTACGGCTCACCATTCGGACTCTGGCCCGAAAGGCTTCGGAGGTGTTATCTTACTGGTTCTGGGTACTAACTGGACTTGCAACTCCGGATAGGTGAGGATTATCCTCCTTATACTGAATGCTTGGCAGATGTTAACCCTACTGTGACCATACGGTTAGAGTCCTACCCTCACCTTAGAATAAAACCATCTAGGAACTCCAATCCTTTTTATTGGATTTTAATGGTTTCAATTAATGCTAAGTGTGAAAATCAGTATTTGAAAATATGCTTTATGTTTTTTCTTGCGGATCACAAAGATGATGCCATATTTTTTAGAAAGTACCTTATATAGGCAGGAATCCTACGAGAACTTTAAAAGTCAATGTTAACACTGAGTAAACATTCCTAGGCAGAGCCGAGCAGTCTTTAAATTTGGAAAAATGTTTCCTAAGATTAGATACATTTTAGATTCATGTCTTCATCTTGAGAAGAAAATGTATAATGGCCAGAAAGGAAATAAGGGTCCTACATGAATATATTTACTAAACTATAAAGTCCAGAATAAATAAGATCTGGCCCCGAGTATCTTCCCAGCCTCATTTCTTGCCACATCCATCCTAAACTGTGAGCTCCAGCCACCATAAGCTTATGTTCCTCAAATGTACCCTGCTATCCCTAGCCCCTAGCCTTTGCACATGCCACTCCTTTTTCTGGAACATTCTGCCCATTTCCCATTCTTGCCCACTTTTGCCTGGTTAACTCCTAGATATCCTTTAGGTCTCAGTTTAGTTATTTTTTTTGTTTTACAAACCTCCCTTGGCAAACCTTCCTTCCTCATCACCCTTTACTCTTCATCCCTTTGTCATCCCACCCATCTCCTCCCGCTCCCTCCACATTTAGAATAGGGGCCTCCTTCTTCCTTCTTCTACAGCTCCCTGTATTTACCCTTATCACTGCATCTTCGCAGTGCATTGTAACTGTGTCTGCATATCCCACCAGATTGTGGGTTCAAGGCAGGAAGTTCCCACCAGTTTATTATTTCTACTTTTTTTCTGTGTCCCAGTGCCTAGCATTGAGTAGACGACCAACAATCTGTTAATAGCTGACAGAACCAATGCCACCACCAAAATATAAACCAGGTTTCAGTATGTGTGTATGAAGGTTTAACCAGTAAGGGTTAAGGAGCCATTCCAAGAAACTGGCTTTCTTTGCTGATGATTATCAAAAATCCTTTGGGGGCCTAGCTAGCTATAACTACAGTTAATCCTTGAACAATGTGGGGCTGACCTCTGCACAGTCAGAAATCCAGGTGTAACTACAGTCGGCCCTCCTCATATATGGTCTGCCAATGGTGGAGTTGACCCTTGAACAACATGGGTTTGAACTGCATAGGACAAATGAAGAAAACCCATGTATAGTGGATCCACAGTACTTTTATTTCAGGGTTTGTACAAGGGCATGTTTTAGCATTTGGGAAAAGTTAAAGTGCAGAGATTTTGATTAACTGTGGCCTATTTAAAAACTGTCCTCAGCTGTTCAGAGGTACAAACAGGTCAATGTTCAGGTATGCTCTTATGTTCCTGACTCAGCTACTCAACTAGACTAGTAAAATAGTCAAAGGTGCTAATTCTGTATTTTTATATTTATGCTAACATAGATCGTATGTTAAAAATCCACAAAGAAATAGCTATCTCATTAAACAACTTAAAGACTGGGAGACAAAAGATAAAGATTGACTCTATAGCGTAATACCCCTTTATTCATCAATTCATAAGATTTAAAAATTGAAGGTCATTGGTCAGACTTTTTGTGGGAGAAACCACAGTGAAGTTTGGGGCAACTACCTAAAAGTGCAAAAGCGCAAGTCTGTGTTGCCAAGCAATAACATTATACTGGAAACGATTTTTAAAAGAAAACCAGCTAAGCATAAGCCCCAGTTATCCGAAGATGTCCAAAACTTTTATATGAGGTTTTAAGTGAAAAAGGATCCACTTAAAATCTGTGTACAAACATGAAAGAAGAATTGCAGATTCCACACGTAGAGGAAAAGCTCCCTCTAAGGCAGCGGTCCCCAACCTTATTGGCACCAGGGACAGGTGCTCCTATGAGAATCTAATGCTTAATGAAATGATCTGAGGTGGAGCTGAGGCGGTGATGCTAGCGCTGGGGAGCAGCTGCAAACACAGATGAAGCTTTGCTCGCTTGCCAGCTGCTCACCTCCTGCTGTGCGGCCTGGTTCCTAACAGGCCACTGATGGGTACCGGTCTGCGCCCTGGGGGTTAGGGATCCCTGCACGAAGAGCCACGCTCTTTCTAGTGGGATGAGCCATAGGAGACAGTATTGAGATTCTCCTCTTATAGCAAATAAATCCTTCCCTGTTAATACTTTCATGTTTCTAAATTATCGTACAGCCAATGAACTTTTTTAGAATTCTAAGATCCATCTTATCCAAATCCTCATTTTATGGATGAGGCTTGTGGGGGTTAAACATTTGCCTGCATGTTTAAGCTCATTCCTGGATGCCGGCAGAAAAGGAACTAGAACGATATGAATTCACAGCCTTGTGCTTTATAAATAACACAGAAAAAAAATGATCTGTTCTCAATCAGCAGGCCACCATTTAAACAGTGTGAAACAGAGATTAAAAAGGCGCTGAGCAAAGCCTTTAAGCATCCACAGTTACATTTCCTAGGCAGAGGGGCAGTGCACAGCTTAGCTGCGGGAGTCTTTCCAATTTGCATGAATGGAATATGGACAAATAAGATAAGGCTGGCTCCAGGAAAGTAATTTCCCTAGTTCCCTTGAGCCTTGGATTTGGAAAACTGTAGCCTGCTCTGGAATGCGGGACCATCACAAACGGTACTGGGTAGAACTCCCCATGTGACCTCAGCCCACGCATGGAGGCTTGTCAAGGTCCCAGGTGCAGGCTCGCCCACGGGCTATGGCTGAGACAGAAAAACAAAGAAAAAGTCCTCCCAGAACACACACATAAGCAAAATATATCTTTCCGTGTTCTCTGCCAAGAGAGCTGGAGCCACAGATGAGTTTGAGATTCTGATTCATCCATCACGACAAATAAACTCAGTCTATGGAGGTTAGGAGGGCAATTTGGAAAGTAAACACAATTTCAGCTTCGGAGAAAACACAGAGGTCATCCCCAGAATCGAACTCCACAGCAGAAAGACAAAAGGGTTCATTCTTAAGGCGTAGAGTTCTGAAAATGCCAACAGATGAACCCGTTCAAGGGGGCAACTCCAGAGGCAAACAACACCAAGATGTTAGCCCTCCTCCCACACCACAGAAATGTGGGCCAGCTCCTTGCTGAGCTGAAGGAGTATCTCTAGTGGAGAGGTGGGCCTGATGGCACTTCAGTTTCAACAACAGCTAATGAAAGGCTGGCTGATGGTTAAAAAATACTTCCTCTTTCCAGGAGTGCTAAGCTCCTGGGCTGGCCTGGAGCATCCACCTTTGTTCCCTGGTCAGCACCGCCCTTACCTGTATAACTTCTCTGGTTTGCCTGGCCAGCTGTTCCTCTGGTTCTCCCCATTTCTTACCCCAGCCCCACACCAACCATATATGTGAGCTTGTGTCCACAGTCTTTCTCTCCCTGTCTGTCTCCCAGTGTCACTAGAGTATCTGGTCCAGGTCCTGTTCATCCCTTCTGTGGCATGGGTCTCCCCTCCCCTTATCAAATCCTCCCTTTTTAGGTGGAACTTAATACTGCTCCCCTTGAGTGTGGGCTGGACTTAGTGACCCACTTCTAATGCACAGAATGTAGAAGTGACAATGTGTGACTTCTGAGACTAGGTCATTAAAGGCATTGCAGCTTCCTTCTTGCTTTTCTCCTTGGATCACTTGCTCTGGGAGAAGCCAGCTGCCATGTTGCTAGGATGCTCCAGTAGCACAATGGAGAGCTCCTGTGTGATGAGGAACTAAGCCCTCATGGCAGCAGTCACGTGAGTGAGCCAGTATGCAGACAGATCCTCCAATCCCAGCCAAGCTTGTGGGTGACTGTGGTCTCCCCTGACATTCTGATCGCAGCCTTATGAGAGACCCCAGGCCGGAACTACCGAGATAAGCCAGTCCCAAATTCTTGACCCACAAAAGCTGTCTGAGATAATAAATGTTCACTGTTGTTTTAGGCTTCTAAGTTTTAGACTAATTTATTATGTAGCAATAAATAACTAAAACGACATCTTTGAACTTCTTCCACCATCAACTGAGTTGTCCCTTAATTAATTGCAATATCTTTTTGGAGAATGAGGGTTTTTTTTTTTCCCTCTCATTGCTTTTTTCCCCCCCCCATAATGTTCTCTTCCCAAGGGATAAGGTAAAAAAAACCCACTTTTATACAGAGTCCTCATGGATGGACATTTATTGATTTGGGACCATTGTAGCTCAACCCCTAAAATATGACTGTGATAATGATAATATGTGTTTTCAAGGACTATTCTTAACATGTTCTTTGTTTCTACCAATCTAGAATATTTTATGTTACTTCGTGATTACATAAAAAAGGATTGGAACTTATATTTTCCAAGATCCCCAAAACATAAGCCTTAACTATGAGCTACCTGTTACCTTAAACAGCCACAGAAAATACAAGGGGCTTTTCTGGGGTGGGGGTGGGAGGAAGACTTGTATTTACACTTTAAGTGAGTGAGATTCACCTGCCACATATTACCTGAATGAACCTCAACGACATTATGCTAAGTGAAATAAGCCAGCCACAGAAGGACAAATACTACATGATTCCACGTACATAAGGTATCCCAAGGTAGCCAAACTCACAGAAGCAAGAAGTAGAGTGGTGGCTGCTAGGGACTTGGGGGAGGAAGAAATGGAGAGTTGCTGTTCCATGAATATAGTTTCATTCCTGAAATATGAAAAAGTTCTAGGGATCTGTTATATAACAATATACATATCGTTAACAATAATGTACTATATACTTAAAATTTTCGGACAGATTTCATGTTATATGTTTTTCAACCCAACCAAAAAATAAATAAATAAATAAATAAATGAGATTAAAACGACCTTCGAAGATTGACAGCAGTGATTTTTTTTTTTTGCGATACTCCAGAAATGAGAGTCATACCATCTCAAAAACACCACAAAACTAAAAAAAAAAAAAAAAGTTTTTACAATGAAAGAAAAATGTTGCTCTCTTCCCTTAGGGGATTGACAGGGTAGGAAAAGAGGTAGGATGTCATACAACGAAACAAAGACACGATGTTGGAATTGCAAGAAGTTTGAGGATCACTGATCTAGAGATATGTTGAGATTTCAAAAGAAGTGGGCTTAAAAAAAAATACCTAGACATTTGAAAAGATAAACTCTGATCAAAGGACTGACGTCACCAGTTTACTTTCTAATTGTCCTTACAGCAAAGATCTTGTAGACACAATACCCGAGGAATAGGGCAAAGGGCAAAACAGAAACCAGTGAAGGCTCAAATAAGCAATGAGGTAATGCACAGATAAGAGGGGCCATGAATTACATCAGTAATGGCAGAAAAAAATAAAAAAAGGCTGAAATACTTTCTATTACATGATTGGGTCAAAATGCAGAACATATAGATGGCAAGTTTCTGTTATATCATTTTCCGCAGAAGGAAGGAAAAAATTATCAAAAGAGATGAAATGGCACATGAAGGGTTGTATTTTCATGGTGCACATACCTAATTATCATTGCTACAAAGTAAACCAGGAATGGGATTAGTGAGGGCATGGAGGGAAATAAAAGGAAACTTTGGACATACGAGGATAAGGAGAAAGGGGCAAATTATGATTAAATGTAGAATATACACTAATGTTCTCAAAGTAGATTGACAATTGGAGTAGCCTTCCTCTTCAGTCATTCCTCAGCCTGCTTTTTTTTTTTTTTTACATTACAAGTTAATTCTGTGAAGTTTTTCAATTACCACCGTAGGGTGTAGGCCCTTTCCTGAAGGACATGAGAGAAAAGCCGAAGCTCTGAGGAAGCCAAAACTAGAAACATTCTGAGCCTCCTGCCCAGACATTAGGGAGGTCCAAGGGGGTGACTAAACTCTGGGCTGGCTCCCACCAGGCCTACTGCTCTCAGGCTTTCCAACTGTCAATCAACTTGATCTGCACTGTCAGGAGTCAGGATGAAGGAGACTGTTATACTCTCCCCTTGTATTGTTTCAAGACAGAATATTACCATCAAGAGGCACTTATTTGCCCAATAAGGAAACTCAGATTGGTGTGGATACTTGAATGCCCATCAGAGTGTCTTGGGCCATCCATGGGGCTGCAAGGAACAGAAGAGAAGAATAAAGTCAGCAAATAAGCAGGGAGAAGTTGGACAGGAACCACGCATCTTCCAATTATTGAGATTTCTATCTCTCTCGGTAGTTTATGATCTCTTACAACAAAACACAAACGGAAGTTCCTCTGGCAGGAGCCTTTCTCTTTAGATTTCCTACAGGAGTCTTGATGTGAGTCTTTCTTCTAGAAGTCCTCCTAGACTGAGACTTTTTTTTCCCCTCAAAATTTGGTCAGACTCACTGTATTATGTTGTCTTATTAAGAAATTAATTTTATAAAGAGGAGGCTGGTTTAAATAAAAATGAAAAACGAAGAAATACCCATTTTGTGTTTGACAGAGCTTTTTCTTTATTTTTTTTTGGCAGAGCTTTTTCTCTTTGTTTCCTCTCTCCTGTCTTTCTCCCCGACCCCACCCCACCCCACCCCCCAAAGTCTTATTGTTTTATTATCTTAACATAGATTCTAATTATCTATTCATTTCCATTATAACTAACGAACTGAAAAAAGCACATTTCCCACTGAAAATCACATTTAACAAATCCCTCTGGAGACAGATAAAAGTGCAAACCATTTAAAAAGATTAATCTTTGGGAGGAAGAAGTCGCTCCTCTGCATTATGCTCTAGTTCAATGAGGTGGACGCCCCACGCCAAATTTATAATGATAGAAGGTTCTCAGTCTCTTACTGTAGCTGAACCTCTCTGAAACCAGAATCGCTGTCAAATCAAAATATACAAAATGTAAAGCCAAAAGGTTAAATAAGAACACCTTTGTTTTCTCTTCTGGATGTGTAAGACAACTCGAGCCAGCTCATAACTGGGGGGAGAGGTAACAAGCAATGAACAGGGTGTGGGGGGAGCCTCAGTGCATATTTCTAATTACCTGATTCATCCAGAAAAAGAAATGTAACCAATCTTGTGGATTAATGTTGAATGGTATAACACATACATCTGAATATACTAAATAATTTATTGAAATAAAAGGGCTAATTAAAAAGGCCAATTTATCTGTACATAGATCGCATGTGTTCATTTTATACTACTACACTCTAATTCTTCTGCTCTGAACACACCTGGCCCACTGGGTTAACAAAGCCATTCGGGTCCATGTGCACATGGTAGTAGTAAAACCTGCTAGAGGAAGTATATGAATTGGTACATGGTGCAGCATGAGTATCATTTGGCCAAAAGTGATGCCCACCAATACACAGCTCTAGGTCCTACTGAAGGCACTGTTTTTAACATATCTGGGGTATGAAACACTAGCTTGGAATTTGCAAAGAATGCTCGTCCTGCTACAGCCTGTGGAAAGCCTCTTACAGTCAAGCACTACATTCCTTGCTGTCACTGAGCACACGTCTTATCAAATCAGGGGAGTTTCGCATGCGTAAGGAGAGAAGGTCAGTCCGTAGGAGGCCTATCTAGAGCTCTCACTTCTAGCATGTCTATTTCCTTTCTCCATCTGCGCTGACAAAAAAAAAAGGCTTGTTTTTAGCCTGGTGCTGTTACCAGTTTTTTTTTTTTTTAGGCGAGGCAACTCTTGGTTGACCTCACAGATTGCAAAGACCTTGTCATCTTACTATCCCTTATTTTATTATATTTTTTACACCTACAGCACCTGGCCTTCCTAGGTGGTCTCCCATCCAAGTACTAACCAGGCCCGACTCTGCTTAGCTTCTGAGATCAGATGGGTTTGGGCTTGTTCAAGGTGGCGTGGCCATAGACTGTACCAGTTTCTTGATCACCTAGGCTTAGAGTAAGCAATCCCAGGTCTCCAACACTGAAGAGTTCCAACATATGCAAGGTAAAATGGCCTCCCTTTGTTTTTCCCTGGATAGTTACTGAGTAGGCAGAGGTCTTCTAATAGCACACAGAAGGCCCTTGGCCCGCAGTCCCAGGGCTGAGCCCAGCAGCAGGAGCTGGCGTCTATCAGTGTCGTGCCGGGTCTAAGAGAGCCACACTGGTATTGTGCCATCCTTGCTGCGGAGGAGATGAGGATATTCAGGAAGGCAAGTCTATACTGGCTTTCAAAACCCTGGGTTTGCATAGGAGGGCTTGTCTTGAACAGCTTTTCTATGCTTTATTCTGAGGGTTGTGAACCCTGGCTGGGGGAAGGGAAGTGGTTATAAAGAATGTCCCAGAACTGCCCAAGATCACTAGGGACTCTGGATCATGAGGGTCAGCCCTGGATGGGCCTTTTTGGGGGCCCCACACAGTAAGTGGCCAGGCTATAAGTCAGCCCAGACACAACACCACAGTCATCACCACTGCCTACAACTTCCCCCACAGTCACTGACCATTTGTGGAGAACTTTCTAAAAAGTGTGTTATCTTACTCAACCTTCTGTGGAGCTGACTGGGAGCCATAGTGATTCCTATTAGACAGAGGGGAGGAAATGGCGGGGTGGGGGCGGAGAAGAACTTAGTAACCTGCCCGAGGCCAGCAGCTCACATAGCCGCTGTCCTGGTATGAACACACAGGTCCCCAAACTGCCTGTCCTGATTTCTTTGGAAAATGCATCTCTAACCCTGAACAAAACCATTTTATTGTTTCTGCCCCTTCCTTCCTTCCTCTCTCCTACTGCCTCTGGAGGTGTGCAAAAGTAAAAATGAGCCAGAACTGGCATCTGGGTTCTGCTTCTTGTTCAGGCAAGTCTGAAAGTACTCAGGCTTCACTCATGTATCTCGCTACATGAGATGCTCGACTTTACTCTTCAGCCTTACCTCAGGGGCTTAAGTCACTCTTGTCAAAGCTCTCCATTCCTTCTCCTTTCTCTTGAAGTTAGAGAAAGGCCCCTCTTTCATAGCACCATTTGCATTCTATCCTATTTATAACCATTATAATAACTGAGCTTTTAAAAATACCTTTTCAGACAGCTTGCTTTTAAAAAAGTCTTTCAATTAAAAAAGATACAGCTCCCAAATTAAAAAAAGTCACCAGTCACCAGCACCCAAGTACTGTCATGTGTTAGAAATTTAGCAACTGTACCTCATTTGCTTTAATCTGTGTTAAAACAATATAGCACTGTCTACTTTGAATGCACTAGAAGCCCGCAGGGTAGCAGTTGTGTGTGTGTGTGTGTGTGTGTGTGTGTGTGTGTGTGTGTGTGTGTGTGTGTGTGTATGTGTATGAGAGATATTAAATCTGGTTGGCACTTAACAAGAAACAGTGTCATGTGGGGAAATCTGTGCCTGCTGGACCCTTGACTGATCACATTTCAAAGCCTAGTGCTTTGCTAAAGGGCATCTTTCTTGAAAAATAAGCAATCCTATTACTCAGAGCCTTCTCTGCACACCATAGCTTTGAAGGAATTTGATAGTTTGCAAAGTCAAAGTTGAAAATTAAAAACCCTCGAATAAGACTTGAATCCATTTATTCATGGTAAAATGAATATAGCTTTGAAAAGTCTATACTCATTAGGATCATTGCAATGTAATCTGTGATCTGGTGTGAGACTGTTTAACTAGCTTCTTGCCCATGAAAGGAAACCCATTTTATAAAATGAGCTCTGTCTTCAAAGGACTCAGGAGATACCAGAGAATAATATTAACTTTCATACATTTCTTTTTCAAGAATGTTTCATTGTTTTCTTAATCAGTGTTATTTTTATTTTGCCAGATTTAGAGTGACCTTTACCCTCCCCCCAAAATGCATTAAAATAAATCCTGGCCCCTGCAGTAGCGATCAAAGCTTCCCAATCCACAGAGGAATGTCCCTTCCTCCAGGTTTGGGAAGGGTTCCTAACTAATGAACTAGAACACTGTCAGATGTCTCGTTGCCAAGTAATATATTAAAGTGCTTTTCTAATGAGATTTCTGCAAGGTAACTATAAAACCATAAAAAGCACACTAAGCTTCAGTGAAGCAAAAACATTATTTAAAAAAACGCACTAAATGCCTTTAAGGGAAAGAAGAGTTCAACACGGCAGTTGAAAAGCTACAGAGAATATGACAAGTGAAAAAGTCCAATAATTCCACACCTGAGAAGGGTGGACACAAAGCAGAGTAGTATAATAGTTCGCTCATAAAGGAGCCACCCAAATCTTTCAATATCTGACTTTAAATATCTCCCTTTCCATGCATCCTTATCTATTTGTAACATGGATCCATGATAAACATAGCTATGACTATCCCCTATTATGAAAAGAAACATCTCTTCATTTTCGAACCTGTCAGGAATAGTCTAAAAAAAATCTTGAATACCAAGTATCTCTGTTAGAACCAGTATAATGAGAAATTCTCAGTTGAAATACCAACAAAGCCTCTGCCATGGACCATGCAGAAAAACAGTTTTCGGAACTTCTTCCCTTGGCTCTGACTCTTCACTCTGCTTTCACTATTTAACCATGGAGCCCACCACGACATCAGTGAGGCTATGAGGCTAGAGGCCGGCCCTCTTGGTCTGCATTCGTGTGTGCCCCTGGCTCCACTGTGTTCTGTACTGATTCGATCGGCCCTGCAGCCCTGGGTCCTGTTCAAGAGGTTAAGAGTGGAACTGACCCATCAAAGGGTGGTGTGGGGCCTGAAACCAACATAGAAAGCATGTGGGTATTTAACTTAAAGAGAAACCTGAGGTAGGGAAGTACCTGTTAAATATCTTCTAACATCTGAAGGGATGCCATGTCAGAGGATAAGAAGTCTTGATTTTAGTTACTCCAGAAGCAAGCACTAAGATCAAAGATGTGTTACATATTTAAGGTCAAGGTAACAAAGTGTTTATTGGCAGATAAAGATATTCAACAATAAACAGACTTCCTTTAATGCAGTTGTGTGTATATGAGCAATGGCTGAGAGTTGTCAGGGAAGAAGCTTTCATTTTTTTTTAGTCGAAACCAATTGATTCCAAAGGAAATTGTTTTATCATTTAATATTATCATATCTTTTAAATAGCTAACCTCACTAGCATTGGGAAATGATTTATTCAAGATTAACAGGATGAAAGCATTTTTCAAAATATGATGCACTGGATTTATATGGAACAAAGCATGGATATTAAATATTTGCTTCAATTAATCAGTCCTCCCTTTGCAGAGGTTAGGGTAAGCACATTTTAAAAAAGCTAAATAATCGACAGTACAATTATCCTGGCACTCCAAGTCCAATGCAAAGGCTGGGATGTAGGAGCCTTCAGCTGAATTTTGTACCAAAGCTTTAGTCTTCAGAAATATAATAGAAAATGGAACACAAAGGGAAAGGAATTGTCATATTAACATGTTCTAATGTAGGTAACCGTGGGTAAGTTACTTAACATTTTGAGCCTCAGTTTTCTCTTCTTTAAAATGGGGTAATATCAGCGGAATTGTTATGATACATGCACAGGACTTCCCACGATGGCTGGCACACAGCGAGCACTCAATAAATTGGTCACTGTTATTTATGGTTTCAAGAGGATTATTTTAAAATGTGATAGGATTTGCTTACCCGGTTAAGAAGGAGGTTGAACCAAATGACTTCTTCATAATTCCCAATACTCTATAATTCTCAATACTCTATGATCCAATTTCACATTACTTTTTTACCCTCAACTTGCTCGTGGCCTATTAATAACAGCAACATCCATTCATTGACTGCTCCCTATGGGCCTTTAACCCTCTCAACAATCCTGTGAGGTTGGGGCTGTCTCCCATTTTACAGAGGAGAAAACAGAGGCACAGAAAGGTTGAAAAATTTGCCAAAGTCACAAGGCTCAAAAATAGTAGAGCTGGGATTCAAAATTAGGCGATTTGGTTCTAGAACCCAGGGTCCTAACCACTATTCCATGTCGCCTTACGGGTAACCTAAAATTTTGCCTTGACATATCAATTAACAAACATACAAGTAAACAACTTGTTGCCATTGATGAAACAGTGGTATAAAGATCCAGTGTTTGCTTTCAGTCTCTTCTCAGTCTTCAACACAATTCTTCTAGTTGAAATTCCAGAGCTTCATTCCTAATTATCAATATTTCTCTCTTCCCTCAAAACACCCTTACCCTTGATGGGTCAGTGATACAAATATGCATTTCCCATTCACCTGTGGGTTTAGAGTTAAAAAAAAAAATGGCTCTACCATGCTCCTCTGTTTGCTCGTAAGGCATACTAGGTGTCTGAGGACTGGTTAATACAGAGCTTACAGAGCCCTGAGCAGTCAGGCATTTCAGAAATGCACCTGGATACTGATGACGACTAGGAGGTTGTTCTAACAATGGAAAGTTACCAACAGAGCTGTTAGGGCTCCAGAGGACCAGATCTGCCACCCATACCTGCAGGCCTGGGAGCTGCCACCTGGGCAGAGCTGGCTCTGCCAGCAGGGTTCTCCATCCTCCTGGTTCAACTCAATGCCTCCTGCTGCAGTTATTTGTTTCTTATTGTCTCAAATGTTCTTCCCCAGCCCCAGTGATCGATGCCTTCTATTTACGGTGAGAAAAAGGACCTTGCCATCCGTGCAAGTGAGAATCATTCGTTCCATCTACAAGAGAAGCACACACTGACTTGGCTCAATCAACTCGCAGTATTCCTTTTTGCTGTCTTCTTGCTGAATACCATCACTTCTTCAAGCAAGATTACATTGTCTTGTAATTTACTTTTCTTCTTAAAACAAAAACAAACTGCAGGTGATTCACTGCATTCTGTGTTGCTAAAATTCACATCTTGCTGTACTTCATTAGTAAAAGCCTTTTCTCCCCCACCTTTCAACACTGCTCAATGAGATGCAAATAGAAACCATTTTGGTTTTCCAGTTGAACAGCCATGAAAAAAAAAAAAAAAAAGAGAGAGAGAGCAGCACCTTGCTTATCTCTGTGTTACACATTAACATGGTCCTCCACTGCAGAGTTTCGTCAATGTAAGCACACTTTAAAAAGTCAAATAATTGACAGAATAATTACTCTGGCACTCCAAGGTCAATGCAAATGCTGGAATGTAGCCTTCGGTTGAATTTGGTACTGAAGCTGCAGTCCTCAGGAATGTAATAGAAAATGAAATGCGAGAGGAAAGGAATCCCCCTACTTCTCTCCTAACAGGTGATTTAAAAAAATAATAAGAGCTCAAAGGAAAGCTAGCAAATCAAATTCTACATGAAACCTACCCAAGTACCTCCTGTTCGGCAATCTATTCCCCAATGACACACAACAGTGCTTTGTCCCATCACTCTTATGCTATTGGTTCCACTAATAATTGTTAATTATAAAAATTACTACTGCCTTTACTGTCACCACCAATATTGCCACTACTACCATTTACTGAGTTTATTATGTGTCAGGCACAGTGCAGGCTCTTCCTTACTATTTAAGGTATTTCTCACAAGAATCCAATAAAGTGGTTGTGCTCATTAGCCCCATTTTACAGGTGAGAAGTCAGAGGTTATCAAAAGTTAGGTAAGTGGCACAGTTATCATTAGCAGGGGCAGGATTCTACGGTAGGTTTAACTCCAGAACTTTCATCCTATGGTTCCCAGTTTTCTGAATAATGGCCCATCAATATGGCTCTTTTCATCCCCATAAAGGAATGAAGGAATATATGAATGAATGAGCCAACAAACAAGTGAATGTGTTTCTGAAGATTTGCTTTTTAAAATAAAGTATTCTCAGAAAAGCAAGAAATGTCTAAAATTGAGTATGGGAATACTTAGGATTTCAAAACGAGGCCATTTCTCCACCTGCTTACAATTCAAAGGAGAAGAATGACACAACTGCGTTCTACCTACGTTGGTCCTGAGTGCTCCCGAAACAACGAACTGAGTCTTGATTTCAGATACATGAAGGGTTTTTACTGAAGTTAACAAGCTCCCTTCTCCATAAACACACCTGTCCAGGAAATGTGAGGAAACAAACCAAACAGCCAATGGGAAAGAACGTGCTCAAAGACATTATAGTTGGATCAGCAGTACCAGTGGAAGTGTTCTAAAACTATGCTGCTTTCCTTTCCCCTGCCAAGAGGCTATCCATGTTGGCTCTCTGCTCTTCCAGTGTTACAGGAATTTCTCCAGTGGGTTGAGGATGCTGAGGGATGCCATCTGGTCCACCTCACCTTTCCTCCCCTGGAAGTCAACACCCATTTCCTCTACAGAGCTTCCTCTATTTGTCAGCACAGGAAGTGAAAATCCCAACCTGGGTACTTAACAAGTGTGCCTTGCGTGGATACCTTTTGAGGCATTCCTGGCTGCAGGGTGGGGACCAGAGAAATTGGCCCCAGTGTCCAGCTCGGTTTTAGACTGCTTAGTAATCATTTTGGAATTGCCCATCCTTCATAGCTCCTATCCTTCTTTTCTGTGGCCTGTACTCAGCTATGCTTTATACGTATGAAAGGCTGTCAGGGAATTTAAAATGGCTGCTGTGAAAATGCTTAAGAATTATGAAAGGAGGAAACTAATGTTTAGATTTATTCTCCTCTATCCCGTCCCACTCACTCCACAGACCACATAGTTTCCCTGCAGAAAGGAAAACATTCTTGACTTCTGTTTAAATGTTTATCAGAAGTTGTCTGGACTTGCAGAGTCTCTGAAGTCACATTTTTATTAGTCACATCCTTCTTGGTGTGTGGTGTGACCCTCACATCAGACATGGAGGAATGCTTAAACCTTGTGCAGAAACCATTTGGTGCTGGAAGCAACCACTACTACCTAGGGATTTTCACTTGGCCCAAACACAAGCAGAAGCTGAGCAAAGAACCTGAGCTTCCTGATGGTGGCTGGGCTTCAATTTTGTATAGGTATGGAAAAAAATCTCTTGGTTCCTAATCCTATGAGGCCTTGATTTGAAAACGAAGCCCCAGCATGGAGCCTAAAACTCGAGAGAGAAAAGTAGAGGTTCTAGGTCCTCAGAAGAAAATGATAAGCCATTCAGAGTTTTATCCTGGCTCTGAAACATTCCTAAGTTGCCTTCCTGGGCCTCTGAGGTTGATATATTAGTTTATACTTCCCATGTCATGTAAGTGGTATGCATGTAACGTATCTTGCATCAATGACTAAAAGGCATTGTACGTAGAACCGACTATGTGATGCTGATGCGTACTTAAGAGAAAGAAACAACCAGGGCAATAGAAAGTACACTAGTGTGGCAGGTAGGATAAGTGGGTTTGGGTACTGGTTCTCACCATAGGCAGGTTACACATTCTCAGTTTTTTTATCTTTAAAAAGGGAAGGCTTAAGCAATCATCTAGGACAGTGGTCCTCAACCTTTTTGGCAGCAGGGACTGGTGCCCCTATGAGAATCTAATGCCCGATGATCTGAGGTGCAGTTGAGGTGGAGCTGAGGTGGTGATCTAGTGCTGGGGAGCGGCTGCAAACACAGATGAAGCTTGGCTCGCTAGCCTGCCTCTCACCAATTGCTGTGCGGGCCGGTTCCTAACAGGCCACAAACTGGTACTGGTCCATGGCCTGTGGCTGGGGACCCCCGGTCTAGGAGGTCTTTTTGAAGCCAAGAGTCATTTCTGATTCTTTGTTTCTAATACCTGAAGTGGAGGAAATGGGTGTAAGCTTCAGCCCAAAAGGTAAGAAAAACTTTTCTGAGAATAAATCTGACTTTTCAAAGGATACTCTGGAATGTCTTTCTAGACCAGTGTGGGTCTCAAATTCTGGTCTGAGAGAACTCTCCTGGTACTGGTGTCTTTGGAGCTGTCACATTTGAAATCTCTTAGACTGGGATAATATAGGGACAGGGGACAGTTAACAGAAAACAGTATGGCAGTTCTTAAAAAAAATTAAAAATAGAACTACCATGTGATCCAGAAATTCCACTTTTCAGTATTTATCTGATAGAAATGAAAACATTAACTTGAAAAGCTATCTGCACAGCCATGTTCACTGCAGCATTATTTACAATAGTTGAAAACATTGAAACAACCTAACTGTTCATCCACAGATGAATGAATACGAAATTACAGTTATAAATAAATAAGTCATGGGGATAATACACAGCATGGTGACTATAGTTAATAATATTGTATTGTCTATTTGAAAATTGCTAAGACAGTAGATCTAAAAGTTTTCATCACAAGAAAAAAAATCTGTGTGTGGTGAAAGATGTTAACTAAACTTACTGTGGTGATCATTTTGCAGTATATACAAATATCAAATCATTATACTGCACACTTGAAACTAATGTAATATGTCAATTATATCTAAATTTAAAAACTTTAATAAAAAATGATTACATGTCTCATTACATAATATGATTAAACAATTATAAAAACTGTTGGGGCTGGAAGGAATCTTATCGAGTCATCTAGTCTAGTCCTGAAACTAGGTACTAAAGTCTTCTCTCCAACAGCTGTGGTTCTCTGCCTGACTTCTTTCAGAAAGCCTTACCCAAGGTTCCCAAATGCATTGTTGAATTGCTGGTATTGTTACAAAGGTTTTCCTGAGATGAATTAAAAATCAGCCTTCCTGAAACTTCTACCTTTGATTACGGTTCCACCCTCCAAAATATCATGGAATAAATTGTTTTTCCATATGTTAAAAAAAAGTATATGCTCATTGTAACAATATACAAGTATATAAAGAGATAGTAAATTGTCCACTTTAATCTCAAAATTCTAACTTCCCCAAATGATCTACATTAATAGTTTATACATCCATATACTTTTTTCATTATTTAATTAAAAACTTCATATCAATTACCTCACAAATTGCCTTCTGTCATGAACAATCAAGATACCATATTGGTCTTATTAGGTCAATATACATACTTCAAATTCATTCTTTTCAATAGCTGCAAAATGTTTCATCACATGAGTGTGCCTCTTTAAGACATTCAGATGTTTCCATTTTTTTCTGTATGCAAACTATGACATAAATATTCATATACACACACATACATATACACACACTTACGTATTAGTGCTTTTGTTATTGTAGGATAGGTCCACAGAAATGTGATTTCTGGGTCAAATGGTATAAGATTATTTAATTTTAATAGACACTCCTAGATTACTTTCAAAAAGGCTGTTAGGAATTCTTGGACTTGGCGACAGCATGTGCGGGTACTCATTTCCTCACACATTCCCAGCAGTGGGAATTAGGAATTTTTAAAAATTAGGCCAAGCCAAAGGGGGAAACACTGTATGTCATTGTTGTTCTAATTGCACTTCTGGGACGACTTGTGAGGTTGAGCAATTCTTCACATGTTTACTGGCTATTTGTAGTTGCTCTCCTTTTAATTTACTATTTGTAACTTTTGGTCATTTTCCTGTTGGGTTATTTGTTTATCAACTTATATAAACTCTTGTTTATTACAGATATTTACTCTTTAGCATATATTTTGCAAATAATTCTCTAGGCATCACTGTATTTCAGATTTGCTTATGGCCATTTGTTTATGATTTTGGCTGCCATATGGCTTGTAAGCTCTATGAGAGCAGTGATGATGGATATTTAGTACACTGCTGTATCCTCAGCATTGAGAACAGTGCCTGACACATAGTATGTTCTCAATAAAAATAAAGAAAGAAAGAATGAATATATAAGCTTAAAGTTTTCATGTAGCTAAGTCTGTCAATCTTTTCCTTTGTGGTTTCTAGGTTACCAAATAGCTCTATTTTATTAGGTTTACTCATTTTTTTTTGCAATTAGTCCTTTAATCCATCTTGAATTTCTTATTAAGAGAATTTCTTTTTTCTATTTGGAGTCTTAATCCATCTTAAATTTGTTTTGCATATTATGTGAAGCAGGGTAAACTGTTTGACTCTGAACTTTGGCCACTACTTTGTAGAAAAAACATTACATAAAATGCAAATTCTTTTTAGCATTTAAGGTGTTCCATACATTAAAATATAAATATACTCTACCATCCATTTTATATGTGATTAAAATATCTAAAAAACTCCCAAATAAAGATGAAGAGTGCTTTACTGACAGTTAATCTTGCTCAGATTTCTGTTTAATTACATATAATCACTTTTGTGTCAATTATCAACCAACTCAGATTTCTGTTTAATTATGTATAATCACTTTTGTGTTGATTATCAACTAACTCAGAGGCGGAATTACCAAGGGTTCTACTTATACATTAAAAATTTAAGTATGTTGCTTAAATCTACTTTAATAAAATCACTGAATTGTATATCATTTATTTAACAGCAGTATATCCTGGATTCACAGAATTACTCAAATTCCAATATTAAAAAAAATCCTTTTAGCTAGAAATTATGTACTTTATGTACAAATAATGAAAACAATATGGACATGGTGGTATGCAATGAACCCAGTGTTATACACAGTTGAACATTTTGAGAATAAATCATGTTTGTATATTATAATTCTGAAATATGTTAGCACTCGAAAATTTTTCTAAGATTTATTTTAAGGGGAAAACACTTCCACCGTTCTCTATGCAGTCTTCTTAGTTGGAAATGATGGCTTCTTTTTCCAGATTTGTCTAGTGATTCTTTTTTATACCACTCACAGGGCACTGCTCATAAAATAGTTTGCAAGCAAACCTAAGTTGCCTCCACTATTCATTGGTTACTCTGTTTTCTTCTGCCATAAAAAAATGCTGTCAAAAGGTCCAATGCATATTGTTTTCCCCTTATAAGTCACTTTCTCTTTTTACATAGATGCTTAAAGAATTTTTTTTTCTTTTAAAGTCCAGTGATTTTACTAGACTATGACTTGGTCTCTGTCATTTTAGATCAATATTTTGATATGTTCTCCACTCTTTCAAAATGTAGTTTTAATGTGCGTTTTTTTTTTTTTAAATTTCAGGAAAGTTTTCTAGAACAGGGGTCCCCACCCCCTAGGCCATGGACTAGTACCAGTCCATGGCCTGTTAGGAACTGGGCCGCAGAGCAGCAAGTGAGCAGCTGGCATTGAGTGAAGCTTCATCTGAGTTTGCAGCCACTCCCCAGCACTAGCATCACTGCCTCAGCTCCACCTCAGATCATCAGGCATTGGATTCTTGTAGGAGTGCCTGGTGCCAAAAAGGTCAGGGAATGCTGGTCTAGAATATAGTTCTAAAATATAGTTTTAAGCAATTAATCTGTTCTCTTGCTTTGGTTTCCTTCTTCGGTGTCCTCTGTTATCTATATGCTAGATCTAGTTTGCATATTTTTAATAGTTATTAGTTTTGATCTTTCTTCATTTTTTTCAGTTCTTTTTAATTAATCTTCCTTTTTTGATCTGCTTTTAAAGGGGTTATCTGTCGTATTTATTTGCTACTGTGTTTCTTTTGGTCTTTCCTCTTGGTCTAAAACAATTTTGCTTTTTATTTGTTAATTATTTCCTGAGCTCTTCACTTCATTTCTGAATTCTTCTAATTTTGATTTCTATTATTTCATATCTTGTGTTTTCAAAAAGTGTCTTTTAGCTCATTTAAAATAGTAGGTTGTACTTTTCATCTGTTTTGTAGGTATTTCTTTTAGGCATGCTTTCACTGTCTGTAGGGATGGTATATTCATTCATTCTCTCTCTAGTTCTTACACGGGAATTCTTTCTAGTGTGGCATTGACCTTAATCCTTTTCTGTGCTTATTTTTATGTAAAATGAGTTTTTCTGAATTTTTATAAAAGGTATTATCCGAGATACCTGTTTATAACTTCTTAGTGCTCCATTTTTATGTTGTCATTTAGTGTTAAAAATACGGTGACTAGCTTTCTTTGATTTTCTCACTGTTTCTCTCCCCTCCTTTTTTATTAACTGGAAAAAATGTTTTAAGTTTTTATGTAATTGGTGCTGAGTTGCTCCCTAGTAGAATTACTAGACAGGAGATTCAGGTGCACCTTGAAACTCATTCTCCTTAGACAATAAAATTTTGTCAGAGGCGTAAATGATGATGATTATCTTTATATTTATTACAGTCTAAGAACCTTAAAGACAGAAATCATACCTTATTCATTCTATATCCTAGCACAATTCAAAGAATACATTGCATGTATTAGGCAGTCAATAATGCTGATTTAAATTAATACCACGGTAGTAGACTATAGAAGTAAGGAAACTGAATCGTAAATCATACACCATGATCAAGTGAGATTTAGTCCAGAGATGCAAAGATGGTTCAACATCCACAAATCAATCAGTGTGATACAACATATTAACAAAATAAAGTATAAAAATCAAATGATCATCTCAATAGATACAGAAAAAGCATTCGACAAAACTCAAAATCCATTCACAATAAAAACTCTCAACAAACTGGGTATAGAGGAAACATACCTCAACATAATAAATGACAAGTCCACAGCTAATATACTCAATGGTGAAAACCTGAAAGCTTTTTCTGTAAGATTGGTAACAAGACAAGGATGCCTACTCTCACTACTTTTATTCAACATAGTATTGGAAGTCTAAGTCAGAGCAATGAGGCAAGAAAAAGAAATAAAAAGCATCCAAACTGGAAAAGATATAAAACTGTCACTATTTGCAGATGACATAACATACAGAAAACCTAAGGACTCCACCAAAGAACTGTTAGAAATAATCAATGATTTCAGTAATGTTGCAGGATATAAAATCAATATACAAAAATCTGTTGCATTTCTACATACTAATAATAAACTATCAGAAAGAGAAATTAAGAAAACAATCCCATTTACAATTGCATTAAAAAATATCTAAGAATAAATTTAACCACAGGGGTGAAAGACCTGTATACCGAAAACCACAGGACATTAATGAAAAGAACTGAAGAAGACACAAATAAATGGAAAGATAATCCATGCTCATGGATTTGGAAGAATGAATATTGTTAAAATGTCCATACTACCCAAAGCTATCTATTTATACAATGTAATCTCTATCAAAATTCCAATGGCATTTTTTTCCAGAAACAGAACAATCCTAAAACTTGAAGGGAACCATAAAGGACCCCTGAACAGCCAAAGCCATCTTGAGAGAAAAAGAACAAAGCTGAAGGCATCACACTCCCTGATTTCAAACTATATTACAAAGCTATAGTAATCAAAACAGTATGTATTGGCAGAAAAACAGACACATAGGTATGAATGGAACAGAAGAGAGCCCAGAAATAAAACCCACGTATATATGGTCAATTAATTTACCACAAAGAAGCCGAGAATATACAGTGTGGAAAGGACAGTCTCTTCAATAAACAGTGTGAAGAAAAGTAGACAGCAACATGCAAAAGAATAAAACTATCTTACGCCATATACAAAAATCAACTCACAATTGATTAAAGGCTTGAATATAAGACATGAAACCAAAACACCCCTAGAAGAAAAACATAGGTGGTAAGCTCCTTGACGTCAATCTTGGTGATGATTTTTGGATTAGACACCAAAAGCAAAGGCAACCAAGGCTATAAAAATAAACAAGTGTGATGATTTTTGGATTAGACACCACAAGCAAAGGCAACCAAGGCAAAAATAAAACTAATTCTGTATAGTAGAGGAAACCATCAACAAAATTAAAAGGGAACCTACTAAATTGGAGAAAATATTTGCAAAACATATCTGATAAAGGGTTAGTATCCAGAATACATAAAGAACTCTTATAACTCAATAGCAAAAACCCCAAAAAACAAAAAACTAGCCTCTTCAATAAATAGTGCTGGGAAAACTGGAAAGCCACTTGCAAAAGAATGAAACTACACACCAAAATTAACTCAAAATGGAATAAGGACCTGAATATAAGACCTGAAACAATAAAATGCATAGGAGAAAACATAGGAACTAAACTCATGGACCTTGGACTTAAAAAGGATTTTATGAATTTAACCTCAAAGGCAAGGGAAGTAAAAGCAAAAATAAATGAATAGGACTCGTCAGCAAGGTAAAGAAATCGTCAGCAAGGTAAAGAGACAACCATCTGAATGGGAAAATATATTTGCAAAGCAACACCACCGAAAAGGGCCTAATATCCAAAATATACAAAGAACTCATACAACTCAATAACAACAAAAGAAACAAATGATCCAATCAAAAAATGGGCAGAGGACCTGAACAGACACTTCTCCCAAGAAGACATACAAATGGCCAACAAACACGTGAAAAGATGCTCATCATCACAAGCTATTAGGGAAATGCAAATCAAAACCACAATGAGATATCATCTCACACTTGTTAGAATAGCTGTTATCAATAAGAGAAGTAATACATAAGAAGTGTTGGAGAAGATGCAGAGACAAAGGAACCCTCATACACTGCTGGTGGGACTGCAAATTGGTACAGTCATTATGGAAAACAGTATGGAGGTTGCTCAAAAAACTAAGAATTGATCTACCATATGATCCAGCAATCCCTCTACTGGGTATTTACTCCAAAGACTTGAAAACCCATATCCAAAAAGATATTTGCAAACCGATGTTCATAGCATCATTATTCACTGTGGCCAGGACATGGAAGCAACCGAAGTGTCCTACGATAGATGATTGGCTAAAGAAGCAGTGGTACATATATGCAATGGAGTATTACTCAGCCTTAAGGAGAGATGAAATACTGCCATTTGCAACAACATGGATGGACGTCAAGTGCATTATGTTAAGTGAAATAAGTCAGACAAAGACAAATACGGTATGATCTCAGTTATATGGGGAACCTAAAAAACAAACAAGAAACAACCCTTCCCCCCCACTGAAACCGAGCACCCATACAGAGAACATACTGGTGGCTGCCAGTGGTGGTGGGGCAAAATGGGTGAATGGGGTCAAAAGGTACAAACTTCTAGTTACAAAATAAATAAGTCAAGGGGATGTAATATACAGCATGGTAACTGTAGTTAATACTGTACTGCACATTTGAAAATTGCTAAGAGTAAATCTTAAAAGTTCTCACTATAAGAAAAAAAATTTTTTTGTAATTATGGTGATAGATGTTCACTAGGCTTATTTTGGGGATCATTTTGTAATACATACAAATACCGAATCATTATGTTGTATACCCAAAGCTAATATATGTAAAAAAAAAAAAAAAAGAAAAAGAAAGAATACTATGGTAGTAGACCTTGTATCTAATTTATCCAAGAGAACTGAAGATATTTTGAAGAGGCTCAAACACACTGCATGTGTCACCTCTGAAGATGCATTTTTGCATGTGTTAACATGTCTACAATTAACAGAATTCTTAAAGATTTTGTGTGATTTTAATATTTAAAGCTTGGAAACCACAATATAATTAGGCACGACAGCAAATTAGACAGCAAATTGTTGCAAATATTGTTGATTATATCCTTCACAGGCAGGCCTCTTCTTCCTTGATGGCAAACCAGATGTTTGTTTGGGCCTTCAGTCTCTCCTATGCTGAAAGTTAATTTCCAGGGGTGAATTAGGACTGGTGTCAGCCAATCATGGTGTCTCACTCTCCTTGATAGTGACTGGTTCAGGCATGGGTGTGAAACCCAGTTCTGATTGATGAGACCTACAGATAAATCTATGGAAGCATTTCTTAGAGAAGTTTTCTCTGATAATAATGTGGAATGCATAAGAAGATAGGACCTCTTCTTTTCTCTGGTTGCTGATGAGCTAGCTGTCTTGCAATCATAGGGAGCTAAATCCTTCCTCCACTTTCATCTGGCCTTCTCTTCATCTCTTTTCTCTTTCCTGCTCTATTTTCCTAGAAGTTTCCCAGAAGTTCCTCCTTGGTAAGGCTCCTCTCCTGGAAGGAAGTCCTGGCTGGTTTTGGCTTTGAGAGTTCATGGGGCTAACACTGCTCTAGCTCTCCAGAACCTTCTATGGGTCCCTTGTACCACCCACCCATCAATGGTCTAGGGGCACCACTTCCCTGTCTGTACCTCCTGGCTGTGTTGGGATTTTCCTATTATCAGGTCCATTCTCTCTCATTACTTCCCTCTGCCTCCATCCACAAAGCTGCTGACATCACGAGGCCTGTGGCGTAGGTGGTTTGTTTCATCCCACTTATATTTTGGGATTCAAGGATAGCTTATAACCTTCTGTGTGGTAAATGTCCATGATGTTTTGGCACTGGTATCCGCCGGCTTTATTTTTATTCTTTGATATTTAAAAATTGGAATACACATACAATTTACCATCTTAAACTATTTTTAAGTGTACAGTTCAGTAGCGTTAAGTACATTCTATTGTGCAATCAATCTCCAGAACGCTTTTCATCTTTCAGAAGTGAAACTATATGAATTAAACAATTCCCTTTTCCTCCCTTCCCCAGCCCCTGGCGACCACCCTTCTAGTGGCTCTATCTATTTCTATGAGGGGATTGAATTCAGAGAGCTCAACGAACTCTGCTGCTGCCACGACCCCATCATTAATCTGGAGTCTGTGTTCCATGCCCATGCCACCACTACAGCACCCAACACGTAGAAAACACACACATATTTAACTGATGAATGAGCCATTCTTAATTCCTATATCTTTTGGCAGGGTGATAGGCTGCTTTCTTGTACTCATTAAAGTGATTGATGGTTAACATTAAAGTTGCCATCATTACCTGGACTAATACCATTCCAGGTCAATATGCAACAGCTTCTATATGAGAGAAGGCTGCCAACTCTTGATTTTCCAACTAAAAAAGGGCAGGAGAGGAACAGACTGTCTCAAATGGATGCTGATTTTAAAGTACTTTATATTTTGTCATATGTGAATTTGTTGTGGCAGACTTCCTTACTACTTATGCTTGGTTCAGGCTAACATTATAACCTAAGTCGTCCCTGGGTACTACTTGTGATTTGGAGGGAGGGAAGTAGGTGGCCCCAGCGTACATGGGATGGCCTATTATAAAGTCAACATTAGAACATAGATGTATACAAGGTAGTTAACTAACTGGGCATAGTTGAAAGTTTTATAACAATCAGTGAAATCAAATGAAAAAAAATCTTATATTCATATAGTGCTTAGAGTTACAAAGGACTTTAAAACTCATTACCTCATTGATTTCCTACGATCCTTTAACACAGGTCTGGTAACTCCGTTCTGCAGGTGAGGAAATGGAGAGGCCCACGAGACAAAGCAACGTGCTAACAATCACACATTTAGTCAACGTAGTCAGGACTCTGACTCTTCCTAGTTTTTGCGATGATGTTGTTGTTTTGCTTTTTTACAACACTATACCTGAAGAGTGTGGTGATGGAAACTACCTTATATCCCATGTTGGAAGAAGGCAGGGTATAAATTATAAATATGTAAAAAACAAAAGTTCTGAATTAGTTTGGGTAAGAATAGCCCTCATTTTCTTCATACAATCCTCAAAACCACTCCTACCACTCAGTTTCTATCTCCATCCTCGATCACCACATCTCTGGGTATCCTTGCAGAAAAAAGACAGAAAAAGAGGGAAGAGCAAACGTAAAAGTACCATGGTATGACAGTTCTAGAAGCATTAACACTACTATTAATGGTGAGGGCGATGTCCAGACTGAGCTTCTGCTGTGTGCCAGGAACCACGCTTGAAGCCTCACATAAAGTAAGCACTATTATCAATCCTGTAGAGTAAGCATTATGGTCCCCACTTTACAAACAACAAAACCAAGGTGCAGAGAAGTAACTTGTCCAAGATCATGCATTTAGTAAGTGGGGGAGTGGGAATCTGAATTCCATGCTGTTCTAAACATTGATCTCTGTAATACATATAACTTAAATAAGCATATCGACATTACAATTAGAAATCCACCATATTTAGAACTGAGGATGAATTTGATGCTGATCTTTATACAATTTATAAAAATCAAGTATGCCTGTTTTCTAAACAGTTTATAACACTTATCTACATATAAAAAACTTTAAAAACTTTTTTTTATTGCTTGAGTTAATTTCAAATGATCTCTTTTCACATTGTAAAGCAAATCTGGCAGAAACTCTCAAATCTGTTGGTTACCATTTCTGTTAAGGAAACTGTGGATGAAACATTTCTTTTGAAACAGTCTTTGTGAAGATCTCTAACATCTTTTAGAAAGGACTTCTCACTTCTCTCTGAATTTTGGAATTGGCATATTTTGTGACAAAGCTTGTCTCATTTTATTTTTTCCAGGCATGATCTAGGCTGACTCTGCCCCTCTGTCTCAGTCTTTCTTGCTACTGGAGGAAGCTACATGACTATTTCTGGCTAATGAGATTACGTAGACATTTGCTGAGAGGAGAGCTTCTGGGAAACTTTTGCTCACCTGATAAAATGGGACATATGACTGGCATGCCCTTTTCTCTGTTTCTTCTAACTGCCCTGAATTAGGACTCAGTGATGGGAGGGACAGCAGCCTTCTTGAGACCATTAAGCTTGAAGTCAAAAGTTAACATACAAAGGATGACAGAACAGAAACAGAAAAAATCTGGGTCCTTGATGGCACTGTCAAGTGGTTAAACTCATACCAGCAGCTGTCTACATCTAGACTCCTTGTTCTGCAATCAAATACAGCCTCCCCTCCATATCCATGGGTTCCACATCTGTGGATTCAACCAATCATGGGTCAAAAATATTTTTTAAAAAGTCATGTTGTTGCTGATGTGTACCATGTAGTTAGGCTTACAATGGTTGCATCCATACTGAACATGTACATACTTTTTCCTTGTCATTATTTCCTAATCGATAGAGAATAACAACTATTTACATAGCATTTGCATGATATTAGGTATAAGTAATCTAGAGTTGATTTAAAGTATAAGGACAGATGTGCATAAATTATATGCAAACACTATGCTATATTATCTAAAGGACTTGAGCATTCTCGAAATTTGTTATCTGCAGGTGGTCCTGGAATCAATTCCCCGCAAATACCAAGAGATGACTATAAATTTCTTTTACCTCTTTTTGGGGGAGCCACTGTTTTCTATTTCTTGCAGCTAAACACATTCCTTACCGATAGACCAGCTGTTGTCTGTTGGGTAATCATCCTTTTTCCTTTCCCCAAATTCAACCATGCCCTTACATGTTGAAAGAACTAATACAGAATTGCACTTTCACATCAGGTACAGACTTATACACCTAAAAGTATTTACAAACTAAAATATAATACAAAATACATATAAACTAAATTTCATGACTGATTGAGAAGCATTGCTGAGAAATGTTTCTTCACCTCTCTGCCTAAGAATTTCTGAGTCTGAAATAAATGTCATGTTTCTATGAGAAACTTACTATTTCCTGCTTTCTTTGGCATCGTCCAAGTGAGGCCTTCTAGTTCTTATGATACACCCTGTTGGCTTTAAGGACTTCTCAGTGGGTCACATTCTCATTCCACACAAAGGAAAAGCACGCATTCAAGTGCACGCACACATGAAAAACAGTGAAATCTCCCCAAGACTCGATTTTATTCAAATTGATTAAAAATATGTTTTTCACAAAGTTCTTTTTATGCTCTTCAGTGATATTTTATTTTTAGAAAATATATGTGAGAGCAGTAATTTATCTGATTTACCTTTTCTGACTTATCTTGCGTTTTACTCAGAAAATTTTACGTTGCATTGGTTATTTTATTGAGCAAAGCTAACAGATCCAGGCGGTGTGTATGTTTTGGGAGTTGGACCACCTATAATTAACCAAGTTAAGCATGGGCACTTGGAGAATAATTTTATGCTTTATTAGACAATCACCTCTGCCAAAACCTTGAATTATTTTAATTTACTAAAACAACAGCTTTAGAATCTCTGGATAGTTTTCTTCAAAAACACCTACATGGTTTAACAAAATAAGCACAATTATATGCGTTTCCATGCATTGGTAATAATCAGAGTAACTGGACATTGTAGAAATGCAGCATATTAATACAGGAAATTTAATGAAGGAGACACGAGTTTAGGAATGGAAACTGAAATCCACAGATCAAGAACTGTAATGAAGCATCTCTTATGTTTAACTGGCTCTGAAACTCAATTTTAACTTCCTGTGGCTTTAAATGTGAGCGCATGTGTATGCACCATGCACGTGGCAGCTCACTCGAAATCCTTGCTCCAGCTTCACTTGATGCCCATTAATCACGGTGCTGCTTGGGCACTCCAATGCACTGAATCTTGCTTGTGATTTTATAATGTGGAGGCAATACTTACACTGCAGCATCCTTGTGAGGATTAAAAAGGCGATATATGATTCAATAATATGTCATCTGTATTTAGCATTGTGTGGTCTCTACCCAAAGTCAAATCTCATTCTGTGTCCATATATTTGCCTCCCTTATACCTTATCTACCTTCCTACTCTTCCCTTTCACATCTGATAACCAATAAAATGTTGTCTGTGTCTATTAAAAAAAAAAGGTGATTTACGTATGTGTGTATGTGAACATTTTTATAAATTATCCTGTGCTATGTTGATTTAAGGCATTCTTAGTATTCCTATCTCATCAAATATGGGAAAAATTCTACTCTAAAAATCACATGCAGCATCGTCACTTTATAAATGTATTCCCAGCACTGTTTTGTTACTGTATTAGTGGGAATAACTACCTAACAAAGGATTATTATTGCTGAATGTGCTGGAGATTAAAGGATTTGAAAAAAAGAGAAACAAGGCTTTGCCATCTCTTTAAGGACCCAAAGACACTGCAGTAAAATGTTGTAAGTAGATTCTCTCCAGGTTTTAATAAATGAAGCAGGCCAGAGGCTCTCCCTGCGAGGTGGCGAGTAACTGTACGTCTCACACGCTGACATGAAACAAGTGGTCAAGTCATGGTCTCCATATTATGTGTGGAGATGCTGAGAATCGAATGTATGGGTATTTGACTGTAGCTGTAAAGGCCAATAGAGTTGTAAAGGCCATTTTTTTCCTTCTATGAATAAATGCTAAAGACAAAACCTCCAAATTTCATAAAGTTTTTACTGTTTATCTCTCATGTAGATGGCCGTCCACTACAACAGATGTTCTCTAGCTACTCTAGCAGGAATGCATGTGCTTTTTATGAGCCCTAATTAAATGATGTATGAAGGCATAATCTTCCAATCTCTCTATTATTTTGAAATATTTTATTGGCCAAATTGGACTTTTAACAAATGAAAAGCATTATAGCAAACATAGAGCCTTTTTGCTCCTGCTGGAAGAGTTCCAGCTGGTCTGGACTACTCCCAGGGCCTGACAATCTTGCATGCAAACTAGAGAATTGGCAGGACTCTTGGTTTTGGCCAGTCATTACAAATTTCACAAATAGAAACAGGGGTGAAGGTACTACTCTCAAATGGTCTCTATGCCACAGGAGAGGCACAGTCACACGTATAACCCAAGAATGAAGATAATTAAAAAGTAATTTCGACTACATATTGGAATACTTTGCTTTGGCCTTTTGTTTTCTGGAGAAAACAGTTCTAAATTATTTAGAAGAGGTTAATTTTTAAACTGGAATCACCAATGTCAATATATAAAAATTAAAAAAAATTTTCGTACCTTTGAATCAGTAATTCCAATTTGGGATCTATTCTAAAGAAATAATGCAGAAGAAAGAAGCTCTTTATGTCCAAAGATGTGAATTTAAAGGTTATTCATAATGGAGAAAGCATGGAGTAAATCGTGGTCCATTCAAATGATTATGCAGTATTATAAATGAGATTTATAAAATATTTTAAACACATGGAAAATATAAATGAAAAACGATGTAAAAAAGTTATGAATAGCACTACCAGTTATATAACATATACCTAGAAAAACAGTAGAAAGAAATACAATAAAATATGGATTGGGTACAATGAAAATAATAATGATTATATTTAATTTCAATAAATTCTATAAATTTCAATGTTTATATTTTTTTCCAGTAACAAAAAAGATCTTTTTGAAAAGGAAATTAAGTTAGCTCACATTCCCACCACACACAGAAACTGCACGGTAGCTGAAATTAATTAACTAGAATATGCAAGTCTAGAATTTAAAATCCATTATGGTTTCTCAAAACAGCTAAACATCTGACAATGGATTACTAACTGCAAAACAGTATCCTCATGGTCTCAATAGGTCATTGTGCCTATTAAAAATTTTGCTTTTATTCATTTACCACGGAGGTAGAGCAAAGTTAATTTACTGCATATTTCCCGAGTATATATCAAAGTATTTAAATACAATATTTAAGATTCTTTTGGATCAATACTCTATCCTTAGCTCAATTCTGAGCAAACAAAGATAAAATTCACTCCTCTTCACTCCAGAATGTCATTTTGGGCAACGTAAAAACTAATTTCATTTATATACTACACATCTAGCCATAGTTACATTATTTATAAGCTCCTACAGTCTATAAACTATAATGTATTCATAGGCCACAAATGTGAATGTACCTTTGTTCACTTTTTTCTCCTTCCAGTAGAAACTGCTCAGAAAATATATGCTTCCAATGATTAGAAAGAGCTGAGGAGCGTACATATGTATATGCATTCTTTGCGTGTATGCATTTTTATTGAATTACATGGGGTCTCTTTCATTTTAGTCTTAATTGCCTCTTCTGCCTTCCCACACTTCACAAGCCACCAGATAGACCACAGGTTTGTAGGCTCCTTAGAGAAGGGGCATTATCTTTCTCATCACTGTACATTTCCTTATGGCACCTAGCACAGCATTTACAAAAAGCAAGCACCTGACATGAGTAACAGAGAATCATAATTTTCCATTTCAACTATAGTGAGAATATAGGTAACCTTTGCCTCCTGAGCTATGGGTGGTGAACTTGGAGGAGCCAGGCAGAGCCTAGTTGCTGAGCTTAGTAAACCTGGAGCAAGATGAGGCCTGGTTGTGGGCAAAGTAAAGAACAGACTGGCCTTACGTGAGGGAAGGGCCATGCAGGAGACTCTAGCTGGAAGGAAGACTGGAGAGAAAAATAGGAGGGAACTTCGCATCACTCCTGTGAAAACTTAGAAAAATCTACACTTCTCACTAATGCCTGTGCAATGGGAGTCCTGCTAGCATATGGATACAGGGCAAAAACAGGAGCTCCCCATGGAGATAGTCCACACAGGGATAGTACATGTGTTTATTAAAGTGGATCAAGAGCCCAACAATTATCTGCTAAGTACCTACTTTGTGCCCAGAACTATGTTAAATGCTTTGGGGCATTCAAAGGAAGCATAACTCATACATGCTTGTCACCGATCTGACCATTTCCAAAATAGTAGACCCTCATTATTCGCAGATTCCATATTTGTAAATCCACCTCCTTGCTAAAATTTATTTGTAACCCCCATATCAAACCATTCTTGGACATCCACAGAGTAGCAAAAAATCTGAGGTCCCAGCTGTGGGACAAAGCAATGCCTTGCATTCTTGTTTCAGCTCTCATACTATAAAGAAGTGTCTCTTTCACAGTCTATTTAATGACACTTTTCCTCCCTTTTTTCAAGATCACCTATTGGTGATCTTGCTAATGTTTAAAATGGTCTTCAAGTATAGTGCAGAAGTGCTGTCTAGTGTTCCTCAGCAAAACAAGGTTATTCTGATGTCCAGCCACGGTCAAGAACCACTGTCTTAGAAGGTGAGAGAGTACACAGTCTATGAAGAGTTGGTAGTCCCAACGTTCTGTCAATTTCACTCAAAATTGCTGATGCTGATTGATCTGAAAAGTTATCCAGATTCTTAAATCTCCTCTGCACACTCATTTCTTCTGCTCTCCACCCTGTGCTGGGGGTAGATGCTATCGCTTTTCAGATAGATGCTGAGGTCCAACCTAAGTGGGTACCTTCTTGAGTCTAAATATGCCTGTTTATAGTTAAATGTTTTGATTTTTTAAAATAAGTTCCTGCTAAGCTGAATTTACATGTGAAAGCCAGAAAAGAGACATATGAATTTCAAGCAAGGGACATTATTATTTCTACCAGCGAGTCTCTATAAATCAAGAATAATAACCAATAGGTACCTAATGGATACTAATCATACTCTTTTTCTGCCATTCTCTGTGATTTGGGTTCACATTCCTTTTTGGAGTCAATATCTTCAACATTTTTTAAAAAATGAACCAACCAACAAAACCCCCCAAAATCTCCCCATATGCAGGGAAGACACAGATCAATAATCACTGAATTTAAGTGTCCCTCTGAATCCCAAATGTCCTATATACCTAGAAGGTGCCATTAGAAAATCATGTATGTGACATCAAACTTGATGGAAATATTCCGTGCCGTAAGGCAAAGCAAACCCTCTGGCCGGTATCCAGGGTGATTCCCATGTGACTGTCTGTATTTAGACCCTGAGAGATCTCTCGGCGATGAAGCAGGACTCTTTGTTCTGGAATACTTGAAAGCAAGATCAAGAAGGAGATGGAAGTTTCCAGGGATTTGTTTATAAGAACATTATCCTGCCATTTTGTTTGCATAGATCTAAATACAGGTTTCAGATCTAATCTGGAGATATATAAGGCAATATTATGTTTGGATTGGTCAAAGTAAGACATTGACATATCATGAACACTTATGAACTCATACCAGGGTTTACAATGCTAATAACAATAAAAATTGAAATGAAACGGCATTGAGTGAGACTTTATGTGCTAGGTACAAATGCTTTTCATGCCTGTCAAGTCCATGGTCACCATGGGGTTGTGGCTGTCTCCCCTAATCCCTGGACTCGAACTGAGAGGAGCCATAGGGTTTTGGGCTGATGCATGCAGTGGATTAGGATCCTAAGACATCTGTAAAAACTTCATCTCAAGGTAGTATCGAGAAAAGGGGCGACCATCTCCTGGATGACATGGACTGTGTCTGCTGCCTCTCAGGGAGGGCGTGTTGAGTTTTGGGGGGAATGTCAGAGGTGGCTCATCAGTGGCCGGGATGGAGTTGAGGGAGAGGACTGAGCAGAGCTCACCATTTATAAAGTTGCTGCCTAAGCTCTGGAAAAAGAACCTCACATTTTGCACTCAGACAGGAAAAAGGGGCAGCGTGCAATGATGGGCCAGGTAAAGCAGGTGAAAAGAGGGAGAGGACTGCTAACTTTCCCACACCACAACTGGGTTCTGACAGCCTGCTCCTGCACTGACAGTTATCTTCCAGTGAACCAAAGGCTTAGTGGTGCAGAAAGAGCCAAGCTGGATCGGCTTTTGCCTCCTGCCCTGTAGCTCTGATCTGAAATACACCTGAGGGGAGAGGGGCCTCTGGCTCGGAGGCCCTGGCCTGTCAAAACTCAGTGGCGTTTTGATCTCTGCCCCAGCCTGCCCTCTCCAACTGAGCTGAGCATCTCTAATAAGCAGCCTCACTGCATGAATCCCCTCGCCTGGTCCTCTCTCTTGCTCAGAGCTGCGCTGTTGCCTAAGCATTTCATTCTCTATCACATGCTCTATGGCTTCCTGAGGGGAGTCCTTTGGAAGCCAGGGTTGCAATGTAATTGCTGCAGCTGCCATTGAAATTCACTCTTGGATTTCTGTTTCCTGAGCAGGAAGTTCTGAAAGCTCCCACAGAGAAGGAGCAGGCTTCGCATCCTGTGGGCTCAGGGTACCCCGACAAACTCCTAAAGCCTCATTTCTGTGTGGTCTCTTTCAAAACCTTCTGAATGTTCCAGGAGATCTATTTCTTGATAAATTTTTCTCCTTTACTTGGGGTCAGGCCAGAAGAGAAAAGAACAGATGTTAGATCTAAAGCTTTCTCAATTCAACCACTTGACCGCTGGCCCACTCATCTGCTGCGATGTAAATGAAATGCCTTTGAGCCTTTCTTACTCAGGGAAAAAGACAGCCTCCAAAAAAGTTGGAGATATCCCTTCTTCAAGAAAATCAACATGAAAAAAACAGGGTGATTGGAGTCAGCTGTGAGAACATTTAAGTGCTCTTTCCCCCGCCCCCAACCTCAGAAAGTTAGAATGGATTATGCTTAATTCAGTTCTCAAACTCTTACATGGAATTTCCTTCTTTTGGAAGTTGTCACCTGACAAAAAAACATGCTTCAGTCCCTAAAAATGCAAATTCTCTCAAGAGTAGCCCTATAATGAACTACAGCTTAGATGTGGAGTAAATATTATTATCCCAGCTGGGAAAATTGATGGTAGAGTGGTGCTGAGGACAGGACTCAGTCGGCACTCAGGGCTAAAACCTCAGATAAAAATGAACAGTTGAGCATGTTGACAGTTATCTTAGTGATTTTTCTCCTCCTTTACCCTACTTACAGTTGCCAGAAAGGCCTGGAAAATGATCAAACACCACACGCAAACATTATGCCCCAAGAGATCCTGCTTGGGAAAATATTCATGCCAGCTGCTCCCAACACACTGGCCCTTCAAGAGCCTATTGGTTGCCAATGAGGGGACTGGCTCTCAGATTTCTAATCTGGCTTGGAAGGACTGATGCTATGCTGGGCTCAGGGATCTGTACAAAGCCCCTCAGAGAAATTCATTCATTGAAGAAATACCATCTTTCCCAGAATATAATGACATTTATTATAAAGCGCACCACATTACCACAAAGAGCCAATTAAACCATGACATGAACTTTGTTATCATATATAATTTCTATTTCCTGCTACTTGAAAGAGCTCTTTTAGAGCAATTTAGGCAGGAATGTACCATATATCCCCCTTGTCAAGTCATCAAAAAGAAGATATAAGCAAGATAAATTCATTAAGGCCTTCCTAAAGCCTTTTCCACACCCTTTCACAAGTTTGAAGTGACTCTTGTGAATCACTTCATTTCAAACTGTTTATTTTGAAATAGTTTTAGATTTATAGAAGAGACAGTACAGAAAGCTGATGCTGCTGGTCTACGTGCCACACTTTGAACAGCAAGGCTGTAGTAGAATATCTAAATTTAGGTACCTGAATTGCTATTTACTGGCAGAGTGATGATGGCTGATCTTCAGTCTCCTTGTTTGGAAACTTGGACAGTAACTCCCTTACCTTCCAAGGTTGTGTAATACCCAGAGGAGCCCTAGGTTAACTGTAAAGTCCTACAAACCTCAGTTATCACTATCACCACCTATGAGGCATGATGTAGAATTCTTGCCCCAAAGGAATTTACAGCCATTATTGAATGAGTGTTTACATTTGGTGCTGCACATTTACACTGTGATTTCATAACCTGTTCTATAATTTCACCTTCACAATAACTCTGAGAAGCAGTTAAACTAAACTGTACCTTCATTTATAATATATGTTAGCCTTCGGTTTTAAGGGTGTTACTTTTTCACAGCGGTTACACTCTGCTTTGAACATATCGGCTTGTCAGCCTTGTCAACACTGTCACTGTAAGAAACTTCATACCCTATGAATGGGGCTTTGTCAACACTGGGTCACTGGGTCTGTTTTAGCTGGTCTGAATCTTTCTTACTTCTCAGGGACAACACTTCTCTGCAAACCTGGCCTTTTGGGCCCAGCTGGTTTCATGGAGTGCGCCTCTCCCTGGTAGCCCACTGCTTGGCAAAGGCATCGAGCGGGTGGGGTATTGCTAGCTCCAGCTGTTTCTAATTAATCTCACCAGATGATCTGCCATTAATTTAACTATTTAACACATCAATTTTAAGTAAAAACTAACCATTTTCCCCCTGTCTTTCTTCTCTTGACTGCCTCAGAAGGAGAGGTGCTAGTGGGGTGGTGGTCTCGATCGACCTGGAAAATTCACATAGAACAAGCTTGAGAAAGCTTTCCGCAGACATTTCTAGTCCCTCTCACCTTCCTATCACCTCATAAAGAGCAAAAGATTCACAGGGAAATTTTAAAAATTGCCTAAAATCAGCAGACTCATTCGTTTATGTACTCCTAAGTCTTCTTCCATCTCAAAGCTGTCTACAGGTGCCATTCCTGGATCTAAATTACAAAAAAGGTTAAACTCATTCTCTGGCTTAAAAATCTTTTTGCTGATAATTCAGGAGTCTCTTTTTAACAGCTGCTAAAAACAAGATGTTGTCTTAACAGTTGAAAACACAGATGAGGTCAGATCATTTGTGGAGTAGCTTGAGGAAGCACCATAATCTTATCCACCGTGGGGAGAAATTTAGTTTAGAATGAGGGAAGGCCGGCTGGCCTTGGACTCTATCCAAGGGAGTTTTGTCACTAAATTCCCTGAAAGAGAGCCTTATAAGGCAGTTTCTTCTACAGTATACCCTAAGGGCAGGCTCTAGGGACAGGATGGAAATCACATTTAAGGATGACAATAAGCACCTGCTCAGTTTAATAAAATCTTAAAAGTTATAACATCCTCTCCCAGACATCCCCCCTCCTCACTTAGGTTACCTCTCTGCTCTCCAAAAGAGAATCCTCCCAGAATACTCCTGACTCCCACACGAGCATTTAACAGTATTCCACAGTTTTCACCTGCAAGCTGTTCCTGGTGCGTAAACTAAATGTGCTTTATGGCTATTTAATTCCAGGCCTTTTAATTCAGTCTCCTGTAGAACAGAGGGTCAAGCACCTTTCATTTAATAACTAATTCCCAAACCATGAAGAAACATTAACTTCTTTGAATTACTTTCCTTTAAAAGAATCTTAAGTCCTTTAAGATCCTTCTTCGAAGTTGCCTATTCTTTTCTAAAGCTGCTTCAGGTTTTCAAATCTTTCCTAAGAAGCAGTGATTAAAACTGGGTAAAGTGATAAGAACCAGTGATTCGCAGCTTTCCAGAAGTTTCTGTGTTCAAGAAGGGCAACTAAAGCCAGAAAAAGAAATTAAAACATTTTTATTGGGCCGGGTAGAGTCTTTGGGATAAAACTTTTTCTGTTTCTAATCTGAACACAAAGAGAGAGGAATGGGGATTATGGGAGGCACAGACTACTGAAATGAAATGAGCAAGTGGCTAATGAGCGAGTAATGTCAGGGCACTTTGTGAGGAGTTGTTCTGGAAGAAAGAAGCACAGTACAGGCTTTTCACTTCCAAATAACAAACAGCTTGCCATGGCAGGTTAGGATCTCCAATTCAACAATGCTTCTAAGATTTGGGAGAGAAACTAAAGGTCTTGTGAAGAAGGAATTAGGTTTCTCTTGCCAGGATTATCGTAATAGTTTCCTAATGGGCATCCCTGACTAGTGAGTGTTGCCCACTTCCATCCTCCTAAGGGTGGCCAACAGAGACTTTTTTCAAAGTACAAATCCAATTACATCACTCCCACTGCTCTTGTGATAGTGTCAAAACTTAATGGACCACGAGGCCCTCGATCACTGAGCTGTTAAGGGTCCAGCTGCCACCCCTGCTCTCCCTCTCTGTGAGGGAGCCCCGTGGAACCACGTGTTATTCCTCTGCTTGTAACGCTTGTCTCATTTCCTTCTAACTCTACTCCAAGCTCCATGCTAGCTTCTCTCTAGCCAATTCCTTCTCATCCCTGCCTCGGTCAGGACATCACTCTTTCAGGAACTCATTCCTAGTTCTTTCTCCACAAATCTGGATTAAGGTTCCCCCGCTCCCAGGTTCCTTGACTGTCTCTGTGGAATGACAGTGGCAGTTTAACAAAGTATTGCACTGACTTTCATTATCCCCCCGCCCCCCAACCTTTGACACAAGCCAGACTACTAACAATTTCATTTAATTTTGGAACCCTCTGTTTCAACTTTCAATTGAGTTCTACCATTCTGACACCAGTTACATGTGTGTTTTTCCCACACCAGCAAGCAATTCTCCAACACCAGCTGGGTGTCCTACAATTCAACTCAATTCTGACACTATCTACCTAGAGATAGCACTGGACCACACAGGTTAAGGGCTCAGTCCCACGAGACTGCCCAACTCCGCCACTTCACATGCCAACCAACCATCTAGGTTGTCATCTATGTTTCTGACCAACTGGTTAAAGACTGGAGGTCCTACCAAGAAGGGCGTTCCCTTCTTGGGTTTATTAATCTGCTAGAGTGGCTCATAGGACTTAGAGAAACATTTTACATATTTACTAGGTCATCGTTTTATTATAAAAGGTTATCACTCAGAAACAGTCAGATGGAAGAGATGCACAGGGCAAGGTGTGGGGACAGGGACTCAGCACTTCCATGCACTCTCCAGGAGCTCCACTTTCCCAGCACCTCCACATGTTCACCATCCTTTGGGTTTTTAGAGGCTTCACTATATAGGCATGATTGATTAAATCATCAAATTCAGCCGTTGGTGACTGAACTAAATCTCCAGCCCCTCTCCCATCCCAGGGAGTGGGAGTGGGGGAATGAGATTGAAAGTTCCAACCCACTGATCACATGGTTGGCTCCACTGGCCATCAGTCCCCATCCATTCTTAGGTGACTTAGGGGTTTTCCAAAAGTCATTTCATTAACTTAACAAAAGACATCTTGTTTGCTCTCAACACTTGGAAAATTCCAAGGGTTTTAGGAACTGTGTGGCAGGAATGGGATGAAGATCAAATATATATTTCTTATTATACATCACAACGTCACATGTTCACAAATTCATTGAAAAATAGTAATAGAACATGGGCATTTAAATGATATGTTATCAACATAAAAATGAGCCTAAAATGAGCTGCTCAAAGGACAAATGTTTAAAATTTAACAAAACGAGTTTCCGAAAATCAAAATCTTCATTGAAGCTTTTTCCATTTACAGAACAGTTTCTGTTGCTCTGAACCTAATTCTGACTAGCAAGAGGATGTGGAAATGTTGAAATTTGGAGGTGGGAGGAAAGTGACCACCTAATGTTAGAGTTCAGGATAAGATGAGTCAATGTTGGATGTATTGCCTAGACTTCAGGAGGGTAGAAGATGCAAGGAGAAAAAAGAGCAGACAGGCAGGACAGTCAACTGCCTGCATTTCCAAATAGGAGGGCACTTTCTTAAGAGGATTCCTTTGTTTAATCAACAAATATTTAACAAGGTTCAAATTATTAGCTAGCCACTGTGTTTATAAAGAAGTATAAGATGGAGTCCCTCTTTTAGGATGCTCCCGGTCCTGTAGGGAAGACAGTCAAAGAACGCTTTGGAGGCTGCAGGGAGATGCTATGCTAGCTAACTAGCAGAACTTGTTTTCCCCTCTGCTCTCTTTGCTGAAATCGTCACATGAAATCTGCATGGCTTGCGCACCCCACTTAATTCTGCTCATCCACCCCTGGTCTCTGTCCTATTTCCCTGTTGCACATTCTTCACAGCACATACAACTATATGAACATTTGTTTACTTGTTTTTGTCTAAAGCTTACAGTAAATGCCATCACAGATGGATCTTGTCTATCTAATTCAAGGCTGAGAATAGATGTATACCTGGCAAATTCATATATTCATTCATTCATTCATTCATTCATTCATTCATTCAACACATATTTAAAGCATCTATTAGTGCCAGGCACTGATCTAGGCCCTTGGGGATATAACAGGGAGCAAAAATTCCCTTCTCTCATGGAGCTTACTTTCAGGTTGAATAACGACAACAATGGATATTCACAGTGCTTTCTGAGAATAAGCTTTGCAACACTGACTCTTCACAATAACTCTATGAGATAGGTATGATTATGATCCTTATATTATAGATGACGAAACCCGAGCCCAGAGAAGTCAAGTAATTTGCTCAAGGCTAAGTGGCAAAGTTAAGATTCACATTCAGGGAATCTGGTTCTAGAGCTCAGCATCTTAATTATTCTGTGTGAATACCTTTTGCTTACATATATACAATATGTGTGCAATAAATATTGTTGAAAAAATGGCTGGAAGTGCCGAAGGACAAGTACATTATTGGGGTTTGGGGGGTTGGTGGTGGAAGAGTCAAGGAGCTTCACAGAGAAAGTGGCATCTGCAAATCCTTGAAGGCTAAGAGTTCAAAGGGTGGAAAGATAAATGAAGTTGAGAGTGAGGGTGTGATTCTAAACAGCAGCAAATAGCAGATATTGTGGCTGGACCATTAAGGGGGTTGAAGAGAAGAGTCCAAATAATAGAGTTATTGTGAAAATCCTCATATGACCTGCTAGGTAATTTGAACTTGGTCCTAAAGGTACTAACAAGGGAGACCCTTAAGAATGAATTCAGATTCCACAAGTAAAAATTAATTCTGTGGGAGAAAAAGAGGGGATGGAACCCAAAGGGACCAAGGTGGCAGAAACGGGATTGCCAAGGAACTCAGATATAAAGGATCATGAACAAAAAGTGTAACCAAGCACTGGAATAAAGTACCATGTTCTCTTCCAGCTGTGAGATTTTATTATACATCTCAGCTTATCTATATTAACTTTTTATTAAACTAAATTGTCATATCTGATTTTCCAGTTATTCATGACTTCAGGGACTTCAAAAAGATCCAATGGCAGTAAATTCATGATGACTGATTTAAGATTTGAGATGATTAGCTCATTACCTTTCAAACAGATTTTCAAGAATATGGCTTTGCCTCTTATCGCAGAGATACAGAAAAGAAGCAGACCAAGATCTCTCTCCAGAAGGTGGTAAGTAGTGACCTCAGAAAATAAGGGGAAGGTTAGGAGTGTATCCAGGGCTCCGGTGAAAACATTCTGGGAGGGGAGTTTGCAACTTGTATGGATACTTTCTTCATCGGCGAGACCAGATCTGTTTTGTGTATCCCTGGCTCTACAGCACCCAGAACAATAATGACATGCTCAAAAAGTGCAGGTTACATGAGACCAACACAAAAGAACGCAGATTGAACCACACCATTGTGGCTAAGTCCCACAATGCCCCCTCCCTCTCAATACATGAGGAAGCAAAACTCAAGTTTCTTGTGAGGGCAGAAATGGCTGGAGGAACCTAGAACATGCATTTTCTATTCTTTGCAAAGCCCAATACTAACTGGCACAGAAGTAAACAGCACTATATTGGGTTTGCTCTCATAATTGTCGAAACACACCCGGGAGTCAGGAGCAAGATATAAGGAAACTGGTTTTATCTCCATTTGTCTCTATTGTAGAAAAGTTCTCTGGTGGATCTCACATTATTTTCTGTTCTCTCTGGCATTCTCCTATAAATGGTCCCAGGCACTATACCCCAAATCTCTAAATTTAGGTTGGGAAGAAAAGGCTAATTTATGTCAAGTTTTCCAGTCTTAGATGCTATTTCTCTTAACATTTTCCCAAACATAAAGTAAAACCCAGTCTATACCCTCATGGAGTTTGCAGTCTGGAGCGATGCTGAGAAGCTGTGAGGACATGGTAATGAGGTTATAAAACCACAGGTATACCTCATTTTATTGCACTTCAAAGGTGTTGTATTTTTTACAAATTGAAAGGAAGACCCTCTACCTTAAAAATGAGATATGCGTGTAGTTCCTTATGACTATCAGTCTCAGCTACAGGCTGGAATTGACGATTCTTAAACAATCACTAAGCTACCCTTCTTCCCTCACAAGGCAAGTACAGTGATTTGGAAGGACTAACATTTCCCTTGGAATGTTTATAAGAAAATCTCAGTATTTGTAATGAATTCTTAAACTATGCACATTTCTCTTTCATATGACTGATAAATTAGATCCAAAGGAAAAAAACGACTGTTTCCATTGGAAAAGTATGTGAACTGTTTTGGATTATGATTTTTTAAGTTTAAGGTTAACGATAACATAGTGAGCAGTAAGTTACACAATTTAAGGCTTTCAATAGTGAACTCTGAAATTAATGACAAAAGATCTATTAGCATATGGACTTCTGGGAAAAGCTCTAAAAAAAGAATTATTTGGGAAGTCTGGAGAAAGTCTGAGCTGTATTAAAGAAGCAACTGCTTCTGTCATTTCAAGAGAACTGCCTCGCTGCCTTTCTCTACTTTGGCTGGGACCAGGGGAAGGACTGCCAAGGTTGGATTTCTAACTTTCCCTTGAAACTACTGCCCATGGAAAATGTTATTTCAGGCATTAGAGTTAAAAGAAAAAAATCTTTTATTTTTTTCCCTTTCAGACTTACTCTCTCTATATTTTCCTCTTTCATTTATGACAAGATTGTACTTGTTTGGAATAAAATAAACTATTGAACATAACCTCAAAAGCATTCCTGCTGAACAGTGCATCCTAGGGAAATTCTACACAAAAGGAACAAGAAAAACAAAATGGTCATCGGTTCGCAACATAAACTGCATCATAAAATCATTCTCAAAGAGTGTATTTTTTTGCCCACAAATAATTAGCTACATTACTGCTTAAGAATCTGTAATTCCTAGTAAGTAAATTAAACGTGGGACAACTTCTCTCTGAAAGTCCTTACTTCGCATTTCATCATTAAACTTTCTAGCTCGTGACTTCACTTCTATAAATCCAAGAAAAAAAAGATGAGAAAGGTTCCCAAGCGAGTAAGGGACGCTTTTGCGAATCGACTTGCCAGCTGTTAGCATCAGATGAGTGAACTTTTGGGATGCGAGAGTCTGAGATAGCACAAAATCTTTTCTCTACACACACACTGGCCCTGCAAGTCCTCGCTTTGCTGACGCACGCAGCACACTCTCAAAATAAAACCACCAAAAAGAGAGAAGCGGAGGCGTCGCCCATCCTCGCCCGCATCCTCGCGGCTGCCAGCTCCTCCCCTCCCATCTGTCCCCAGCGACGGCCACCGGAGGAGATGCGGGAACCAGGGCGGGGCGCGCGGGCCGCGGACGCCTTGTCGGGTCTGACCCTCCAGGGTGCGTCCGGCTCTCCCGCCGCGTGGGCCGGGGCAGGGGTTGTCGGAGAGGAAAGCGCTCGTGCCCACCTTGCTCGCAGGTGCCCTTGCTGACCTGGGTGATGGCCTTCTCCCCGCGGCTCTCTGCCCTCAGGCTGGCAGCACGCAGCTGGCACCCGCTGGGGTAGGTGACGCCGTCGCTGCCGCACACGGGGTAGCGGGTCTTGCACACGCACACGCCGCTCACCCCTGGGCCGCCGGCTGCTGCCCCGGCTTTACCCTTCCGCCTCTTGCGGCTCTTCACGCACTCCATGCCCGGCGCGCAGTGCCCCCTGCCGGCGCCGCCGCCCCCGCACGGCTCACCCTCGCCGCGGGCGCACACCGGGCAGCAGCCGCAGGCGTCGCGGGTCTCGCCCAGCGGGCAGCCCCGCGGGGGCAGGGGCGGGCAGGCGGCCGGCTCGCAGGGGCCGCAGGTGTCGGAAGAGGAGGAAGAGGAGAGGGGCAGGAGCAGGAGCAGCAGCCCGGCGGCGCTGAGGAGCAGGGCGCGCAGCGGCGGCCGCTCCATGGCGGGACGCGGTGGTGGCGGCGGCGCGAGCGCGAGTGAGCCGGGCCTCGGCAGCCGGCGTCTTAAACGCGGCGCCCCGCCCGGCCCGGCCCGGCCGCGGGAACCACACCCCGGGGCGGTGAGAGCGCGGCCGCCCCGCCCGGGACCTCGGGGCTCCAGCGCGCTCCTGCTGACGGGGCGGGGTGCGGCATCCGCGTCGGCCCACGGGCCTCGGGCCCACGCCGCCTGCGCTGGGCTTTGGCCTCCGAGCGCACCCGGCTGGGTCCCGCTCAGACCCCTGCTCCTTCCCTGCGGGGTGCGCCCCAGTCCCTTGTAGGTCTCCCACAGTGAGAGCGGCTCCCTGACCCTCTGGATCCCCGTCTTTCCCAGTCTAGATATATCTACTTCTTAACAACGACTTTGAACAGACCCAGTTTTTAATCTATTAACTTCCCCTTGGGCCCAAGAGCCCGGAGTACTGATTACTCTGCGGTTTAGGAAGCTCTTTTAAAAACAATTCGTTTTAAAACCCCCACGTGGGCATTTTGTGTTCTTGCTGGCCACAGGCCCCGTGTGGTCTCGGGTGCCAGGCTAAAAGGGCAAATCGTTGCCAGCCACTACTCTCTTTGGAACCTCGTAACTGCCTCCTCCCCTTCTGCTTTCCTAGGCTAAGTCAAATTTTGAGTGTGAGTACTGGAATCCTCGTGAGAGCTGTGTCGTCTGAAGTTCATATTAAATTGTGTTAGGCCTCCATCAAACCTCTACGGAGAACTGAACTAGGGGTGCCACTGAGGACCTACAGCACCCCCAGTTTTCACCAAACCTGTGAGGGTTTTGTTGTAAACGACTGACAATTCCTCCCAATCTTTCTGTAAAGAACCCTACAAAATCAACTTCAAAGCTTTTCCAAGAATATTTGTCCTTCAGACTCCTCCTATTCAGACACTTAAGTTGTTTCCATTTTTAGTGAGCATAAAACACTGCAATGTGCATGGTTCTGTGTGTCACATTTTAGTTCTTTTTTTCTTGGCGTAAATATAAGATTTTGAGCTAACTTAAAGTGTGTGGTTTGCAATGTCATCAGCAATATATAGATGCCGCTCTCACCAGAGTCTTCCTAGGATTATAGTAAACTTTTTTGAAAATTAAATAATAGCAATATTGAGGGAATAAAAAAACACAAACACTCTCCTATTCAGAAAACCTGGCATTGCTTTTTGGCCTCTCTAATAGATTTTAGAAAAGTGGCACTTTTTTTTAAAAGGTCACATGTCGACATAATAATTGTTTAAAAGTAATGAAAAGTCTTCAGAGCAGAGTTTTCCTAAATATTCTTGCCTTTGTTTCACAGTAAGAGATAGTTTATGTGACCTAGTATACAGTCTCAAATCGAAAGAAATGCAGCGCGCACTGCAATATTCCTATTCTATTCTATTTCATTTTTATTAATTTTCTGGTCAAGGTCCTCTAAGTTGATTCCACGACATACTATGTCAGTTTTAGGTTCCCCAGAAACCAATCATGAGACAGTGCAAGTAGTTTACCTGAGAGGCCACGTCAAGACACACCAGTTGGGGTGGGGGGAGGGAGCAGTAGGGAGTGAGCAGGAAAGAAGACAGCCAATAAAGATGCTTATCAATTCAGCTCCCAGTGGGGTGGGCTCTGCTGCCAAATAAGAGCTCGGGCTCTACAAATTGTGTGTGCATGTTGCCGGCAAGGGGGTGAGAGTTGATGGGGACACTGATAGCAGCTGCACACTAAGGGCTGCTCTACAGTGTTTTTAAACTCTGCATGGGAGCCAGCAGTAAGAATACAAGCAGGTGAGACAATAGAGCCCCTCTGAGGGGCCCTCACTGTCCAGCAGGGGGAAGAGCAAGCAGGGTTTTCATCTCTGAAAGGGGGCTGGGCTGTGTGATAGTGCCAATAGGGAAGACTTGAAAATAGGGAGAGAACTCCTTCCTTCCAAGAAAGAAGATTGTCACCCATTCGGTTCAGTTCTAATGAGATGAAGAGCCTGGATGTGGAGATAGGATTATGTCATCTGCAAATACAATTTTACTTCTTCCTGTTTAATCTGGATGTCCTTTATTTTTCTTGCCTAATTGCCCTGCTTATTCCAGTATAATGTGGTATAGAAGTGGTGAGACTGGGCATCCTTGTTTTGATCCTGACATTAGAGGGAAAGCTTTCAGTCTTTCACCATTAAGTATGTGTTACCTGCAGTTTTTTCGTAGGTGGTCTTATGAGGTTGAGGAAATACCTCTCTAGTCCCAGTTTAAGTGCTTTTATCACAAAGAGGTGTTGAATTCTGTCAAATGCCCTTTTTGTATCTATTGAGATGATCGATAAAGATGTATTTTAGTCTATTGATATGGTGTATTACATTAATCGATTTTTGAATAGTAAACCAAACTTGCATTCCTGGGACAAACCGCACTTGGTCATGATGGATAACCCTTTCTTATATGTTTCTGGATTTAATTTGCTAATATTTTGTTGGCGATTTTTGCATCTATGTTTGTAGGAGATATTGGACCATAGTTTTCTTGTGATGTCTTTGGTTTTGGTATCAAGGTAATAGTGGCCTCATAGAATGAGTTAAGAAGTGTTCTCTCATCTTCTATTTTTTTTTGGAAGAGTTTGTGAAGAATTGGTATTAATTCTTCTTTAAATGTTTAGCAGACTTCATCAGTGAAACTACCTGGGCCTGGGCTTTTATTCATGGGAAGTGTTTTGGTTAGTACTTCAATCTCTTTACTTCTTACAAGTCTGTATTTGTTTGCAGGGCTGCCATAACAAAATACCACAGACTGGGTGGCTTAAGTAACAGAAATTTATTTTCTCACAGTTCTGGTGGCTGGAAGTACAAAATCATGGTGCTGGCAGTGTTGGTTTGGGTTCCTCTGAAAGGACAAGATCCTCTACCCAATTCAGACAAGGTGCCACCCACAAAATATCAAGCACTCCCCTCCCCCAAGTAAGACTGCTGCTTTACAAATTACAGCTTTATATTACTTGAGTCTGCCTTCCCTGTAGATGAGATTTATTGTAATAATCATAGAATTGTCCCCCCTGAGAGTAATCTCCTGCTTTCTTTTTATTAAAAATTATTGGGATGACATTGATTAATAAAGTCAAATAAATTTCAAGTGTACAATTCAACAGTATGTGGTGTATGTATTGCATTATGTGTTCACTTCTCAAAGTTAGATTTCTTTCTGTCACCAAATATTTGACCCCTTTTACTGCTATCTACCTCCCTCCTCCCCCACTTCCTTCTAGTGATCACTAATCCACAGTCCATGTCCATGAGTCTCAGTTGGTCATGTCTGTTCGTTTATTTCAGTTTTTATATCCCACATATGAATGAAATCATATGGTTTCACCTTTTTCTGCCTAACATTTCGCTTAGCATGATTATCTCAAGATCCAAATACTGTCACAAATGGCAGTATTTCATCTTTTCTAATGGCTGAGTAATATTCCATTGTATATATATACCACAGCTTCTTTATCCGGTCATCTATCGTAGGACACTTCAGTTACTTCCATGTCATGGCCACCGTGAATAATGCCGCTATGAACATTGGGGTGCATATATCTTTGAGGCTAAATGTTTTCAGGTTTTTTTTGGTAAATACCCAGAAGAAGGATTGCCAGATCATGTGGTAATTCAATTCTTAGTTTTTTCGAAGAACCTCCATACCGTTTTCCATAGTGGTTGTACCAATTTGCATTCCCACAAGCCGTGTTAGGGTTCCTTTTTGCCCACAACCTCTACAACACTTGTTATTACTTATCATGTTGGTAATAGCCGTTCTACCAGGTGCGAGATGATATCTCATTGTAGTTTTGATTTGCATTTGCATTTCCCTAATAGCTAGCGAAGCTGAGCATCTTTTCACATGTCTATTGGCCACTTATATGTCTTCTTGGGAGAAATGTCTGTTCAAGTCCTCTGCCCATATTTTAATTGGATTGTTTGTCTTTTTATTGTTGAGTTGTATGAGTTCTTTATATATTTTGGATGTGAAGCCCTTATCAGAGGCATTGTTTGCAAATATATTCTCCCATTTAGAGAGTTCCCTCTTTGCCTTGTTTATGGTTTTGTTTGCTGTGCAGAAGCTTTTTAGTTTGATAAAGTCTCATTCATTTATTTTTGCTTTTATTTCCCTTGCCTGTGAGGTCAAATTCATAAAATTCTCTCGAAATCGAAAGTCTATAAGATTAGTATCTATGTTTTCTTCTATGCCCTTTATTGTTTCAGGTCTTATATTCAGGTCCTTAATCATTTTGAGTTAATTTTGGTGTGTGGTGATAGACAGCAGTCTAGTTTCATTCTTTTGCAGGTGGCTTTCCAGTTTTCCCAGCACCATTTATTAAAGAGGCTTTCCTTTTTCCATTGTATGGTTTTGGCTCCTTTGTTGAAAATGATTTGCCCATATATATGGATATGGGGGTTTATTTCTGAACTCTCAGTTCTGTTCCATTGGTCTGTGTGTCTGATTTTCTGCCAATACCATACTGTTTTGATAATTGTTGTTTTGTAGTATAATTTGAAGTCAGGCAGAATGATATTTCCAGTCTTGCTTTTTTCTCTCAGGATCTCTTTGGCTATTTGAGGTCTTGTGTGCTTCCACCTAAATCTGATGATTTTTTTTTTCTATTTCTTTAAAAAATGCCATTGGGATTTTTTTCTGGCTTTATTGAAATATAGTAGATAATTAGTCGCTCATATTTACATTTTATCATTCAATGAGTTATTGTTGGCATACAATAATATATTAGTTTCAGTTGTGTAGCATAATGATTAGAGATCTATATAACTCACAAAGTGATCACCCCACTAAATCTAGTACCTCCTTTCCCCCTTACATATTTATTCCAACATTAGTAAGTATTTTTCTTATGCTACACTTTATATCTCCATGTCCATTTGTAATTATCCATTTATACTTAATCACTTTGCCCTTTTTTCACTGTCCCTACAACCCCCTTCCCATTTAGTTGCCCTCAAACTATTCTCTGTATCTATGAGTTTGTTTTTGTTTTTGTTATCGTTGTTTGTTTTGTTCTTTAGATTCCACATGTATATGAAATCATGTGATATTTGTCTTTATCTAACTTCATTCAGCGTAATACCATCTAGGTCCATCAAGGCAATATCTTTTTCCATCCTCTTCCTTTTAGTCTGTGTGTGTCTTTTAATCTGAAATGAGTCTCTTATAGGCAATGTATGTAGGGGTCTTATTTTCTTATCCATTCAGCCACTCTGTCTTTTGGTTGGAACACTTAATTCTTTTCCATTTGAAACACTTGTTGATAGGAATATAGTTATTACCATTCTTTATTCCTGTTTTTGATACATGTTTTTTCTTCTTAAAGAAGTCCCTCCAACATTTCCTGTAATACTGGCTTGGTGGTGATAAATTCCTTTAACGTCTTTTTGTCTGGGAAGCTCTTTATCTGTCCTTCAACTGTAAATGATAGCTTTGCTGGATAAAGTACTCTTGGTTGTAGATCCTGGGTTTTCATCACGTCGAATATTTTGCTTCAGGCCCTTCTGTCTTGCATACTTTCTTTTGAGAAATCAGCTGCCAGTCTTATGGGTGCTACTTTGTTGGTAACTAACTGCTTTCTCTTGCTGCTTTTAAGGTTCTGTCTTTGTATTTAACCTTTGGCATTTTAATTATAATGTATCTTGGTGTGGGCCTCTTTGGGTTCCTTTTTTTGGGGACTCTGAGCTTCCTGGGGTTGTATGTCTATTTCCTTCACCAGGTTAGGAAGTTTTCCATCGTTAGTTTTTCAAATAACTCTTCAACTTCTTGTTTTCCTTCAGGTACTCCCATGACACATATATTTTTACATTTAATTGTGTCCCATAGGCTCCTTAAATTATCATTATAGTCTTGGATTCCTTTTCTTGCTGTATATCGGTGGTTCGGTCCTCTTTTTTATTGATTCTGTTGATTCCCTGTAATATACTCTTCATCTCAGATAATGTGTTCTTCATTTCTGATTGATTCTCTTTTATAATTTCCATTTCCATTTTTATGTTCTTTTTTCTCTTTGTTAAAGTTCTCACTGAGTTCATCTATACTTTCCCTAAGTTCATTGAGCATCTTTATGACCAGTGTTTTGAACTGTGCATCAGAATAGGGATCCATTATTCCTGGATCCATTATTCCTGGATCTCTATTCTGTTCTGTCATACGGTTTCTGCTTCTTTGTCTTCCCATTTTGGCTGCCTTTCTGTGTCTGTTTCTATGTACTAAGCAAAGCTCTTAAGTCTCTTGGTCTTAGTAGCATGGCTTTGTGTAGTAGATGTCCAGTGGCACAGTCCTGAGAGGGGTTCAGCTGCAGGCCAAATTTAGCCCTAGGCTGTGCCCCTCCAGGGCCACCTGTTAAGACTGAGCCAGCAATTTACAGATGCTGTGCTTATAGTTCAGTGCTCAGCAAGGAGCACCGAACTCACCGAGGACACAACTGGATGTGGTTTGAGTTGGGCTGAGAGTTGGGGAAGGTGGAGTTTCAGGGAATCCTCCGGGCAGAGCAACCTCTGTTATCCACTTTGATGACGTCTTAGCTATTGTGGTGCTGAGTCTGAGCACTGGGAGTGAGGAGGGCTCAACAGAGGGACAATGGATACTGCCAGCACTTCTGCCAGGGAGAGAGCCTCGCCTCTGGCCTTCGCTGGGCAACTCAGTGTTCTCCTGTAAGTCTCTGGTGCCCACTATGCAGCCAACCCAGTGCTGGTACTCAGAGCGAGCAGGTCCATCACCACGAAATTCCCACAGACATGGCCCTTTTAAGAAGTGTCTGCAGCTGCCATTGCCGTAGCCTCTGTCCCACTCAGCCTCTCGGGACTGGGCAGCCTTTTCTCTTTGCTCCCTCCTATCTTCTACCATTGCAGGGTGATTTCTTATTTCTCTCTCTAGTTATAGTGCTTATGTTCATCTAGATCTCAGTCTACTTTGCTTGCTGTTTGTTCCGTGTTTCTGTTGCAACTTTGATGTAGTTGCAAGAGGGATGAACAAAGCCTCTATCATCTACACCATTTTTTCCCCTTGCCATTGGGATTTTGATAGGGATTGCATTAAATCTGTATAATGCTTTAGGTAATAAGGTCTTTTTACCTAATTTGATTCTTTCAATCCAAGAACACAGAATATCTTTGCATTTCTTTGTCTTCTTCAATTTCTTTTAATAGTGTTTTATACTTTTCAGAGTATAGGTCCTTCACATTTTTCCTGGGTATTTTATTTTTTTTGTTGCAATTGCAAAAGGAATTGTTTTTTCATTTCTTTTTCTGACAATTCACTTAGAGTATAGGAACACTGTGGATTTTTGAACATTGATTTTGTATCCTGAAACTTTACTGTATCTGTTTATTATTTCTAATAGTTTTTTTTTTTTAAGTAGAGTATTAAGGGTTTTCTATATAGAGAATCATGTCATCTGTAAAAAGTGATAATTTGACTTCTTCATTTCTTATTTGAATGCCTTTTCTTCCTCTTTCCTGATTGCTCTAGCTAGGATTTCCAATACTATATTGAATAATACAGGTAATAATGGACAGCCTTGTCTTGTTCTTGATCTTAAAGGGAAGGTTTTTAGTTTTTCATTATTAAGTATGGTGTTAGTTGAGGGTTTGTCATATGTGGTCTTTATTATGTTTAGGTACTTTCCTTCTATACTCATTTTGTTAAGTGTTTTAATCATAAATGGATGCCATATCTTGTCAAATACTTTTCCTGCATCTATTGATATGATCGTATGATTTTTATTCTTTATTTTGTTTATGTGGTGTATCACATTAATCTATTTGAATATGTTGAAACATCTCTATGCCTCTGGGATGAAGCCACTTGATCATAGTGTATAATCTTTTTTAATGTATTATTGTATTCGATTTGCTAGTATTTTATTTAAGATTTTCGCATCTGTGTTCATGAGAGATATTGGTCTGTAGTTTCTTTTTTTGTGTGTGTTATATTTACCAGGTTTTGGAATCAGGGTAATGTTGGCTTCATAAAATAAATTCAGAAGTATTGCCTCTTTTTCAATTTTTTTGGAAATTTTGAGAAGAATAGGTATTAAATCTTCTTTAAATCTTTGGTCGAATTCACTGGTGAAGCCATATGGTCCTGGACTTTTACTTTTGGGAGGTTTTTGATGTTTGTTTCAATTTCCTTACTGTTGATCTGTCTGTTTAGATTTTCCAATTCTTCATGCATCCGTTTCTTTTAGGTTATTAAATTTGGTGTCTCATAATTCTTCATAGTATTTTTGTATGATCCTTTGTATTTCGGTGGTATGTGTCATAACTTCTCTTTCATTCCTGATTTTGTTTATTTGTGGCCTTTCTCTTTTTCTTTAGTGAGTCTAGCCAGGGGTTCGTCAATTTTATTATTCTTCTAAAAGAACCAGCTCTTTATTGCATTAATTTTTTCTATTGTCTTTTTATTCTCAATTTCATTTAATTCTGCTCAAATTTTGATTTTTTTTTTCTTTCTGCTAACTTTGGGCTTATTTGTTCCAATTTTTTTAGTTTTCTAAGATGCAATGTTAGGTTGTTTATCTGAGATCTTTCTTGTTTCTTGAAATTGGCCTGTAATGATATGAACTTTCCTTTTATTACCACTTTTTCTGTGTCCTAAAAGTTCTGATATGTTGTCCTTTCATTCTCATTTGTTTCTATGTATCTATTTTTTAAAAAAATTAACTTATTTATTTAAACTAGTTTCAAATATACAGTGCAGTGGTTAGACATTTATATAGTTCATAAAATGATCCCCCCAATTGCTCCCTCCTTCCCCTGGCCTCCACCTAGCCATCATATTAAATGGTAACTGCATTCCCTATGCTGTGTTTCCCATCCTCATGACCAATTGTCAACTACTAATTTGTATTTCTTTAACCCTTCACGCCATTCTCCCAGTCACCCAAACCCCCACACCTCTGTCCGTCACCAAATTGTCCACTCTGTGAGTCTATTTTTGATTAGTTTGTTCTTTTTGTTCCTTAGATTCTGCATATAAGTGAAATCATATGGTATTTATCTTTCTTTGTCTGACTTACTTCACTCAGCATAATAACCTCTAGGTCCATCCACGTTGTTGCAAATGGTAGGATTTCATTTTTTTAATGACTGAGTAATATTCCATTGTATATATGAACCATAATTTCTTTATCCAATTGTCTGTTGATGGACATTTAGGTCACTTCCATATCTTGGCTATTGTAAATTGTGCTGCCATGAATATTGGAGTGCATAGATCTTTACGAATTATTGTTTTCGTTTTCTTTTATCTCTCTTTCATTTTTTTCTCTGACTCAGTCATTCTTCAGTAGCATGTTGTTTAATCTCCACAACATGTGATTCTTCCTACTTTCTTTTTATAGTTGATTTACAGTTTTAAAGCATTATTGTTAGAGAATATGCTTGGTATGATTTCAATTTTCTTGTATATATTATACAGTTTTGTGTCTCAACATATGACCTGTCCTTGAGAATGACTAGAGAAGAATGTATAAGCTGCTATTTTGGGATGAAGGGCTCCATAAATGTCAATTATATCCAATTGGTCTAATGTTTCATTTAAGAATGTTATTTCCTCATTGATTTTCTGTTTGGATGATCTATCCATAGCTGACAGTGGGGTATTTAGGTCCCCTACCACAAATGTATTTTTGTCATTTTTTCCGTTTAGTTCTGTTAGTAATTGCTTTAGATATTTTGGTGTTCTCCGGTTGGGAGTGTAAATATTAATAAGTGTTAGATATTCTTGATGTTTGGTTTCCTTTATCATTATGAAGTGTCTATCATTATTTCTCTTTACCCTTTTTATATTGGAGACTATTCCATCAGTTATAAGTACAATTACACCTGCTTTTCTCTAGCTGCTATTTGCTTGGATTATTGTTTTTCACACTTTCATTTGAGGTCTATATTTGTCCTTGCAGCTAAGATGTATCTCTTGAAGGCAGCATATGGTTGGGTATTGTTTTTGATCCAATCTGCTACTCTCTGCCTTTTTATTGGTGAGTTCAGCCCATTTACATTAATGGTGATTATTGAAATGTGAGTTTTTCCTATACCCATTTTATCTTTTGTTTTCTGGTAGCTTGAAGTCTCCATTGTTTCTTTGTCCTCCATTATTTCTTTGTCTGCTATTTTAATTTGGTGGCATTTTGTGGATTTCCCTCTATTTCTTATGTTTTATGTGTCTCAGTTCTGGATTTTTGATGTGTGTAGTTACCATTAAGTTTTTGTAAAAGGTAGTTATATATATACAGTAGTTCATTTTCTTCTGTATATGCGCCTTATCTCAATTCCTCTTTGCAGATTTTGATCTTTATTCCCTCCCCTTTTCTATTTTTGTTGTCTCAAATTATTACTGTATATGCTGAACATTCATTTCTAAGTTGCAGTAGCTGTTATATTCTTTTTTTAGTGTGGTGTTTTTTGTTTTTTTTTTTGCCCTTACCCGTTATGTAATACTTAAGCTTATAACACCCCGTTCTTAATAAGAGTGACACTTTCCTGCTTCTGTCTGCCTGTTAGTCATCCTACTCATTGTTATGTATTTTTTGTTCTTTTGTTTCAGGTAGAGTGACCTACTTCAGTATTTCCAGTAATGCAGAACTTGTGGTGGAGAATTCCATGAGCTTGCGTATGTCTGGAAAGGTCTTTATTTCTCCTTTATATGTAAAGGAGAGATTTGCTGGATATATTATTCTTGGCAGGTAATTTCTTTCTTTCAATAGTTTGAATATTTGGTTCCACCCCTTTCTTGCTTGTAAGGTTTGTGCCAAGAAGTCTGATGATAGTCTAATGGGTTTTCCTATATGTTACTGTCTTCTTTCCCCTGGCTGCCTTGATAATTCTTTCTTTGTCATTAAATTTTGACAGTTTTAATATAATATGTCTTGGAGAAGGCCTTTTTGGGTTGAGATAATTGGGTGTTCTGTTTGCTTCTTGGATTCGAGGATCCAATTCTTTCCATAGTTTTGGGAAATTCTCATCAACTATTTGTTTGAATATGCTCTCTGTTCCCTTCTCCCACTCTTCTCCTTCTGGTATACCCATTATTTTTATGTCACTTTTTCCAATGGTGTCAGATAGTTCTTGTAGAAATCTTTCATTATTTTTCATTCTCAAGTCTCTCTCTTCTTCCCATATCTAGATTTCTGTCTTCGATATCACTAATTCTTTCCTCCATCTGGTCAGCTCTATTTCCTAAGCTTGCTATTTCATTCTTCATATCTTTTAGTGTGTTCTTTATCTCCAGAAGTTCTATTTGCTTCTTTTTTATGATTTCAATCTCTTTGGTAAAGTATTCGTTTTGTTCATTTATTTTTTTTTAATTTCTTGGAATTATTGGTCAGACTTTTCTTGCCTCCTGTTGAGTTTTTTCAGAAGTGCAATCTGGAATTCTCTGTCACTTAAATTGCACATTTCTATGTATTTGAGCTTATTTTCTGGAGATTTTTCACTTTCTTTCTAAGTGGTTGTTCATGCTGTTTGGTGGACTATTTCTCCATCTAGGCTTTAATGGGAGTACTCTGCATTTTTTTCTTTTTTAAAGAAAATTTATTATATAGTGATCTCTCTTTAGGAGGTTGACAAGAAGAGGTTTTGCTTTTTATTTTCAGTAGGTGGCATCCAAGCCTCTTGGATCTCTGCTTTGATGCTCAAAATGCTCCTCCCTCTCTGGAGGGCCGTGTGTCTCCTCTGCAATCAGATCTCTCAGTCCCAGGGTTCCACCCCCATGAAAAGGTGTGATGTGTGATGGGGGTCTGAGTCTCTGAAGAGGTCCTGAAGTCCTGTTACAGCCCCAACAATCAGATGCAAGTTTCCACTGCTTCCTTCTGACTCAGCCTGAATGGGTCGGGGTGGGATTGATTAAAAAAGTCTGCTGTGTGTGTGGTTGTTTCCCTTCCCTTATTGATGTCCCCTAGGTTTCATCTATCTTGCTTCAATATCACCTTGCCTGTCTCTGGTACTGGCTGTTGTGCACGAATTCCCCTGGGACTCAGTGATGTTAGTTCTGAGAGGGTATTGTGGGGGAGGGTGCACTCTGGGTTGGTGCGGGGTCGGGGCACAGCCAGGCTCGGTAACTCAGCCTCTCCCTTGGCAATGACAGTTGCTAAGCCACAGCCTTCACCCCTCCTCACTCAGTCTCTGCCCTATTCTCTGCCCTGATCCCTGGGTTCTGCTCTGTGGAATATTCTGATCACTCAGGCAGCACTGCTTCAGCCTTCAAAGGGCCAAAGACCCTACCATGAAATGTCCCCTCCTCCTCTTCCTGCAGGGAGCTTTGGATGCATAATGCAGCTCCTTGTTTTACACTCCTAATCTGCCTCCCAGTCTCATGCAGATTTGCCTACCTTTGGTTGCTCTGATGCACAAATCTCTCATATGTGCTTGTGTGCAGGTTGGGTGTTATTTGTTGAGTTGTAGATGTTCAGCTTGTTGTTATTTCAGTGGGAGAGATCCAGGGAAATTCCTCGCACCACCATGCTTCTGACATTACTCTAATCTCCTGCTTTCTTAGACCTTCCCCAGAATTATTTGACCAAAGCCCCACTCCCATAATAAGTTTTTTCTAATACTCTCTTATTAAGACACCGCACAGTTCCATATGGAGTCTATTCCCTCTTGTTATGATGAGTAATAAACCCAACTTATCTGACTACAGGTGTGATCCTGGTGGTCTTTGGATGAAGAACAGTGACACATGAGAGATTTACCTTCTAACTCCTTCTATTCTGTCCTACTTCATTCAGCTCAACATTTCCCGCCCCAACTCACAGTAAGCTCCAAACCCCTTTGCTAATGGGTCCTTGTACCTGGCAAGTACCCTTCTTGGTGGGGCATCTCCAAGACTTCTCAGGCTAGCAAACGTAGGTGGCATCTGTGGGAAACCCATGGTGCCACACAGCCTGTCCTCCTGTGTCCGTTTGCACCCTGCCTCTCCAGCAGATGTCTAACTGGAGGATGGAATGTTTGTCTCTTTTTATCAATGTTTGTGATGCAAACATCACAGTATGTTGGTTTCTCCTTCCTCACTTGGCTTCTTGTGTTGGGGTTGGGGGACAGGCATAGGAGGGGAGGAAAAACATCCTGCATCCTCCTCTCAACTCTCACTCACCCCCAACCTGCTTATATAGAATGGGGGTTAGTGTGCCAGTGGGGTTGATTGTAGTAGGGCCATTTGACACTGAGAAACATTCTGCTCCAGTTCTTGGTGGCTCTATTTTTAGAATGTGGGGACATGTAGCACCTGTAGTTTGGGGTTGTGAATCGTAGTACTATTTCTGAGCAAGGGAAAAGCCATTCTATTCAATAGTCTGTTACAGTAGTTAGTTATTATCTTTATCATCATTTCATTTTTTTCCTCTCCCTCCTCCTTCTTCATCATCATCAGTAAGTAGGTCGTTGGGTGATGGGGTGTGGTGTAGTTTATCATCCGGCCCAGATAACAGCATGTGAAAAGGAATGAAGCCAGTGGAAGTCATTTTGGCACATTCCAGCAACCAGAAGAAATCCAGCATTGCTGAAGTAAGGTGCATATGGTGAGAAACAGGGAGAAATAAGTCTAGAGAGAGGGCAGATGCCAGATGACCAAGGACTTTGCACGGCATGCCCAGGACCATAAGTTCCATGGACTGGAGCTTATAGATGACAATGAGCTATTGAAGGATACAGGGAAGAGACGAGATCAGGTTTGAAATGTAGGAAGGTCAATACAGAAGAGGAGAATGGATTTGGATAGGGATAGACCTGAAGAAGGAATATAATGTCCACAGTACAGGGGCTACCCTTCACCTATGCAGTGCCTTTATGTGAATTAGAAAAATGTACTCCCACTGGGCAGATACAGCACAGACGGTACAAGACCTGGCAAGCAGAAGATGCTTTTGTGCCAATAAAAAGGTGCCTCTTCCTGCTGGGAGGAGGACCCAGCCTAGCACGGTCTAGCAGGTTAAGGGAGGGCTGAATTTCAGTCTCATTTGCTCCTTGGGCTGGGTGCCCTTTGTGCAATGTGCAAACTGCACAGCCTTACAGGGAGCCCAATCTGATGCCAACATTGTATCTGGTACAGAATTAGCACTCAATTAAAAATTTTGAAAAAGTAAATGGATGAAAAGGAAGATTAGTTGGACAGCTACTACTGTCCACTTCTGCCATCCAGACTGGAATCGATGAGAGCTTGAAGTAAGTTGTGGCGATGGGAATGGAGGGAATGGATGATATCATTTGTTATTCATCCTGGACACTCTGTGTAGTAAAAGGGGGCACTATTAATAATTACGCTAGGACAACAAGAATAAATCAAGATTGTCTTAGAAAACAGGGACATGTGATCACCCTATATAGAAGGGAAGGGATGAATGAGAAATCTTAAAGGACTAGAATATACAGGCCTTGGAGAGCAACTGTAAGAGGAAGTCAAGAGAAACTTCTAATCCCTATGTTGTACACCTGAAACTAATATCATATTTATAATATTATATGTCAACTCTAATTGAATATTTAAAAAAATTAATAAAAAGAAACTTTGAAATTTCTTGCATGGGAGACTGGGTGAAAGCTACTGCTAAAGCAGGTTTGTGTTGGGGGAAGGTGACAAGCTTGATTTTGGACATACTGGTTTCTTTACAAAACCAAATCTATCCTTTTTGGACAGTTCTCAAAAGGGAAGGGGATTCCTTAACACAGACATTGCAGGGCATTCAACTTAGAGTTAGCCCTTGATGTTTGTTCTCTCAGTATATGTATAATCCTTCAATGATAAAATTTCATTGTTTAATAAAGGACAGAAACTGATTTCTTATCAGCATTCTGTATCTGATCTCTTAAAGGAGTTCCAGCTATGCAGGGAAATAGCTAATGATATAATTGAAAAGGCATTAATAGCCTATGAAATTCAATATTTAGAGACACAGAACTTGAAGGGCTCTCTAGGGGTCATTTAAAGTTAGGTGATGCTGGAGCATGCTGTTAGCCCTGATCATAAGTCATCTGGGTACACAGAAACCTAAGAACTCTTAGAGATCTAAAGGAAGATGGTCTCTCTTGTATTCTGCTTTATTGTTTGACAACCTTTCAAGATTTCCGAAGGTCACTGAATAATAAGCCAACTTCCAAATATACACCGTTGCAAAGAAAATTTAGATTTAAACTCTAATCTTCACTATGCCACATCTATCATGTGAGACTGTTAAACCTCTAGGAGCATCATTTCCTAGCTTAAAAACTATTATTTTACCCTTTAACTTTGAATTAACACAGACTTTTACATTTGTATTCCCCTATAAAATAAACTAGAGAGCATTGCTTTTTGTGAAAATAAGTGGAAAGAAATCTCTTTGGGTTATTCCATTGTTAGGCTCCATCCTTTTTTGCTATGGGGTAAATGATATGATCATTTGGTGGTAAATGATACAGTGCCCCCATATTTGTCTTCCAGTTGCCTGATTGCATAATTCACCTTGGCAAAGTAGAAAAATAAAAAATAAAAACTGTCTCCTCATCATTATAAGAGGCCTGGGAGAACATCAAACCAGGATGAATATTTTCATGGAATAAGTGGTTCCGTCATCAACTTAACTGTGAATAAAACTTTGTGCTCGTGAAGGGGTTCCATGGGTGTCTTTGAAAGTTTGTGTGTGTTTATCCTGAGAGCATTGAGTCCTTCATAGAGCCTCATCTAGGATGTTAAGATATTAAGTAATAAACTGATGCTTTTTTAAAAAGCTTGTTAAGGGATTAGAATAACAATTATTCCTTTCGCTGATGCTAGATTTACTTTTGAAATGATGATAACTGCGTGACATGATCATTGCTTTATTTACTCTTGCAATGTTTTTATTTATTGCTGGCTGATGTGTCAGCCTTTTAGGTGAATGACAAACTAATTCCAGTGTTGTCACAAATCTGTAGCTATCAAGCTTCAAATCCAAATTTCTTAACACCAAGCCACCTCCTTCATTACTGCCATCTCATAGCATTAATGTTTAACAAAAATGCTTGCTTTTAAAGAGAAATGATGATGTGCCAGAACAAAGGGAATACTGGAAAAATTTAAGTCCCTCTTCATTTTTGAATCTTCTTGAGTGGAATTCTCTCAGGTCATTTGAGTATGTTGTTATACCTTATTGAGAGGTAACATTTTTACATTTTTTCCAAGATTCAAAGGTAAAATTTTGTCCTCATGTTACTTGACCTATTATCCTGGAAGCCCATGAGATACACTGGTGGTTGGCTTGAAAGGTGGCCTTCAGGAGCAGGGGAGGTTCTCCAGTGATTTTCTTACTGCAGATAAAGTGTTTTGGGGATGAGATATTCAAGAGAGGGGAGAGAGGATACAACTTTAAGAGAAAGGGACTAGTGTCTCCTTGGCCTTCAGTGAAATCTCTTGTAGTTCTGTGTGTGGTTTTGGACTCAAGAATTTATGCACATGGCCAGGGAGCCTAATGGAAGCTTGAGCAGCCTCCAAGATGGGAAGTAGACCCAAATGAGGTGTTCTGTTAGAAGTGCAAGCAAGTGTTAGGAGGGGCTTTGTGGTGACAATGACTCCTGTGTGGGGAACCTTCCACGTCTTTAGCCATGGCAATGAGGTGATAGATGGAAGTCTAGGAAATTGGCTTACTGAGGGAAAGTGATGCTTTCCAGCTTCATGTACCTCTCAGAAACCACCTTGCTAAATCTTTTCTTATTGTGTTGTTAATGTAATTCTGTACCAATAGCATTTACAAGAAAAAGCTTGCAGGGGACTGAATAAAAGCTATTTCCAGGTATAACTGCATTAAACCAATTAGAATATAGAGAATTCTTAATCTGGGCCTCTTGAGGTGGCTCTAGTGAACCGAGGGTTTATATTCAAGTAAATACTGTTGATTTACCACCCCCGGTTTGATAAGAAGAATGCCCAACTTTTTTGTTTTCTTTATGAAACACTTTAAAACCTGCCCTCTAGCTGCATACTCTACCTTTCTCTTTTGACCTCTCTGGTCTACCAAACTGAAAGACTTCTGGTTCCTTGGATATGCCATCCTCTTTGGACTTCTCATGTATTACTTCTGGAATTCCTTGGAGAAACTGAGCATCTACCTCATTTCTAAGACTTTGTTTTCTCCCTTTGGGTTGGAACCCTGCTCTCTTTGCCCGTTTCCCTTCGGGAATTGTCTTGCTTCTGAGCCCCAGCCAAGTCCAGACTCCTGCAGTTTGTTGCCAGGTCTGTCTGGCGCCTGCCTGCTTGTGTAGACCTCTGTGTGCTGTCTACTCCAGAAGTTCAGTTCCTTCTTGCTGGGCCCCTCTGGGCTGGCTACTCACTTGGGCTATGCTCACTCATCTGTGTCGTCTTCTTCACATCCACATCCACACCCCAGGCATGCTCCCCCTCAGTCTCTGTAGCTGGATTTGCCCACAAGAGCTTCCTTCCTCTCAGACTTTCTCAATCTCTCCATCCTGCCCCGCTCTGCCTTTGCCAAACCCTTTCTCTTTCCCTGGGGGTTTTTAAGATAGGAAAAATAAACTATGACTGGGCTTATTTGGAATTTGGCTGTCAAAATCTTGTTCTCTTCTTTTTGAGTCTATTTATAAAATATTCCGGGCTCAGGGAAAGCAAAAACCCTTCTCAGAGGGCTAAGACACTCCACTCTGACCCCTAAAGCATCCTTGCTCATCCTTCTGGTCTCAGCTCAGACATCACTGTGGGAAGAACCCTCTCTAACCATATTATTGTCAGATAATTTTGGGGGGGGGGATGATCCCTTTCTTCTCTTATTCCAGTTTTCAGCACTTTCTAATGTGTAGCTTTGAGTAAGTAATTAACCCTTGATTTTCTCATCCATAACAGGATAAAAGTAGTACCTGCTTCACAAGGTTGTAGGACATTAAATGAGCTAATACATGTAGAGCACTTAGAACAGTGCTTGGGACAAAATTAATCTTCAGTAAGTTTTATCGTTGAATTAATTCCTGTGCTTTCCTTGGTGTTTTCACAGGATTAATAAACCAATGATTTTTGTCAAAATTGACTAATAGAATAAAATAGGTCACTTGTTGGACCTTCTCCTCTCGCTAAATTAGAGGGAATTATGTAAACACAGCTTTATTTTCCTTTTTCTTTGCTCTGCCTTTTGATTCCTCTCATGTATTTTGGAGGGACTCAGGATATTGATGAGGGTGGGTGGATAGCTCTGTTGGTGGTCCTTGGGGTTAAATGACTTTGCAGGCCACACTTAGAATATTAGAGATACCTAAGTTTGTGCCTTAAGTTTGAAAATCTTTCAACAGTTTTACGAAAAAAATTTTTTAAAATTCTACATTAACATCGATAAAGTTAAAATGGTGACTGGGACAAAAGGGTAACTCATTTGTGTAGGGCTGGTCCTTCTGCCTAACTTGGAAAGACTTGCAAGCTGTATCTTTGAGCGTCTGCTGATGAAACTCTTTCTGGGAGAACATTACTTCTTGAAAAGCACAGCGTATTCTGTGCCCATGGGGTTCCTCAGTTTCACAGATGCTGCTTTAGGAACTACCGAGATTTGGGATTTCTCTTTCATTTTTTAAAAAAATAAGCGTTAAGACAGAGTTTCCAAGGCATCAAGGGGTTTTTCTATTGCTCTTTAAGTTTCTATCTCAAAGAATAGTAAATTACATTTGAATATACCCAACACTAGTTTTAGCCCCCTGCTGGTGAGATACTGTTTTTCTTTTTTCTTTTTTTTTCAAAAATCTAAGTAGTTCTAGTCTTTTACTTTTTTTTTCATTCATACATATTTTATTCAAACATGCAATTTTACTATTATCAAAAGATCACTAAGGGACTTTGTAGTTATAATGTAGGGAGGCAGCAAGAGAAGTAAAATGTTAAATCAAGCTATATTCAGAGACTACGATATATTGATCAATTCTGTAGCCAGACTGCGAAGAAGCCCTACAGGAGAGAGAGATGAAGAGAAAGGCCACATCTCAGTGAAATCATTCATACCATGTGTACTTCCAGTGTAGCACCAGACCATATCTGATGATGGAGATTGGGACTTCCCTCCAATTGTTTCAGAGTCACAAGTGCTTAAGTCTGATCTCGAATGAGGGCAGATGTGGCAGCTCTGCTGGGCTGGCATAGCAGAAGCATACTAAGGAGGATGTGGCCCTGGATTCGACCTTCCCTGAAGTTTTCTTTATCAGCTTCAGATTTTCACCAAATCTTTGCAACTCTTGGGGAGCAACATTTCGAGGGCAATCTGATGAACTACATTGATATTTCATCTAACAGGAACAAATTTTCTTAAATGCTTTTTTTGTGTTAGTGGGGCTTCATCCCTCCAAGGAATACAGGCATTCAGTTTAAAACTAAAGGGCAAAGAAAAAATAAGTCTGGAAGAAGTGGTGCTACTTTAGTGTCCAAGATTTCAAAATGTGATGAGAGGTTGATGCAGGACAGGGCAAATTTCCCCAAGTGATGAGGAGACCAAGCCCTATACTGAGAGAAGAAGAGAGTCCTTTGGCAGAGAGTGAAGAAAGAATTCAACACACACGCCAAAGTTAGTCAAAAGGAGAGTTTATTAGAAGAGGGGTAACACTCCACAGACAGAGTGTGGTCTCTTAGAGGCCGAGAGTGAGAGGGACAGTGCAAGAGACAGAGAAGGAGAAAAGACACTGAGAGGGACAGTGAAAGACAGAGTAAAGGCACTGAGAGGGACCTCTAGTCCTTTACTTTTTATTTTTTTCTTCTCCTAGTCCTTTACTTTTAAGAGCAAAGTAGACACCGAGGATTCTGCTCACTGATAGAGGCTGGTTCTAAGGGGGTGGGTAGGGCTGTTTTTATCGCTTTTTATTATCTCCCATGTTGGAGAAGTGATGGTCAGTGTTACTATTTAATCTGAATTTCATCACCCCATTTGAAGCAGGTTCATAGTTAAGTCCACTTCTGCTCTATAGTAGCAACATGGAACAGCAAACTGGTACAACTTTTGTGGAGAGAGATGTCTCCTAGGATACTCACGAGCCTTACGTGTTCCACCTGTTGCAGTATTTTTTTTTGGAAAAAGTGCTTGCAGATCTCAATGTAACTTTCTTAATATTCATAGATTCTCAATTCCATCTTTTCTTCCCAAGAGAGGAAGTATTGTTAGTTTCATGATGAATGTCAGGGCGGGTTATAGGAATTTGATCAAGCAGAGCCTTGATTAGAAAAGTCAGTAGATGCTTTGGAAACGTCCTGTCATTCTGGCCTCAGTAATGGAAGAGATGGTGGTTGTATTAGTTTTCTTTTGCTGCTTAACAAATTAACCTAAGTTTAGCAGCTTGCAGGATTGACTGGGTTTGCTACTTAGGCTGAAATGAAAGGGTGGTATGGATTGGGTTATCTGGAGGGTCTGAGGGAAGACTCCATTGCCAAGATCATTCGGGTTGTTGGCAGAATTTAGTTCCTGAGGCTGTAGGACTGAAGTTCCCACTTTCTTGCTGGCTGTTGGCTAGATAGCTCTCTGGTCTTTCCTTGTGGCTCTCTCCATCTTCAAAGCCAGCAGCAGCACTGTCAAATCCTTCTAGCATTTCAGATCCCTCTGACTTCCTCATCTGCCGCCAGCCAGAGAGTACTCTGCCTTTAAAGCGTTCATGAGATTCAACTAGGCTCATCTGGATAATCTCCCTTTTGATTAACTCAAAGCGAATTAATCAGCAATAATTTAACTTTTTTGCCACTTAATATAGCATAATTGTGAGTATGATATCATATTTACTGGTCAAGAGATTAGGATAGGAAAGCTTGAGTAGTCAGTTTAGGATTCTGCTTACCACAGTTGTCAAATATTGTCTTCTGAAATTAACTCTTCACTGAAGCCAAGCTCCGTGACTTCCTTTTCTTGTTTTTGTGTGCCTGTGCACCTCACAGTTTGTTGTCTATGTCCTATATCTCATCAATGCAATTTTTCCTGTGGTTTAAAGAGGGGAGTCAGTCTCCCAGGGCACTGATCCCTGGGTTTATCTGTTGATTTTGGACTTTGAAGTTTGGTGTTCCAAGCACCAAATTTTGCTTGGACCACACAAGGAGAAATATGAGAAGCAGACAGCAGCTGGCAGAACCCCCGGCCAGCCTTCAAACCTGTGTGCTTTAGTGTTATGAGTAAATAAGAAATTACTGCTGTATTCACAGACCAACAATTATCTCATAAAATAACTTCTCAGACCTGGCTTTAGCCGTTTTGATAAAGAACATCTGGTGTTGTTTTCAAGTAAATATTATACCATTAAACTTTGATTAAAACTTGATTTAAAATTTTAACAGCCTCCTTCTTTAGAAGATGGCTAAATGCAAAAAGAAAAATCTCACTTATTTAAATTGTTTCCCTCCTCCCTTGTTGCTCTATTTTAACCAGATTCCCATTAATGACTGTTTAAAACCCACACAATTTTGGATGCTGTAAATCTAGATGCATAAAGAAGATTACTGTGCCAATACTGCTCTTCTCACTCTTTTACTATTGATACCTCATTTTATTTTTATGCTTTAATTAAATTGAGTATATTTTATGATTCAATTTGCTTTAAAACAACTGCAGTGCATATAATTGACAGTATTTCATCCTTGTTTGAAAGTGCTGAATTGAATTAAACACACCACTTTAATTTCCTTTTATGTTTAATCTGTGGGAAAAAAAAAGACAGAAATAATATGAATTGTATTTCCTTTCCAAGTTGCCCTGATAGGTGAAAATAACTAACCACCTAGTAATTACTAATAAATACTAAAATGAAATCTTTACTGTTAGCATAATATCCATATAAAAATAGATATTTAGTGGTATGAAGTAATTTTACTTAGTAATTTTTCCCAAATGGTATGTAATAAATAATAAACACATTATGCTATTCTGTGTATGCCATATAAAGAATAAATCTTCAACCATATATTTTAACATATTTTTACTTAAACTATCTTGTTTAGTCTTAAATATTTTTGGTGTGGAAATGATATGCCGTTTCTATGGAGCAGGGCTCAGCAAACTTTTTGGTAAAGAGCTACATAGGAAATATTTTCAACTTTCCAGGCTATGTGATCTTGAAACTATAAAACTCTGCTGTCGTAGAATGAAAGCAGCCACAAATGATATGTGAACAAATTAATGTGTCTGTGTTCCAATAAAACTTTAATTACAAAAGAACAAGTAGTAGGCTGGGCTTAACCCCTACCGTCGAGTATAATGACCAAACACTGGCTAATGTTCACAGCTGAGAAAAATCAATAGGTCAATTCATGAATTAGGGTCCTAATGAGGATATTTTTTGTCTTGCAAGAGCTTGTCTCAATTTAACCTGTTGATTCCCACGTTGGAATTTCTTCCCACATCTTGTATTTTAAATTAGGGACCTAGGCTCATCAATATTTTCACAAGCATAAATTAAGTCAATAAATAATCATCCTGATGAAAATGCACCATTTTCTCTTCTCTAGTGGTTCAGACTAAAACTACAACATGTTTCTCTTATACATCAACTTGGCTTAAGTAAGGCCAGACTTTGCAAGCTCTCAGCTTCATATCACTGTATTTTAGATTTAGTGCCAGTTTTGGGTGGGAAAAGGGTCCAGTACAGTGAAAAAGCCAGGAAGTGTTTCTTGAATGGAATTTGGGAAATGGATGTATTATTTTGCTAATAAAAAATGGGAATGGTCTACAGCCATGCCACCCTGAACGTGCCCGATCTCATCTGATTTCGGAAGCTAAGCAAGGTCGGGCCTGGTTAGTACTTGGATGGGAGACCATCTAGGAATACCAGGTGCTGCAGGCATAAAAAAAGAAAAGAATGGGAATGTCTTTCATATATGATGATGGTTTTTCCCTCATGTACAAATGTGCCTGAAAAATGTAATAGATGTCTGGCCCAGATGCATGTGATGTTCCCAAAGTGCCTTTTTACTCACTGCGTTCTGTAGGCACAGCATTCTTATTGAAGAGCAGTTACTGGGTTCTATGTCAGTTGTTTTGTGGCAGAATAGCTACCTCCTGGTCTATAGTTGCTGACACAGTTGTTACTTATTAAGGGCGTATTGCTCCATGAAAAGCCAGAGTCTGGACAATGTTAATTTTCAGAGAAGTGTACATTTGGCCGGCCAAGCAACTTTCTTACATGACTGGGCTGAGGTGGCCCATGCAGAAACAAAGCAACCCTCTTCCTTAAAACACTACGGTTTTGTCACATAGGCAACATTGCCTTACATTCTTAAACCGCAGAGTGTTAAATATCACTCTGCAACAGGTCGTTGGGGAGGCATTAATAATATTTATACCCACCATTTCATCAAGGGCCTATTATTTTCTAGGAATTTCTTTTTTTTGTTGTTGTTTTAGGAATTTCTAACATGTTTTCTCTAATCCTTAGAATAATCATATCAGGTAAGAATTATTAACACTTTTATTTTTATGGAAATGGAGGCTCAGAGATTTTAATTGACTTGCAGAAGACGGTGAAGCTGGTAAAGGGTAGAGTTGGGATTCTTGCTCAGCTCACTTTGGAACCAAAGCGCTTGTCTTTCTCGTAGGATATGTGTTTTGATATAGCTCTAGACCAGTGGTTTGCAATGGCCCCACCTGAGAGCAATTAAGTCATAATCTCTAGAGTGGGATCTGGACCTGGATATTTTTCAAAAGCACCCCTGCTGGCATTAACATGTAGCCAAGTTTGATAACCACTGGTCTTGAGTAAAATCTAGAGACAGCCTGCATTTGGGTAGAGACTGGGCTTATATTGCTTGTTATATGGGCAAGATTTATCTATTATTCTTGCTGCCTCTTTCCATGTCATTTTGTGCTGCCACAGCATTCTCCAATGGCCTCCTTCAGGAACAAACTCATAGCAACCTTTTGTATCTGGCATGGATGTCACACTTTAGTTTCATCTTACTGTGAATAGGACTGTTAGGGGTTTTTGTGTGGCATTTTATCATCTGATTCTTACCTTTCTCTTGGAAAAGAAGCCTGGAGTAAGTCCCTAGTAGAGGTGGCAACCAGGTTGTTCTTGAATTTGGAGAAAAGAGTGACTAATCCAGAATGGTAGAATCTGGGAAGGGGTAAAACTTTAGTTGAATTCTGGAATGAAGTTATAACATCTAGAGATTGATAGAGGGCATTGGGCTAGGTAGAGTGAGCCTTTTTGGCAGAGAGGGAACAGCTTGAGGCAAGATCTGGAAGCAGGGAATACAAGGTGACCTAAAAATTTTTGAGTCTCTAATCTGAGCTAGGCCTCTTCATGGAGAGTAGCCCATTTGAATGGAGTAGAGAATAGGTTGCTTATATACAGACATTTGTAGTGGGAGGTAACTCTGCAAAGGTGGTGAGTCTCCTCTGACGTAAATTTCAGCATCTTCTTCACCTGTAGATCTAGAGACCCAGCACTTCACATTCCCCTGGAAAGGGCAGTACATGACTCCTCCCCCTTAACCTGGCTGATTGGACCAAGGATGGTTTCCAGGAGTAAATGCATAAGTACATTTTCTGGCTAGAGAACCAATCAGATGATCCTTCTTTGGAATTTAAACCAATAGTCACAGATGTTTCATTGCAGAGGGCACTGAGTGCTGATTATCTGCCTCATGCTGTTTTAGGGCCTATGGCTGTGGTGATGTATAAGACAAAGTCCGACTGTTATGAGCTTACATTAAAGTAGGGAGGTGGACAAGCATACAAATAAGAAAATTTCATTTGGTGATTGTCTTAGTATCATACACTGGGTGGCTTATAAACAACAGAAATCTATCTTTCACAGTTCAAGAGGCTGGAAGTTCGACATCAGAATGCCAGCATGGTTGGGTTTTGGTGAGGACCTGCTTCCTGGTTTGCAGACAGCCGTCTTTTTGTTGTATCTTCACGAGGCAGAAAGAGGGGTTCATCAAGGCTCCACCTCATGGTCTAATTACATTGGAAAGGCCCTACCTTCAAATAACCTCAAAGTGGGGATTCGATTTCAACATACGAGTTTTGGGGGAGGGGGGACGGACACAAACCTTCAGTCCATTGCAGTGATAAAGGCAATGGAATGATAAAACAGGGTCATCTGATAGACTATAAATGGGAGACAGTATCAAATGGGGGAACAGAAAGGTCTTTCCAAGAAGGTGGCAGATTCTAGTAGGCATGGGGGCCATGGCAAACAAACAGGAAACTAGTTGGTGGCAGGGAAGGATTAGTGAGGAAACTAGAGATGGGAGGGGCTAGGGGTCTCAGAGATTTAGGCAGCCACAGGTGATTCATGGTGGATTTCTGTTTTCTTTGAGCCTCAGAGCTATTTCCTCCCTTGCATTCCATCAATAACTACACACACACAGACACACACACACACGCGCGCGCACACACCCCTCTTTGGAGCTAGCTTGAGTAAGTCTCTCATTTTGCAAGCCATAGTGCTTCACCCAAAATCGGGGATAAGTTAAGGACGATTCTAAATGTCAGGCTGCAGTTTTGGACTTTGTTCTGTCTCAGGAAGGGCTTTCGAGCTGTATAGAGTGCGTCTTCATGTTCTGGTGTCAGGGAAAACATTCCTTTATTGAGGATGGAAAGCTACCGATTATACTGAGGCATGCATTCCTCTGCCAGCTGCTGGAACAAGAAAAACAACCACCACCACCCTGAATGCCAGCAATCTGGCCAGCCACCACCTGTTCTCAATGCCTGTGCATTCTGTTTAGCTTAGCGAGGCAGCTCCAAAAGCACCTGGGATGCGAAAACATCCTGAATTTCTCCAAACACCGCAGCAGGGCTGTTTAAACAGCACGATATTCAGGAAATAGTCATTATCTCCACACCTCCTGCATCCAGCAGGGTGGATTATTGGAAGAGCTTCAGAGGGCAGCTCCAGCTAGTGCCAAGTCCTAAACCCAGATCTCTCATCTATGTGGATACACTGCCAGTGGGGCAATGAAGCCAGGCTGCTTCTCAGTTTGTTAGAGAGGAATTTGGGCTTGATTCTCTCCGCCTGTGTGGGGTCCTCTCTGCACATCAAATGAACTGTCTGCATCAGCACAAGAAGTGGGTGCGAATTTACAAGGGTGGAAGCGGGAGGGGTAGAAACTGCTGTTGTTGCACACATTTCCCACAGGGGGCACTGTGGTCAATTAAAAGGGGAAAAGGTGGCTTTAGGAGGAAGAGACACATCTCTCTTCACTTGCCAGGGATACACTGTCAGCCAAAACCCGGTGTTTTCTTCCTTTTGTTTCCCCTTTCCTTCCCACATCTGGCAGCAATCAAAGTTGGCCTTCAGAGGTAAAGCAGTTGTTACCAGTTTGGGCCGGATGAGGTTCTCGTCAGGGAAACAGGTTGGTAGTCAGCAACTATGCGAGACTTTAAAAATAAGTCTTCATTTTCAATGACAAATTGTAACCTCTGGTGTACCCTGATGTGCACGCCTATTTGCTGGTTTTTAAATTTTACTTAAAAGGCAAACCCTTTATCCAAGTGAATTTTATAGAGCTGTATTAAGAAGCGGGTCAGCTTCCTAGGGAGGCAACGATAAGCAATTCTGTAATAAATCAGAACTATGATATTTTTAACTCAGGTTTCTACCTGCTATTATTTTCAAAAGTGTCAAAATGTATATTGTTCCTAATCCTAATGAAGTAAAGGACCTCATGTGAAAACAAAAACAAAAGCAAACACAAAACTGTTTGATGTGGTGGCCAATTTTGTCAGAATGTTTTTATGACTCCAGCATGCGTGAAGTTCAGTCGGCCCCAACCAACCATAGACAGCCAGCCTAGAGTGGCCAGAAGTTGGCAGCTGCAATTAGCTAAAATTCTAAAATTTTACTTAGTCCCGCTTACTGAGAATAAACGGTTTATCGTATAAATTTTAAGCCCTTTCATGTCTCCTAAAATATATCTGGTTTGGCTACATCCAGGTTTACATCCTGAATAAGAACACACATTTCAGAAAAGAGAAAGACAAAACAAAACAGGATAAACGCACAAGAAACACAAAACAAAACAGGATAAAAGCACACTGAAAAAGCTATGTAAGCTGCTTCTATCCGTGAGTCTGAGGGTCTGAGGGTGAGTGAATAGCGCTTTGTAGTTAGGGATAATGGAAAATCAGTGAAATGAAAGACAACTGCAAATAAGTTAAAATATAATGTTAATGATAAGTGTATGTAATTGTCTCTTGTTCTGAACATAAAAAGGGTATATAATATTTAATCAACAGAAGCCAATTTCTCTTCTACTCTCACTCTCTGCTCTCACCCAATATATAAAGAATTGGTCCAAACCGTCAGCCATCCGAGAGAACCCATGTGCCCGAGACCAGCCTGATTAGGTGGACTCGCGTTGCAGTATGTTGAATGAGAGTAAGGCTTCTTGGGTTGAGATGGGAGCCTCGAGACTCCGGTCTTGCATCTTCTCCTCCCCCACCACAGCCGTTCTCATGGATCATTGTCTAATGTTTTCTAATCTTCATTTTTTTCTCTACATTCGCTAGTCTGCCCTGACTTTATTCTGGTCTTTTCTCCTCCTCTGCGCTGGTGGTTCCTAAATGCCAGTGCTCAGAGCAGCTCTGGCGCCTGACAGAGTTCACGCTGCACGGTGAGTGGTGAAAGAAAACAGAAGCTCAGCTTAATGAGTTTTTGCAAAGCCAAATTATTCGATTTAAAACATTTTCTTTCATTACGAGATAATGTCTACCCTATTTGTATGGTCGTTAAAATACTCTTAGGAAATGATGAAGATAGTAGATTTAAAAAAAATCCTATTTTTGGGCGAAATATAAAATTATTAGCCCTGTATTAGTCCTCAGGATTTTTATTACAATTGTACATGTTTATAAAATTCTAAAATCTGGATAGCAGTGTTTTAAGCTACATTTTAAAGGTGCTCTATGATTTATTGCAAAAAAGGAAACATGGCTTTGTTCTGATTATAAAGTTATACATGTTCATGAAAAATTTAGAAAATACAGATACGATAGAATTGGTGACATTAAAAAGTATTAAAGTATAAGTAATTGCAGCTTTCCCCACCACCAGTCTACCCTCTCTCTTCTAGTTTTGCAGCCTCACATTTCCTTAGAAAAGGATGAAGGCTGGGAGTTAGTGTTTCGCTATGCTAAGTGAGGAAATGTGAGGCCGCAGAACTGGGAGAAAGAGAGAGACCATGCTGATTTTTAGTGGAAAGAACATGGAGCTATTGGAAGAACAGAACAGATCTCAGAGCAAGTGGTTGGGGTGAGAGGGAGAGGAAGAAGGATGGAATTTTACATGCACTTGCCAAGGAGAAATATTAAAGAAAAACATTTAAAGAAGTTTCCCCAAGTTTCATGCCATCTAATACCCCTTTCCCAGTCTCTTCAAAATAATTCTGTAAAGACTTAAATTGCTTTTCAATGTCTTCTTTTGGATTCTTTTGCATGATAAACTGTGTTGACACTGACTATGAAATACCCAGTTTTATTTGGGTTACAAAGGGAAAAAACAAGATAAAAAACTCATAATCCCATCTTCAGATTCTATTAGGTTTTGAAAACATGGTAAGGATAGTGATTCACATTTATTATTTTTTATTCCTCCAAGGAGAGCAAGCACGTCAGAAAATATGTCACGTCCTTTTTAAGCAGGTAGAAACTTACTAGCCACTGGCTTCTCTAGTGGGACCCCAGTGTCATCATTAGCTGTCTCTACTATGCTTTTTCTTTCTTAAAGGCCTCTAGCTGTTGAAACTTGTGACCAATGCTTTAGGTGCAGTTTCAGAGGGCTTGAGACACTAACAAAGTGTCCTTTCCTCCTGTGACAAAGAATTCACTTCCACAGGGAGAATTGTTGATCAAACATCTTTACTTAGCTTAAATGATCATGTTTAGCTTCTAGTACGAAGTAAATATTGATTCCCTTCTGCAACTGTCTATACATGCTTTCATCAAAAACAAATAAATGGCAACAGTTTTGGAGTATAAAATGCTACATGATTTCAAAACATCCAAGGCTAAAATAGCTGTAGAACTGCACTCAAGTATGCCTTTTCAAAAGGATTGGAAGGAACCGTCTCTAAAGAAGCTTACATCTTTCTTCTATCTGGACCTAAGATGAGAATGCCTTTTAGTTTCTGGAATTCTATACCCAAATGATTCCTTGCTATTCTTTCATATGATTAATCCTCTTTCTAGTTTTTTTTTTTTCTCCTTCCTGCACCCAACCCACATCAATTTAAAATTTTGTTTGTTTGTTTGTTTTTTTTTTGACAAAAGGGAGGCTCAACATAAACATTTTATGGCTAAAAATACCCATATAAATATTGTAGAATCATTCAAAAAATTTTTTATAGAAATTTCTTTTCTTTTTTTTTTTTTGAATGGCGTAGAGAACCAAATGTCAAAATCTCTTGTTCTGGCAATCTTTAGTTTCTTACCTTTTTTTTCTACAGTGATCAAGGTACCTTCTGCCTTACCCTTTCTTCTCTTGTCCATTTCTGGATAGTTGCTCTTGGCTTCCGGGGATTTCTTGGCACTTCTGAAAACCTTGTGGTTTTTTCCTCCCATATCATCTTCAGTTTTTTCTGTTGTATGTTAGTCTAACAGACTTGTAGTGAACAGTTTCCATTTGCCAGGCGTATCTTGTGGGGCTGGAGATAGATGCAAAGATCAGTGATACCATGGTTTCTGTCCTTGATTATGGGAGAGAGAAAAAACCCACAATGATTCTCTGTGCACAAATTGTCAACAACCCCCACCATTATATAAATATGATGATGGTAAATGGGGGAGCTGGGGAAGACACCTAGATCTGCCTGACTCTAGAGATCTGTCTGTGCTCTTTTCACTGTGCCACACCACCCCGGGCATGGCTGGAAGGCTGAAGAGGAAGGAAATCCTTCACAGTATGGAAAAAGAGAACTGCAATATTTTGAGCATTCACCATATGACTGGCACTTTAGATACATGGCTTAAAGGACATAAACTTTAGTCATTGAACTAGTCTTTGCACTTTCTACATGGAGAGAGGATTGTGATGTTCTTTTAATTGGAGGAGTTGGGTGCATATTTAGAGACTGAGAGTAAGAGAGTGGAAGGAAGGGAGCATTTATGGTGAGGTGGCGGCTGGGGTGGAAAGTTTATATTTCAAAATATAGCAGGAGGCAAAATGGACAAGATGAAGTAAAAGTTGAGATGTTTTTCTTGGAAGGGAGGTGGTATAGCATTTATCTTGAGATGAGTTTGAAAAAGGGATGATGGATAATGAGATGAATACATTCGAAGATTGAGAGGAGAAAGTTTGGAGAATTTATCCCCAGGTGGATTTTCTCAGAGGCCAGTAGGTCTTGTGATCAAGTATACACTGTATACTCTCAGATGAGTTTGTTTGTCCTAACACACAAGAGGTAAACTGATACACAATGAAATAGGCAAGATGGGAGCAGTGACATGTCCAGTACTACCTCTGAAAAGAGATGATAAAGAGGCCATGATTCTGTGCATGGTGATAAACTTTGTATTTAGATAAACTTTGTATTCACATAAGACAAGCGAGAAAAGAAAATTAGTGAATATGGCAGCTCTGGGCAATCATAGGATCCATTTAGAGCAGAATTTCAGTCAGTAGAGACTTTTCTGAAAATAGATGATAAAGATGCCATGATTCCTTGCATGGTCTAAGGATCATTTGAGAGTTGGGGGAGGGAACTGACTTTGCTCTTACTTGGGGGAGGAAGAAGGATGATTAAGTCAGAGGGAGACAGATGATTAAGTCATTAGTTAGACAAAGCAAGAGCTGACAACAACGATAAAGCATTGGTATGTCTAAGGGGCTTTTATTGGTGCTGTACTAACTGCAATATATTATACTTTAAAAAAAGAAGGTGAAGTCAACTAATTTGTCTTGCTGATTATATAACGCATTAAAAACCTATTTAATGACACTCAATTATATTGAATGGTGTGTTCTCCTCTTCAAATATTCTCTGCCTCCAGTGTGTTTCCCCGCTGGCCATTTCCCTCATTAGGCACCTGGGAGCAACAAACAGAGTGAATTATAGAGCTAGAAAGGCATGAAAAAACTCTTCTGGGACTTCTCAAGGTTCCAGAAGTGTTCTGGACTGATTTCTTTTATAAACTGGATTGGAGTTTTACCGAACTGATCTTGGGTTAAATTGGAAAGTAGGTATCTATGGCATCTATTGGTATTTCCTCTCTGTGACTCTCTCTTCCTCTTCCTCTTCCTCATGTCTCTCCCTAACTGAGATGTTTCATATGCTCATAAAGCCCTGTGTTCAGTATCTGTCAACTTAGAGGACATCTCTGGGAATGTGGAAATAATATTTAGCCCTCTCTGTGTTATTAGAATTTTTATAAGGGCCACTTAGAGACTCTAATTTGATTGAATTCTAATGAAACCAATTTGTAATGGTGAAATTTTGGGTATAATAGGTTGCTGAGGGAAAGTTTTTGGGTTAGGGGAAACTTTGGGGAACACTTGAATTCTATGATCCTTATTCTGTGATAAACTTTGTATTTAGAATCTCTAAGCTCACCAGACTCTAATGTCCTGGGTTATGAGCGGCACAGTGCCAGAGGTTGTGAGTAGCATGAAACTGACACTCAGACAGGCTGTTTTTTTCCTCTGTTGACCAACAGTGACCAACCATCCACCTTCTGCACGGTTGAAAAATATCCTGGTAGCCAAATTTGCTGGTAATGCTTAATACTTTTAAACATCAGAAAGTGATAAAAAAAAATTATCAAGGATGGATTTGGGTCTGGCTGGGGAGAGTTGATGTCTTCTGTACCTATTCTGCTTTCCATTTGGTTCCATTCACAGGGAAGTGTAAGGTGTGTACAGCTTGCAGTAGGTCAGGCTATTGGAGAGTTAAGTTGTCAAATGGTGGCTGAGCCTGGGATAATGGGGTGACTTTTGAGGAATTCAGTTCTGAGAAAGATGAAAGAATATGCAAGTGCCTTCATCTTAGTCAAATGGAGGCCATCAGTTTGACTTTTGTGCACAATACACTGGGACTTTAGAAATGAAGATCGAATAATCTAGGATAAAAAATCGGCTGGGGAATATCCAGCCTGACCTGGGTATGGCCATTTTTTTCTGCCTTGTCTTGTCTTTCACTGCAAATCATCCTGTAAGGAATAGGCAACAACAACTTCAACTCATGGACATGTGAAGGATGGTGACTTCAACATTATATGTGATGAAATTCAGCCAACAATCAATATGTATTTTCAGGCGTAGAACCATCATTCATTTCTGTTATCAAAGACTCTCAGGCAGAAATCATATCTCTTGTGACTTGAATGCACAGCATTTCAACTGCTGTATTACTGTGGCTGAGAACAGAGCTCTGCTCTGACTGACATTTAGCTGCTGAAGTTTTCTGAACTGCCATTTGTGTTGGGGTATTGAGGACAAGTGAGTTTTAGGGGGAAGGGAAGAGAAGAAAGGGAAAGAAACAGTTGTTTGCAGGGAAAAAGCTATTTTTGTTTGCTTGAAGCAGCATAACTTTTTATCATTGACACTGAGTGTAATGTTGGTTTAACTTTTGCATTGGGGTTATTGATTTTACATTGAAATGCTAGACATTAGTCTTATCTAATGATGGCCGGCACAGTCAGAATTTCAGACGCAGCATGAAGTAGAGGAGGAAAGGCTACCAGAAGATAAAGGGTCTTGTCCTGGCTCTTTGAAGAATTCTCTGGGCGACACTAGACAAGTCACCTTATCTCTGTGGGTTTCAGATTTTCCATCTAATCAGGAGGTAGATGTGGAATATCTGACTTAACTTCCCCTGTAGCTCTAAGAGTCTTCAATTCTATGACTGGGGTCATGTTTTACTCTTCATTAACATAATAAATGCAGAAAACAAGGCAGGTTTTATTGAACGACACTAGGTTGTTTCCATCTCTTTGCTGTGACAAATGATTCTTCAGTGAACTTCGTGATTGTACATTATACGTATTTTCATACTTGTGAGAACATTTCTGAATATATATTTCTGGAATTAGAATTGCTAGGACAAGAGTTATGCACACGAAAAATTTTTATAGATACTAACAAGTTGCCTACCAAAAGCTGTATTGATTTATACTCTGTACCTATTAAAATACTTTCTGTGTGAGGTGATAAAAAAGTCAACCCAAAGTGGAGTAAGAAAATTTAATGGACTTTGTTCCAAAAGTCCAGAGAGGAGCTGGTTTTAGGCATGGTTGGATACAGGCTCAGAAAAGATGTTGTCTGGCTCCTGGCCTCTCAGCTCCACTTTCTCTTTGGTTGCTCCATCTCAGACAACTCTCCCTTCATGGGATTAAAACAGCTGTGGAGTTCTAGGCTTCATCATTTCAGGTTCTCATCTAGTGAGAAATATCACATGTTTCTATCCTAGAAGTTTCAGTGTCTCATTGGCTTTGATGGTTCATGTGCCCATTTCTAAACCAGTCAGAGTGCTCAGGGCCAGGAAGGCATTCATTGGCCAAACCTGGAACTGGATGTGGAGTCAACTTCGTCAGAACTTTGTGGTCTGAGAGAGGGGTGGCGTGGCTGACCAATTAGAGTTGGCAGCTTTTCTGGAAGTAGAGTCAATGGAGAGAGTGTGAAATCAGTAAAGATGTATGGAGATAGATCCTTTCATGTGGATTTAGGAGCTTAGATTTTGTTCTATATTGAGAGTTGACACTTAGAAGAGTTGATATAGAGAATCAATTAGGTAGTACGATTTAAATGACATCCTTTGCACTACTGGTTGGGACTACCGAAATGTTTTTAAGAGATATTGTTAGATAATGTTAGCTTTACAACTGAAAAAGGAACACGGTCCCTTTAAAAGAAGGCACATATGTATTAAATAACAAAAGCATCTTAATGGTTTTGTTAAGGTTGCTATGGAAATGACTGAATGCAAATTTTATTTTAAGTTCCTTGAAGTTAGCAATCTGTGGAGAGAAGGAGTTTGGAGCAGGTTTTATTTATTTATTTATTTGTTCATCTATCTATCTATCTATCTATCTATCTATTTATTTATTTATTTATTTATTTATTTATTTAAGGAAAGAGAAAAGTCTTAAGGTGGGGGCAAAAAGAGTTTGAGGTTTTTAATCTGGAAAAGACCTTCCAGATTTAGGCCAGTGGTTCTCAAATTTGAGTGAGAAACACCTGGAAATTTTGTTAAAGCGCAGATTTCTGGATTTCATTCCAGAGATTCTGATTTAATAGTTCTGGGTAGGGCCCATATATTTGCGTTCCTAGTAAATTCCCCAGTGATGCTGATGCTGGTGCTTCTGAGGGGACGTGGGGACCACACCTTGAGAAGCACTGATCTAGGCAACTTCCCTTCCTCTCAGTTTATAGATGGGGAAATTAAAACTTGGAGAGGTAAGGGGCTAGCTCAAGGTGACCTTGAGAGTAAACAGAGGAGCTGGGGTTAGAATCAACTCTCCTCTCCTCCTTTCCCCTCCCCTTCTCTCTGTAAGGAAACTGAGCTCCAGGTTGATTATTGCCAAAGTTATAGAGCAGAGTTAAGAAAGAACCTACAGGCTTGCATTCTCTCTTTCTGTCTCAAGAGTTTCCACTCCTAGAGAAGTAATGCACCAGGAAATTATAAACAAAGCCCAATCAGTAGCCAGATTGTTCAGAAAGTGTTTTCCTTCAAAGCAGAGAATAGAGAGTCCGCATTGTTAGGCAGACTGAATCCTAAGCCCTGTGCCAGAGGGATACTCAACAGTAATCAGAAGGCTCTCTTGCTTGGAAAAAAGATACCTGTAGCTAATGTCAGGGAGGAAAAACTTTCCTCTACCCTCTTATGTTCAGTAACTGGGGGCCTGTGAATTAAACAGATTGACAAGAGGAAAAAAAGCATACAATTTAATCAATATTTTATTAGCACCGAGGTCACAGAACACAAGTGAAACTCAAAGAAGTGGTTAGACTAGGGCGTGTGTACCATTTTAATAAAGGAAAGTGGGTTCGGGCATCAAAGGTTGATAAACTGGGGAAGTGACTAATATATGGGGTAACTAATGGAAGATAAAGTTTATTTAGTAACGTATGTTTATTTAAACTCTTTCCAGTGTGATAAGAATGCTCTTCTTTTCCTGGTATGGGATGGGGAGAGGAATACTTTCAGAAAGGTAAGAGGAGGGCAGAAAACTCTTCCTGCATCTGTTGACTCTTAGTTGCCTTTAGCTCAAAATAATCTGTATGCCAAAGTAGCATATTTTGCGGTGCATATTCTGGACCCCTTCAGTGGATAGAAGAATCAGAGACTTGCCAGCGTCAGGGCTGGTGGAACATAAATGTTTGCTGGAGCAGCGTCTCAGTGTTATATTACAGCGGGGAAGAGTCAGGGCGATAGTCATCCAGGAGAGAAGCTATGCTCAGATTAAGCACATATTGAAAGGACTAGTACAACTAGATTTCAAATGATTTCATTTAGTTTTATTAAAAACCTTCCCTTAATTATGTGTTATATTTTACAGACTTGTATTTAATGATGTTGCTTAATGAAGAATTCTATTTTGGCTGTTAGAAAATATCTATGTTAACCATGCTGTGTAAAGAATAGCTATTTTTACCACTAGACTATTACTAAAGGATAATAATCTACCTTATCTCAATTATGGGCACGGTAACTGGGAAGAAATAAACAGCATTGCACTTGTAAATGCAAATCTATAAAGTGATAGCCAATGTTATAATCCTCCTGCCTTAAAATAACTCCCTAATTTGGACCCCCAGTACTTAAGCATTAAACATTGGGCACTTCCTGAGTCTTCTTGCAGAATGTACGCACATTGTTTTTTGCTTGTCACTTTGAAGGAGTTAGTTTATCAGATCACTTCACTCATGGTAGGAGAGATCTAGGGCAGCATAGGAACAGGGAGGCAGAACAGGATGATTGAAAGGAGAACAGGATGGGGTGCCTAGGGGCTCGCTGACCTAATCATGTGAGTACATTAAGTGGATGAGATACTTTCCCCAGGACTTATATATTAATTTTCTCTCTAGTTTGGAAGGGAAGGGATTTAGTCAACAGTTAGCCAGGTAGAAGTAATATTTTGGGTGCAGGAGACCTTCCAAAAAACCATGAAACCTCATTGAAATTTCCCAGCTCTGCTTTTCCCAAAAAGGGGTTCACTCCTTCCCTGACTTTCTGGTACAAGTTAAGTCATTGGCAGTTCATTCAGAACGTCTTCTGATCAGCAAGGCTAAGGAAGTGGCTTACACTGATACTGGATCGCCCCCACTTCTGCCACCATGTGCCCCAAAGGCAAGTTATTAAACCTCTTAGAGCCTTGGTTTCCTCAATTATTTATAGGATAATAGTACATATATCATCACACAATAGTGCTGAGTAGGAGGAGCAATGTATGTAAAATACCCAGTATAATCAAAGCTAGGCCATTGCAGGTTGGATTTTCAGAAGCAGATGCTGAGATGGAGTTTGGGGTGCAAGAGTTTTATTAGGCATCAGCTCCCGTGAGCAGAAAGGGGAGGAAGCAGGACTGGGCAAAGGTTCTGCAGAGCCTCGGCTAACCCGGGAGCCCTGAAGGGAGTACTGTTTATGAGAGTCATTCCATAAGGGGCCAAGACGGTGGGCCCTTCATATCCTTGTCTCACTCAGCCACCATACTGGCTGCCCCGAGAATGGCATGCCTTGGGGACGTAGCTCCTCTGGCAGAGACAGACCTCTAGCTGACATCTGGAGGTTGCCTGCTGCATACACTCCTGCAGCGAAGCAGCAAGGCCTTCCCTGGAGGCTGAGGTGTGGGGCTAATTTTCATGTCTACCACATAGGCATTCAACAAACATGCTTTCTTCCTGTCACTAAAACCATCTTCTTTCCACCTTTCCTCACCTTTCCCTTGTCCGTCTGTCTGCTTCCCTTGCACCTGCTGCCTCAGGATGTCTCATCCTCCCCAGCAGTCCTGAGAGCTTATGGCTACTCTATAGGGAGCATAGAAGTGGTTCATGCTTCAGCTTGTGCTTCTGCACAGTTCTATTTAAGCAGGAAGTATCTTAAACATTTTTTGGCTCTTTGAAATACAAGTTACTCATGACTCCTCTTTTACTTTGGGAGAGAGAAGAAAACAGCCAGACTGCTTTGCAGACAAGAACAACATAGGTGCTGGCAACAGCACTGTCGGCCCATGGCCTGCCAGCTGGTGCTAACAATAGGGGAAGACACGTTGGAAGCCTGGTTAACAGATTTCCAAGAACGCTATGGGCAGCCAAAGAAGCAATTTGGGCTAGTTTCTTTTCCCTCCGTTACCTTTCTAGGAGATAAAGAGGCTCATGAATGAGGATATAGATTGGTTAACATTTGGTAGGAGGTTAATGTCAGGGTAATAGGAAACCAGTGTACAAATTGGAGAACAGAAGATGGTTCTGTTCAATTCCTATGATGTTATTTTCTTAAGGAAATTTAAAGGTGCGTGTACAATGGGAAACCGGACCATGGGGAGAGGATTGGAGGCAGCTGTGAGGGCCCCCAGCACATATGTGATTGTCTTCCTGATAGGACTGATCTTGGCATCATTTTCTGAGATGCCAGCATCTGTAGATGTCCCAGTCCACGTCACTCTGAGCTCCTGGGATATTTCCAAAAGTGGCAGAGGGAGAGTGCGAGCATGTATATCATTTGCTCACACTATAGAGAGTGTCACTGATTCCATGTTCTGGCAGTTGATTTGTTCTACGTAAATCTTGTATGTCTTGGCTAGAAGCTCATGTCAGGGGCTGGAAAAGACCACTAACCCCTCCATGGACTGCAACCATGAAGTCCACTGTCTGGTGCCCTCTCATGGACCAGCTTCCTCCATGGGTCCCACAAAGTCCTAGGGAAGTGGGAACTTCCTTTCAGATCCCATTTCAAGCCCTAGCCATTCTTTTTTAAACTTTTATTTTGGTAAAAATATTTAACATGAGATCTAGCCGCTTAAGAAATTGTCAGTGTACGATATGTTGTTGTTGTCTACAGGTAGTGTCGTATAGCAGAGCTCTAGAGCTTATTCATTTACTTAAACAAACTTTATGCCAGCTGATGGAGAACTCTGCATTTCCCCTCCCCCCGCTCCTGGCCACCATCATTCCAGTCTGGAATTTTATGAATCTGACTATTTAGACATTTCACATAAACGGAAACAGGTAGTACTTGTCTTTCTGTGCCTAGGCTTATGTCATTCAGCACAATGTCCTCAAGGTCCACCCATATTGTTGCATATTCCAGAATTTCCTTCTTTTTTAAGTCAAGCCTCAACCATTCTGTGGAAGAAGCCAATAATAGGACCCCAATTTAGTTCCATGTTTGGGGAGGTCAGCCTGCAATCCTGATGTGCCCTGTGCAGGAAAAGAGTAGTAGAAGGTTTTACAGTATTGAAACTCAATTCTGTCATTTAATTTGTGGAGACACTGACATTCAGAGAGATTGAGTGACTTGCCCCAGGTCTCACCACTTGTGAATGGTGGGGCAGGTGCTGAGTTCTGGCCCCATCTGAAACCACAGACTTCGGGTACATGGTGATCTGATTTTTCTTAAATCAGAGAAGACATGGGGACATGGATATTTAATCCCATGGAGACTCAAATCGGACTCACTAAGTAGCTAGGACTTCAGAGGGTGCCACTCATCCTTACTTGCAAATAACCAGACATCATGCTGCTGTCCTTGAGATCACACTGGCCACCTGCCACATGTGCACTTGTGCTACTGAGCACTTGAAATGTGGCTACTTCAAACTGGGATGTACTGTGTGAATTTCAAAGTCTTAGTAGGAAAGAAGATAAACTCAATAATTTTTATGTGGATTATATGTTGAAATGATATTTTGAATATATTGGGTGCAATAATTATATTTTAAAATGATATTTTATATTTATAATAATATAAAATATTTTATTAAAATTAATTTCACCTGTTGCTTCTTACTTTTTAAAACTGTAGTTATTAGAAAATTGAAAATACCCACATGATTTATACTACATTTCTACTGGATTACTTTAGATTCACCCATATCCCTAAATGCCTTTACTCTATTGTTATCCTCTGCTTCATCTGACATCATTGTTACTGGTGGGAACTGGGTAGGTCATCTGCATTTGACCTTGAAATTGAAAAGTTAGCTCCCTGCATGAGTGTTATTTCACACTCAGGTAAGCATAGTCATAATCGGTGCTCATAGGAGACTCGGAAATTTACTGTCTGTGAAGAAGCCTCCTGGGGGTCCTGCCTCATTCATTCAACAAGTATTTATATAACAGCTTCTTGATGATGGCCTATTATGCCAGCTTCTGGGACTATATCTGGGAACAAGAAAGAAATAGTCAGTGGTCCCCAGTAGCTTATAGTCTGGGAGGGTCAATGGACATTGTGATGGCTACTTTTATTTGTCAATTTGACCGAACCATGAGGGGCTCAGATATTTGGTCTAATGTTATTCTGGGTGTGTCTGTGAGGGTGTTTTTGGATGAGACTGCCATTTGAATCAGTAGGCTGAGGAAAGCAGACTGCCCACTCCAGTGTGGGTGGGCCTCATCCAATCACTTGAAGGCCTGAATAGAACAAAAAAGTTGTGTAAGAGGGAACCTCAGTGGCCTGACTGCTTGAGCGGGACATCGATCATTTCCTGCTTTCAGACTTGTACTAGAACGGACACCATCAGCTCTCCTGGTCCTCAGTCCTTCGGCCCTAGACTGGAAGTCCACCATCAGCTCCCCCAGGTCTCCAGCTTGCTGACCCAGATCCGAAGATTGCTCAGCCTTGTAGCCACGTGAGCTGATTCTTTATAAAAAAAACTCCCCCTCTCTCTCTCCTACTCCCTCCCTCCCTCCTGATTTTGTTTGCTTTCTTGGAGAACCTTGACTAATACAGACGTTAAACAAACAATTTACATACTGAATACTGAATAATCATATAATCGCTTGGGGGTGCGGCGTGTGGTGAAGTGGTTGGACAGATCTAGAGGCTAAGCATAGCCTAATATCCCTCAGGGTTACTCTAGGCTCTGGCCTTTTCCCAAAGAGTCCTGGGCCAGTGGATCATCTCCCACAATTTGGCCACCTTCATGTGTCCACAGGGCAAGGAATGACCCAGCCAGGTATACACCCCAAGCCTGATCCAGAGGGGAAGGGCTCACTCTCTGCTTTTACCAGTCTCCAGGTGAAGGAGGCCAGAAAAATGAAATCTGCTCTATTTTTTCAGTTCCCTATATTCTTTTTTATTATTTAAATTTCTTTTGATAAGATGAATTAATGAAAACGAACACCTCGGACGCCTCTACTTGGCGTTCTCCATGTTTTATGACGTTTTGATAGTGAAACTAAAAATGTCATTATTCTTTGTACACCTCAATACGGTGTTTGGACTTTTAGGAGTAGTCCTGCATTCCTGGGGTGAGCCCGGGGGTGGGGCTGGGTGGGTGCAGCCCTGTGGGGGAAGCTCAGGGCTTTTGGATGCACGGGAGTGTGGTCAGATCAGCAAGGACATCAGTCCTGCTTGTCAGCTGTTGATGTGACCATGGGTCAGTCTTTCAAAGTTTCCTGACCCCAGTTTCCTTGTCTCTGCAATGGGGCTCATGCCACACACTAGGTGAATTGCCGGGAGAATTGGTGATACAGTATAGAAAGCACCTAGTTCCACTCTAGCATATAATAGATGCCCAATGAATGGTTTCTGTTGATGTGATGGGTAACTTTCACTAGGAGACCCTTATGTTCTGTTCTTTTGTCCTTTTTTGTCAGGTTCACAAAAGCGCAGAATCTGGGCACTTATGTTAGAACAATGTCCTGGTTATCTCTGACAGCATTCCACACTACCCCAAACATAGGGGTGAAAAACAACAGCTATTTTGTTATGTGCGGGGGCCCTATGGGTCAGGGCATGGACAGCACATGCAGGGGTGACTTGTCTGCTCCACAGTGTCTGGGGCCTCATGGGAAGACTTGAATGTCTGGGAGCTGGAATCATCAAGAAGCTTCTTCACAGTCATCTGGCTGGGTGTGAAATGGTATCTTACAGTGGTTTTGATTAGCATTTCCCTGATGGCTCAGGGTGCTGAGTATCTTTTTATGTGCTTATTGGCCGTTTGTATATCTTCTTTAAAGAAATGTCTATTCAAGTTCTTTGCTCATTTTTTAAATTGGGCGGTCTTTTTGTTATTGATGCATACAAATTTTTTAATACATTTTAGGCACAATTTTGTTATAATATACTTGATTTGCGAATGTTTTCGCCCATTCTGTGAGGTATCTTCATTTTTTAGAGAATGTCTTTCAAAGTGTCCTTCGACATAAAGTCTTAAATTTTAAGTCCAGTTTATCTATTGTTACTTTCGTTGCTTGTGCTTTTAATGTCATGAACTAAGAAGGCTTTGCCTAACCTGAGTTCATGAAGATTTACTTCTGCATTTTCTGCTAAGACCTTTTTAATTTTTGCTCTGATGTTTAGGTCTGTAATCCATATTGGGTTAATTTTTGTACATAGTGAGGGTAAAGGGTTCCAACTTCAAGCTTTTACATGCAGATATCCAGTTTTCCCAGCACAATTTGTTGAAAAGACTATTTTCCCCCGCTGAATTTTCTTAGCATCTTAGTCAAAAATCAATTGACCATAAATGTTTTTATTTCTGACTTAATTTCATTCCATTTATCTGTATGTCAATCCTTGTGCCAGTGTTACACTTATGCCATGATTCTGTAGCTTTGCAGTAAGTTTTGAAATCGGGAAATGTGAGTCCTCCAACTTTGTTCTTTTTCGGAATGTGATGTCTTGGCACCAAAACCACATCCCATCATCAAAACCAAAACTCTAGGTAAAAGAGTGAAATAAACAATTTTGAACAACTTGCCTTCCTTTCTCTATCCCTTTTCTTTTTTATTCCCTGTGAGCATTCAGATTCTCCACGTGCTTTCTACCCTTCTCTTTATCAAAAGCTGCACTCTGGGCAAGAATATAATAAACTTTTTCTTACTTAGATATCAATGACTAAAGAAGCTTAAAGTTATTACCATTCTCAGGAGAATCTGCTTTTCAGAAAAGGGAACAAACATGTCTTAAACCCGAGGAAGTATTCTCTAATGATAACATTTTCTCTATATGCAGGCGGGGAAAGAGTTTTTTTTCAGGCAAGGAAGTCCTCACATCGCACCTGAGATGGTGTTATGCATGGGGTCTCAGACTGAAGGCTCGCTTTGTTCAAGGTTTATTGATTCCCTCTCTCCTAGATGTGAGTTTTGTATTTATCACTTACTTGCTTTGTGACCTTGGGCAAATTAACCTCTATGAACCTCAGTTTTCTCTTATGTAACACAGAAAATCATGCTCACTGCAAAAATGTCTAGCATTTGTTTTGTTTAGCTGCTAAAAATAAGACCGACAGACATTTTTGACTGGACAAATGCAACTCCCAAAAACAAATGCCCTCATCATTCTCTGGTTACTGTTCTCCAGGGATAGAAGTGAGCTTTGTATTAAAGTGATTTAATCCTTCTTTACAACATTCCTAGGGATGACATGGGAAAACCATTTAGGAGAGCCAGGTTTTATTGAAAACAGTATTGGGGAAAATGGAATGGAGACACTCAGATTCTTCCTTCAACACCAACCACTGCTGGATGTGTGACATCTTGCTCAGTCATCTAGGATTTGGAGCAAGAATTTGCACTTGATCCCCTCCAGTGATGACATAGTTTGTACTTTCCATGTCCTTTCCAGGGATTAGCATATCTAATCTTCAAAGCATTCCTCTGAGACCAACTTTATTGCCATGTTACAGATGAATAAATTGAGCCCAGAGAAGCTGACAGACTTATGACCTAAACCCTTTTTTCATGCACTTCACAGATTCGTAAGGCTATGACTTTGGACCCTAAGACCACCATCCAAACCATTCCAGACCCCAGAGACAGATATACTACTCTGTTTTATACACTTATTGGAGATTTTATCTGGTGTAGCCATAGGCACATTTCAGTTTCTAGAAGCTTCTTCGTCGTTGCTATAAGATGGAAAATCCAAAACACCTGAATGTTATCCTGAGTTGCTATGTGAGCCAATGTGAGCTCCTGTGTTGCTAAGCCTGAAAACTGACCACTAATAACAGATCCCGGAGCTGCTGTTGAGCTGGACACACTCCCTCTGCACGGAAGTGCCCTGGCCACGCGGGCGAGCGCATTCCTGGGCCGGTCCGGTAGATGGCAGCATTGTGCAGCCGATGCTTCCTCTCCCCGCACGAGCCCCTCCTTTCCCTCTCCCACTTCCTGGTGCTTGGAAGCGAGGCGCAGGTAGTTGCGCTTTCCGACTCTGGGATGCTGCTGTGCCGCACCATCTACAGATGGTCTGTGCCTGGCGAGTCACAACAGCTCTGAATCCACAGCGTGGCGCTGACTCAGACTCGGGTGTTTTGGTGGCTCCGGGCGTAACCATTTCTTTGGCTAATTGGCCTAAGTCGCTTGATTTTTTTTTACTCTTTCATGAAGTAGAAGTGAAGGGAAAGCTGATAAACTTCCCCCATCCAAATAGCTTCGTCCCCCACTTCTGTGCTGTGAGTTTTATCCTTCAAGGCTCCCTTGTTCGCTCGCCGCTTACGGTCCTGTCTCACTCTTGGCCTTTCGCTCGGGGCAACAGGGGTTCTGCGTGACCGTGCGATGCAGACTGCCGCCACTAGAGGGCACCGTTGTCACGTGCTGCGCGGGAGCCCGTCCCACGCCGGCGGCGGGCCGGTTCCGTGCGGTCCACGTTCTAGGCATGACCTTGGGACTCACAACCTCCCGTGGAGGAGGCTTTCATTCTTCCTGACTATGTGGGATCTTTCACCGGCTGCTCCGAGTCCCATACCCTCAGAAATCTCATTCCACCCATCCTCCCCCTTCCTGTCTGTTTCTTTACGTCTCTGCCTGGATTGGTGCTTTCATCAGCTTTTAAATATCTTCAAGTAAACCTCATTTGGAGGCAAATTTTTTTTCTGTGGCACTAAGTTCCCCTCTGCTGTCCACCCCTATTTCCCAGGGTAACTCCCTCCCGCTTCTCACCCAAGCTTTTGGATGGCCACCTTCCTCAGTCCCCTTAACAACTCTTCCACTCTCTCCCTTCCACTTCTCAGAAGCTCATCCTTAGCTCTCTGCAGCTGACACCCTCTCTCTTCCTCCAGACTCTATCCCACCTTGGCTAGATGCTTGTTCTGAGACTTTCACTGCTGCGGCTGTTCCTTTATACTCTGCAGGAATTTCCTTCCTTTGCTAACCCTTTAAATGTCCGTGGTCTCAGTATTCCGTTCTTGGTCCCCTTCTTACTCTCCTCACCCTCCCGGAGAACCTGTTTACGTCTAAAGGGCCCAAACCAACCACTACCTACTCCACTATACTCTGCTGGCATTTATTGATCACTTATTCTGATGACTACTGTCTTCTTATCTTCAGTTCAGATTTCTCTTTTGGGCTACAGACCCATTTTTTCATTTTGCCAGGTTAATAGGGGCTGCTTGGAAATGATGCTTGGAAAGTAGTGTCTGGGCTGTTACACTGAGGATGGTAGGCAATGTTTGTCTTGTTTAGGGTAATGCAGGATAACAATGCTTCACCTCCAGGCTGGTACTTCTCTTTCAAGGCTTGTCCAAGATTAAAACATATCCTTACCTAGTGCTTAACTAGAGATGCAGTCACTGAAACTCGAACCACTGTTGAGGGGACCACCCCTGGCTACATAATCTGAACTTCCGTCCCAGCCCTGGCAGATTGGACTGGGACAGGACCCCAGAGCCAAAGCTACAAAAATGGGATGGCAATGGGACGATCGGACTTTTTTTTTTTTTTTTTTGAGATTTTGAGAATGGAACACCGAAAGAAATGGTCTAGTTAAATATGGAGAGCTGAGCTGAAAAGTCACATAATGGGGGGCATGTAAACTGAGGCAGCTAGCTTAGTAGGAGGAAGAAAGAGGTGAAGGTTAGATAGCCCCAGAATGTCTCCATTCGCAGTTTCTCAAGACACTCAACAGTATTCTCTACCTTGGTTTGTGAAAGTTTTTCTATATTCTGTCAATAGCCTCTTCACCTTGAGCCAGCCCAGAATTGTAGCTATATGTGAAGGAGAAAGAAGAGACAGACAGCAGAGAGGATGAGCAGATTTGAGCAGGCACTGGGCTGACAGAATGGGGGAGGCTAGTGGCCGGTGCTGGGGGCGGAGGAAGCAGAGAGACGCCAGGCCCCCGTGTGGAATTTACCACTTCTATTACTGAGAATGTTCACATCCCACCTTCTGCTGGATCTTAGCATGTTGGTCAGCCATGGGCTCCAAAAGTCTAATGTTTTTTGAAAGTGTCATGAGACCTGTGGAATGGGATAATACCCAAAGACATAGCAACATGAAGCCTTTATTTACTGCCCAGTTTATATCAGGAACTGAGGTGGTTTCTGGGGAAATAGAGGTGAATAAGATATGGTTCCTGTCTTTAAGCGCCCACATTCCTTCAGTGACTATAAATACCTAAATATAACAAAGGGGAAAATACTAAAATAAGGTTATATACAAAATATAAGAGATGGAATCATTAGTTCTGTCTTTGATGGGGGTAGGAAGCCGACAGGAAGACTTTCAGAGGGGAGATAACTTTTGACCTGGACCTTGAAGGATGAATAGGAGTTTGCCAGAGAGAGTAGAGGAGTTTGCAACCCAGAGACAGAGCCTGAAAGATATACAAGCACATGGTGTATGGGAAGACTTGTAGTACTGCAGTATGTGTGGGAGGGAAGAGAGGGTTGTCAGGACAACAGACAGGGAAAAGGCAGACAAGGGCCAGAACATGGAATGGCAGGCAAGGGCCAGAATATGTAAGGCTTTGAATGTCATGGAGCTTGGACTTCATCCTGAGGATGAAGCCTTGGAAATTTTTAATCAGGGAGTGTGTAATCAGCATTGCTTTTGGAAGGAGGGCTAGAGGCTGAATAGAGGAGAGAGTAGAGGAGGTCAACTACACCAGGCTTGATCTCAGTGGTAGCTGACAAACTCTTTAGCAATATCCTGGGGCTAAGGTAAGAATATGGGCAGGTTGTAAATTGTAGCGGATTGGAGCACTGTATTCAAGGAAGGCTAATGAATCCCATGTCAGTAGTTCGTTTGCTGTACCATAACATGCTGTATTCATTCATTCATTCATTCATTCAGCAAATATTCATTGAATGTCACTTTGGGCCAAATACAGTGCTGGGTGCTGGGGACACCAAGATGAGAAAGCAGGCGTAGTTTCTCCTGTCATGGGATTTGTGGTTGAGTGGGGGGTGGAGGGAGGGTGGCTATTAATCAGATAATGTTGTGACCTGGTGCATGAAGGAAAAGAAGGTGGTTCTGTGAATGTATAACAAAGAACTCACTCTTACCTCAGCTTAAGCTGAGATGTAAAGGACTGTTGGAAATTCACCAGGTGGAGCGAGGGCTTCAGGCAAAGAGCAGAATGTGGCAAGGCCCGGTGGCCCCGGGAGAGCATGAAATGGCTGAGAAACTGGAAGCCTGAGTGTGAGATGAGTTGGTGAGAGAAACAGACAGGACCAAGCCATGGGACCTTATCTTGTCCAGGTCACATTTTAGATTAAGTATTTGTTTGAGGAGGACAGGGCAGTTAAATCTGAATGATGCAAAGCTGGCGGGAAAGTGGAAAAGTTAAATTGCGGAGTCGAGATTTAAGAAAATCGCAGAGATTTAAATTCAAAGTGATGGAGTTCAACAAATACAAAGCTCTACGCTTAGGTTGAAAATTTTAAATTTTAATTGACTTTCAAAGATTGATGTATAAGGATGTTTATCATCATATATTTATAGTAGTGAAAAAATGGGGGAAAAGTAATATCCAATTATAGGAAAATGACGTAATATTTTGTGTATATGAAGTTGGGTTCAAATGCTAGTTTCTCCATTTACTAGTAAAGCCATGTCATTGGACAAACTACATAACCTTTTTGTGCCTCAGTTTCCATACATAGAATATAAGGTTATTAATACTGTCTCATGTAGTAAGTGCTACACAAGCACTGCTTGTGTTGGCTAATATTATTGCCTATTAATATTATGTTTCCAAATATATTTAATATCATTAGAAAATGCTCAGTATATAATGTTAATTGAAGAAAATTATACAGTATGCCGTTTAATCCTCTTTTATTACATATTACGTGGCTTTTTGTTCTTGTAATTTATATTTTCTGCTTTGGCAGCTTGGTGTGGAAGATAATTGTCACATGTCTACAGCGAACTGAGTAGAAGAAAATGCCCTTCTTCTTTCCTGTGTCTCCTTCTTGTCATATAGTTAAGGGTCCTTAGTTCTAGGTTATTCAGACTAAAGGATTAATGATACTTCCCAGCGCCTTGTGGAGAATATGACCGGTGCACTGTGGGCTGTGTCCGCAGCTCCCAGCATTAGTGTCCAGTGAGATCAGGTGGTCACCATTGCTCTGGGTCATCCTGGCAGTGCTGTCACAGCTGGTCAAGGGGACGGTTCTTGTGCTGCCAGAAAGAGGGGATTCCTTCTTCTTGTTCTGTACCAATAACGGCCTGGGCTCCTAATGTTTCAGCTTCTTAGTTTGCCCTCATCCAGGTTTTTCTCAGACCAGGCCCTTCGTGCCCTGGTGGCTGCTGTCTCGATCCTGTGCTATGCCTAACCCTTCTCCCCCTCAGCACCAGCAAGTCAGTAATCCAGGCTCCTGTGTACCAACCGAACTCATCGGTCATGTTGAAAATGAATAAACCTAAGGAGAAATAGTTGGGGTCTTGATTTCTTTCCTCCTAGGAAGCTTCTGTGCTCTCTCTCACATTGGCTTACCTACCTCTCAGTGAAATTTGGCTTCAGTACCAGTGGATGAGATGAACAGCCCTTGTCAAGAAAAGCATTGTCCTGTGACTGACATTCTTGCCTCTGGATGATAGGTCACTCTGCGTACATCCGCAAAACTAAAAGAAACTACCCAGGTGATTGTTTTTAGAAAAAAGTATGTACTGAGATGACTTGTGAGACATGGACATGGAAGAGGCTGTCAACTTTGAACTTGCAGATATTTTTGCTAACAAAAAATTTTTAAATTTTATTTCTTCAGGGACATTGCTGCATCTTCATGAAAAAGAAAGTGACTGGAAATAACTGTACCACAATATTAGTCCTGCTTACCTCTGGGTTATGGGTTTCCAATGGGCTGTTTTCTTTCTTATATATTTTGTTACATTTTCTAGGTTTCAACTATGAATATGTATTACTTTCACAATTAGAACCATAGATCCTGCCAAAAAATTTATTAAAAAAAAGTCACATTAATGAATACCAGATGGAGATATCTGTGTGCATTTTCACCCCTGTCCTAGATCTATCCCAGTTATTCTAAGTTACAACCTTATTTCTTAAAAAAAAAAATTAGTTTATTTTTATGGTCACACTGGTTAACGAAATCCGATAAGTTTCAGCTGTACATTTTAACAGTAAGGCGTATATATATTTACACTGTGTTCACCGCCCATAGTTAGATTTATTTCTGTCACCACATATTTGACCCCTTTACCCCATCTGCTTCCACCCTTCCCACCTCCCCCGCCTACCCTCTGGTAACCACTAGTCTATTATCCATGTCCATGAGGCTCTGTTTGTTTGTTCTGTTCGTTTGTTGCTTTTAGGTTTATATCCCACATATAAGTGATATTATATTATTTCCAGCTTTTTCTGTCTGGCTTATTTTGCTTAGCATGGTTATCTCGAGGTCCATCCATGGGCAACTCTGTTTCTTGCAGGCAGAGCTGGCTTTTCCCTAGTACTGTGAGAGGCCAGTGGATTTGTTATGTAAGAGTCCCATGTGACTCCCATGTGGAGGTTTGGGATTAGTCTTTGTGTTGGGTCCTATGTCTGAGTTCTAAGCCTTCCAACAAGGCTACTGTTCACAGCCACCCACTCACAAATTGTCAGTGGGAGTTCCGTGTGGGGTCTCCAAGATTACCCTCTGGTTTGAGAATTTGCTAGGACTCACAGAACTCAGAAAAGATATACCCACAGTTATGGTTTATTACAGTGAAAGGGTACAGATTAAAATCAACGAAGGAAAAAGGTGTATAGGGTGGAGTCTTGGAGAAACCGAGCATGAGCTTCCAGCTGTCTTCACCCAGAGGAATTGCATGGACAGCACTTAATTTTCCCAGCCTGACAACACACAAAAAGTATTGCCAACTTGAGCCTTGGTTTCCAGGGTGTGTGTGAGGGGTCTGTCACGTAGGCATGGAGCTATTCTGTCACTGACGTTAACTACTCAATCTCCAGCCTCCCCAGAGGTCAAACTGACAGAGTCAGGCCCAGGGCCTCAGGCAAACAAAAACAGGTGCTTACCATATATCACATTGTTAGCATAAACTATCTGTCTTGGCCCCTAGCACCAGATATTCAAAGATACTCTTCTCAGGCAGGATATTTGGGGGGCTTACAAGTTGTCCCCAAGTAGCTGGTCAAAGGTTAGTTCTATCTTTGGAATGCGCAGATTTTAGCACCCCAAGCCTGCCGAATTAACCCTTTTCTACACAGAAGTTCCAATATTACAAGCTTGGGCCTAACCCCTTTTTGTTTGGATCTCTCGGGTACTTAGAGTCATTCTGCTTTTTACTCCTTTCTAGATTTTAGGGCCTGAGCCAGGTGGGCAAAGCCTTGATTTATTCTCTTCATGACTTTTCTTTGAGGCCCTGTGGGAGGCAGAATTTTGTGTAGGACCTTGGGTTAGCTAGACATTTTTATAGTCAATATTTTTTACTTCGTGTTCTTGCTCCAGTGTCCCCACATGTTTTCTGAGACCCCTGGAAATGGGCTGCATTGGCTATTTGTCTGCTTGGATTAGGATTTGGACAATTGATGGCCTATCTTGGGGTCATATCTCTGCCCACACAGCCCTGTACCCCTCCCAGTTTGAGTCTAGCCCCTTTCTCCCAGCATGCCTTGTGATGGCTGCACCACCTTGCAAATTCACTTCCTATTGGTGCAAATCCTTAAATATGTGAAGATGCAAGAGATTTGTGGATTGTAGATAGCCACAAGTTTCAGTGAAAGAGCAGGGAGATAGTCATTAGGAAAATATTAAGTATGGGGTATTGGGAAGAGTGACAACTTTGGAGTCAAACAGAGCTGAGTCTGAATCCCTGTTTATCTTTTTTCTAGTTCTGTGAACTTGAGCAAGTTATTTGCTTTCTGAGTTTGAGTTTTTTTCATCTGTAAAATGGGAATATTAAGATTAATCATGGGTATGAATGGAACTATTATATACAATTGGCTAGCCCAGTATTTGACATGTAGTGGGCTGCAATGAATTATAACTATTGCTAATATTTTTTAGCTGTATTAACAGAGCAGTTGTTTCTAGATTAAAGAAGATAGTTGACACACTACTCAGCTATATCTGGGAGCACATGTTTAATTGGGGGCACCCACTCTAGGGTGTGTGTGTGTGTGTGTGTGTGTGTGTGTGTGTGTGTATGTGTGTGAGAGAGAGAGAGAGAGAAGCAATGCCACAAGACATATAAAAATGACGAACATTTAGAGTCTTTCCAAAGATACAGATCAGGAAGTCAAAGTCTGGAAAACATGTCATATGAAAGAAATGGAAATATTTCACTTGAAGAAGAGAAAGCTTTGCTTTTTCTGCCTTTACCTATTTGCTGGGTTACCATGTAGAGTGTGAGTAGACACATGCAGTATAGCTGCAAAGAACATAACCAGACTCAATGAGGAAACTCTAGAGAGGTTCCATCCTGCAAGAAACAATTCTGTCTAACATTTGGAGCTGCCCAGTAGTAGATTAGGCTGCGCTTGAATTTGCTGTCCCTGGACTCATACACTGGAAGATATGTGACTTGTGGGAACACAGAGAAGATGTCAACTTTGGTTGGGAGCCTGGCCGAGAATGAACTCTGAGGCTCCACGTCTTTAGTGTCTGTCTTGCCCATTTTTCTGGTTAAGATCTTGTAGGAGGTACCACTTATAAAGTCTCTTGATATTAAATACCGCTATAACTTTGAAGGATCTGCAAACACCCACAGAATGGGAAAAACAAATTCCTCTTCTTCTGTACCTTGTTACCTCTCTAAAATGAAATTTCAACTTGGTTTAGGAGAGGATGTCCCAGCAAGTATTTCTCTTCAGAATGATTATAATCTTTGGATCCATCTGGACTCATTCATTTTAACTATTCCGTTTCCCAAGAATATCATCTCATTACTTTTTCAATGACCCAATATTTTCAGCACAAGTGAATGAGTCCAGAAAGTCATTTCAGCCATTGATTATTTTTGGTAACCTTCCGATCTGTTCTGAATCCCTTTTAATTTCCATTTATGTCCTCCTGTCTTGTCATCTTTTCTCAGCTGAAAATAGTAACTTGGCTTGACCTTATTATCTACCATTTAAGTTTTTATAGTCTTTGGATAAATCTCATCTTACTAAGTGTTGCTAGACTGTAGACTGTCGGGTTTTGTTTTGTTTTTTAAAGATTGCTCTTTGCAGCTCATATTGTTATCACAGGACCAACTTTACTGTCCTTTTCTAACTATGCCGAAATCTCACTTCATCTTGTTGATAAGAGCTAGTTTCAAAGTCAGCCTTACTAAAACATACCTGTTTGCTTAGAAACAAAGAACACCTCCTCTTTAGCCTTGAACTGTGTCTCACATCTGTTTGCAGATGTACAGAAAAATCCTACTTACATGATTTTAAAATGCTACTGGGGCAAAGCAACATACTAAGTGGTGCTAGTCATGTGGCTGAATTCATCAGCTTCTTTCTTAGGAGTAAGATTTGATGTGGCAGAAGAGATAGGGCAATAGGAGAACTCTGGGCATTTATTTGGCCAAATGGTATCTGTCATCTATCTATCTATCTATTATCTATCTATCTATCTATCTATCTATCTATCTATCTATCTATCTATCTATCCATCATCTATCTATCTATCATCTATCTATCTATCATCTATCTTTGTATCTAACATTATTCTTTTAGCAAACACTTGTTAAATGCCTGGATATGATTTGGCAGTTAGATATGGGAATAAACATGAAAAAGGAATGACCTCAAAGTCGACCTCAAAGACCCACTGTGTAGGGGTACAGCATGTGGGTTAGTTAAGACACATAAGAAAACAGAAGACAAACTTCAAATTTGAGAAGAAGAGGATCTGGGTGGCCTAAACTAATTTTTACATTAGAAATTGAGAAGAAAGGAGTCAGAAAGTGTTGGAAAAGAATAATTTTCTTCTACCTCTCTGGGATGCTTTTTTCATTGAGGAATAAGAGTGTCTTTAGATTTTTAATCATCTTTCTAGTATACCCTGCCTGGTTGGGTGTCATTCAAAATCCATTCAGCCCTTTGAGGTTTGGGCAGACTTCTGATGCAGGTCCTCAGGGCCTGTCTTTGCTGTCAAATCCAATTTAAGAAGGGGCAGTGAATCAACAGGAAAGGAAAAGACTACCTTTTCTTTATGGCCAAAGGCCCCCTCCTCCTCTTCTGTGTCACTAAGTTCTCTTCATGTTCCCAGGCCTAGTTCACATTCTGCCTCCCCTGTGGCATCTTCTCTGAACACCCAGCTGGGCCTGAGCTCTGCTTAGCTGCAGTGCATTCAACTGTCATTCTGCAGAGCTCTCCCGTTGCTCACTGACTGGCATCTCGTGGTTAGTGGGAGGTTGGCCATGATCGTATCACCACCATCACTCTAAGACAGTGGGAGAAAGGTTATGAGGTCAAGGTGCTGCAAATATGATAAAGGACAACACTCAGGCCTGTCTTCTGTTGAGGGCTCATAATCCAGTCCAGTCTTTCTCCAACTGGGATTTTGAGACTTAGGTCTACAAATTCTATGAGAACTTTTAAGAATTGTGTTTTTCTTTCAATATAATAAAAGCATATTTTTATCAGGTATAAGGATTAAAATTATATTTTGCAATGATAATTTGCTACTGAGAGTCATTTTCAAAGAATGAAATGAAATTAGGGTTTTATAGATAATCTCTGTGGTTAAGAGATTTTTATTTCTTCAAAAGAGGTTCTTATAGTACTCAAGTTTGAGATGTATTGGTTAGTTGATTCCTTCCTTCCTTCCTTCCAGAATCCTAGCTGCTATACTGACTTTACCAGGTAGCACCCTCTACATGGGTCAGGCTGTCGATTTCTCTATGCTTTGCTTTTCCATCAATAAAACAAAGGTGAGAGTATGTTATCTAGTTTTGTCCTTTTAGAGGTGTAGAAAAACATACCTTGGAATTTAAAAAAAAAACCCACTTGTATCCAAATTTGCTGTGTCCAAGTCAGCTGCAAGTGCAGAATCTACATGTCTTCTTCCCTCCACCAGTCTCAGTGGGAGGGACCCAGGCCGCATGGAAGATCTCAGCCAGCTAGAGCAGAAGCGGGTTCTACACTGCCCAGCAGATTTTTCACAAGAGCTGTTTTCGGATTCGTTTCCTCGGCCACCGACCTCCAACTTCCCAGACTCCCATGGGGCCGAGGGTCACACCTAGGGCTCTTCTCTGCTTGGCAGCACCTCCGGGGCAGCATGCTGATGGCTCTCATGTCTAAAGAATAATCTGTCACAAACTTAAGGGGCTTATTACTCATTGTAACAGTGAGTATTAAATAAACACCAGACTAAATGGACACATAACCTGGAACCTTTCAAAAAGAGCTAATATGAAAAGCCATTAAAGTAGCACATTTGCAAACCCACTACCCACTGAAAGTTCTTATTAAAAATGTCTAACCATTGGTAAGAATTACAGCATGACACTTAAACAGATCAGTGTAAATCTCTAACAGGGCCATCACCTTGCTGCTCCAGTACTGCTGGAGTAGTAGGTGGGATGCACTTTGCTTTAAAGAGAGAAATTCCTTTTTAAGTATTCTCACGGACAGATGTGGGTCCAGAATCACTCAATCCAGTTGGGCAAGTGTTTCTGATCCTGAGCATCATATCAATCAGGGCAAGGTTTTGTTTTCAAAGTTTCCAGGCCTAGAGCCAGACCTCCATGGGTTCTTCAAAAGCATTGTTTGTAGGCATTGTAGGAGATGGTGTGGTCCTGTCAGTGGACTGCTTTATTTACCAGGGCCTGCTCTTTCTTTCTCTGTGTGGAGCAATAACTGCTAGGGACTTTGTGGAGGTGGGGGGTGGGTAGGCGGTGGGGAGGGGAGACGGGACGCCTTCATTTGTTCAGCCAGTATTTATTGGGTATGTCTACTTTGTGCCACATACCACACTAGATGCCACAGATACAGAGGTGAATAAGACACAGTCCCTACCTTACAGATGCTTATAGTCCAGGTGGGAATACTGACACGTAAAAGGGCAACTCTACTACAGAGTGATCAGAGTGATGCTTCACCCAGTCTTGGAGGGCCAGCAAAGGCTTGTTGTTTTTGGGTGTTCAAACTGAGAACCGGAGGATGTATAGGAATTAACAGATCAATGCCAGTGGATGGTGAAGTATACAAGTCCAAAAATGTGGAACGGCATGTCAATTTGGCAACTACATGTATTTCAGGATGGCTGGTCTTGGAGTGCAACATGGTATGATGAGAAATGAGATGGAAGAAGTAAAAATTCTTGGTTATAGTGCTTCCTACTTATTTGTCCCTGCATTCTTTCCCTAAAGCAGATATAGAAAGTACATCTGTGTGTGTGTGTGTGTGTGTGCGTGCGCGTGTGTGCGTGCATGTGCGTGCGTGCATGTGCGTGCATTAAAAAAAACAACCTCGAGTAAACTTTCCTGTTGAAATGTTTAGTTTGCTTGGTTGAAGGCTATTTAGAAGTAAAGTGATGGTCCCTTTGCTTGCTCCACGTCAGGTTGGGGAAAATATCACATGTGAGGCTAGTTATCACAGGGGCTGTGACCCAATATTTGCCAAGCTTCCAAATGCTCAATTGAAAGTTCAGTTTTTAAGAAAGTAAGTTACCAGGGAGTCTTGGTATAGAAACAGAAGGAACTATGCCAGAGGGATGCTAGGAGCAACTCTCACATGCAAATGTGAGACATCTGAATGTGAGGTTGTCCAGACTTTGAGAATTGCAGAAACAGAAATTGTGGTCCTGTGAATAAGATGATGACTGCTATGTGACAATAAGAGTTGTCAAATCAAGATGCAGATGTAAGTAACAATAAGTACAGTATGTCTTGGTATAACAGTTTATACATTCAAAGGATGTTGCAATAGTCACAATATTGGTTCAGCTTCTATATCAGAGAACAAAATAAAAGTGGATTTAATAAAATAAGAGGATGATTTCTTTCTCCCATAGAAAACTGAGCTGGTAGGTGACCCTGGGGTGGGAGGCAGCTCTGCTTCATGAGGCTGTGCAGGACCCAGGCATCTTTTTTGTTCATCCACCATCCTCTAAGGAGGGTGTATGTTCAAACTGAGAACTGGGCACAGTCCCTGTGATAACTCACCACCAGCAAGCCCAGCTTCCAATTTGCAGGAAGAAAAAAGAGGGGAAAGTAGGGCAATCCGCTTGTTTTTAAAGGCACAGACTGAGACTTGCAGATATCATTTCTCTTTGTACTGCATTGGCAAGCGATCGGTTGCTTGGCCAAATCGAGCTGCAGTGAAGGCTGGGCAGTGTAGTCTGGCTGGGCAGTGTGTGTTTAGCTGGAGCTTGGGGTGTTATTTCCAAGGGAAAGAGGGAAAAAAGGATGGTGAAAAATTGGTAGTCTCTGCCGTAGATGATAATCTCCATCACGTCACTTGATCCTCTCAAAAACCTTGTTAGAAAGGAGACAGAGGTCATTCATCCTCCTTTTTAAAGATGAGGAAATTGGGGCAGAAAGATTAAGGGACTTGGTTAGTTTTATGCAACAAAGCCTCATGGCATAGTAAGACAATCATAAAAAACTTGGTCACAAGGAACTATGGTAGGACATACTTTTAATTACCAAGACTTCTAAAACTTATTCCTCAGCCTGAGAACAGCAGTTCCTTCTGAATTCCCTTTCGAGAAAAGTCTTCAAGGTAACCATGAGTTAGAGGTCCAAGGAGCACAAGTCCAGGGGCATTTCGATGGCCTCGTGTGGACATGGTCTGGCTGACTTTGTCTTTCTGATCCAAGCACAGAGCCGGGCAACTAGGACAGTGGGGCTTAATGGCAAGAACATTGGATTAGGGGTCAGGAGACTGGGTTCTAGTTCTGTGACCTATGTAGCCATTTTTAATTCGCATGGATCGTATACCTATGAAACGATGGGCACTGAGCTTGACACTGGCACATTCTCTCATTTAATCTCAGAACAACGTTGTAAAGTAGGTGTTATTATTTACATTCTACAGAAGATGAAAATGAGGCCCAAAGAGCTGAATGGCCCAAGGTTGTACAGCTTGCGAGAGGTAGAGCCGGAATTCTAACCCAGGCTTTCTGACCCCAACCCCAGAGCTCTGCCTGCTGAAACACACTGTCCTATGTGCCAAGCAACTGCTGAGCGAGTGGACCTGACATTGGACACACGACTGGTTGCATGCACGACCAGCAGCGCTTCTCCTTGAGGCCCATGTACTTGTGTTGTACCCTCTGTGACTCTGCTTCTTTGTAAATGAAACCCTTGTACTTCAGGGCAGATCCCTTAAACAGGCCTTCCTCACACAGCAGTCTGCTTATTGATGGGGCCTCCCTGGGCAACTCCTTTTTCTTTAATTTCTTCTCTTTTCAAAATTACCAAAAGACTATATGCTCATAAAATTTAAATAATATGGAATGGTCTAAGATGGATTGCAACAGTTTCCCTAGCCACTCCATCACTCTTTCCAGCCCCTTTTCCCAGCGATGGCCACGGTTAGCAATCTGGTGAGTGTCTTCAGAAGTTTTTGTCTATGCATTTACTTTTGTCTAGATTTTTAAAAGGTAAAAATATGAATGTGTAGATTGTTCTGCAGTTTGATTTTTTTTTCACTTAACAATTCCTCAATATAAGAAAACTTACGTTTCTATCACAGGACATTAAAAGTGACCTCATTTCTGCCGATGGTCGTGTGTTGGACTGGCCATAGAGCTGGCTTTGGCTCCTGCTCAGATTTTGGGATTATATGACATGTCGTTAGTAGTGTGGACTTTGGATCCGTGCCATCTCCCTTCTGAATCCTGGACCCATCACATATTAGCTGAGTAATCCTGGGAAACTGACTTAACTGTGCTGTGCCTCAGTTTCTTCATCTGGAAAGTGGGGTTAATAACAGCAACCCCCTTCATTGGATACTTGGACGATTAAATGAGTTAACATATACTTAGAACAGATCCTGGCACATGTGTCACATGAGTGCTACATGAAGTTCACTGGTCTTTTTATACTCGGATAGTATTTCATATTATATCCAGTTTCCTATTACTTGACATTTGTTTGTGATTCTTTTTTTTTTCTAAAATAAACACCTGTTTTCAATATACTTTTGCATATACTTTCATGCACATGTAGAAGTATTTCTGTAGAATAAATTTCTCAGTGAGCCAAAGTGTGTGGGCATCGGCAGTAGTGATGTAAGCTGGTGGGCCTTGCCTGACTGCACCTTTTTTGGTTCTCTCACACCAGATCACCAGGATTGGGCCATCACCCTGTCCTCCACATGGCCAGTGGTTGGCAGAGCTACATAGCAGCAAGCATTCCCCTTTGTGAACATACATTAGACCGAATGGCTTCCTGGCCATCCTGATGGAGGTTCTTTGTGTAAATTTTGGTGCAGATGGGACAGATGACGTTGATTAGATCCTACCTGCCCATTGTTAGACTGAGAATGAGATGTCACAGGTGGTCAAGAGGGCTCAATGACATGGGACTTTTTTCCTTGACCATGATGTCTTCATTAGTGACAAGAGAGAATGAATGGGGAAGATGTGGATGTGATGATTCACAGGATGCAGGGTCCAAGTGCACTCCTGGAAAAATAGAAAGTGAAACAAAGCAGTGCTGTGCACTGCTGCTATATATATTTTTTCATCTAATTAATGTGAGGGGCTAAGAAATAAATGTGGTAATCTGACTTGGGGACTAAAAGGTTGGTGATTTATTTATCTAATTAATGAATACTTATTGAGCAGTTACTGTATGATGGGCACTGAGCTTGGTGCTGTGGGCACAGAAATGACTAAGACATAATTCCTACCTTTGAAGACACCACACAAGTTTTAAGAGTCCTTGAAAAGACTTAAATTTTCAAGAATAAGGGGAGCGATGATGGTAATAATGCAGATAAGGCCTGAGTTCCAACCTGGATCTGAGGCTGGGGGAATGAGTGTGAATGGGCATTTTGGGTCCCTTTGCAAAGAAATGATTAATGGGGAGGGTTTCTTGTATAAATATTATAAATTAAAAATTGCAGTGTATTTTGTCCTTCCCTGATTAGAAAAGATATAGTCACATACACAATTTAGAAAAATGTAAAGGAAATTAAAGATCACCTGTAACTCTCATTCAGAGTCAACTATCGTTAACTGTATTTATGTTTGATCACATCTGTATGTAGGTACATTTTAAAAACAAACTTGGGAATCATACTTTATATACAATTTCGTGACTTGTTTTTTTGCTTAAATTATATTAGGAGCATTCCTAATGGACTTTTAGGTTATTTCCAAGTTTTTACTCTTATTTAATATCTTATAATAAATATCCATTTTATTAATCTCTGTGTACATTTCTCACCCTTCTCTTAAAATATAGTACTAGAAGCAGAATTACTGGGTCAAAGATTATGGAGTTTTAAAACTTTTATTACTAAATTATTTCCCAGAACGTTTATGCCAGCTGGCATGCTCAGCGAGGGTGCGAGAGAATGCCAATGTCCCTGCATCCTCAGAAGCACTGCACGTTATTAGTTTAAAGTTTGTTTCATCATTTTGTTTCTGTTAGAAATAATATGTAATGATGGGTCTGGGCAGTGGGTGTTAGGATCCAGGATTTGAGGTCTAAAGATTCCAGACTCCGCTTACAATACACCAAAAAGTAAGTGATGGATGTGAGAGAGTTTATCAACTCTATGAGCCACACAGATATAAAGATATTATTTTGATTGTCATGTCCAGACTATGGTTGGTCAAACCAGGTTGCTGCTGAGATGCAGGCTGGTGCAGTAGAAAGGGCACGGACTTTGTATTAAGTCCTTGCTCCATTACTAACTGGGTGTGTAACTATCTTTGTCAGCTTGAGCTCCTATTAAAAAATGCCATGGACTGGTGGCTTAAACCAGACCTTTCTCACAGTTCTGGAGGCTGGGAGAACCAAGGTCAAGGAGCTGGCTGATTCGGTTCCTGGCGAGGGCGCACTTCCTGGTTTGCAGATGGCTGCCTTCTTGCCATGTCCTTATGTGGCCAAGAGAAGTCATCTCTCTTGTGTCTCTTCTTATAAGGGCACTAATTGCATTTCTCATCATGAGTGCTCTATCCTGACGACCTAATTCCCTCAGAAAGGCCCCACTCCCTAATACCATCATACTTGTGGTTACGGCTTCAATATTTTGGGGGACACAGACATTCAGTCCATAGCAATAACTTGGTAATTCATTTAACATCCCAGGGCCGCAGTTTAATCATTTGTAGATTGGGAGAATAATGCATACTGAGAGGGTAGTCATTAAAATTACATCATATAATGTGTGTGCATGTAATAGGTATTTGATCGAAAATAGTTATTAGCTACAGAAGTGGTTCCATAATTACTAAAAGGTAATCACTCCTTATGTTTCTGGATATCACTTAGAATGATCATATATTTAGAAATGAAAATGGAGCCTATCCCTGCACAAACAAATGAAGTCTTTAATAATTATTAAGAAATGAACACACATACAACATACACAGACACACACTCTTAGCTGATATAAGAAAAATAAAATGGACAGGGATTTCAGTCTTTGTTGACAGATGTGGCCGGGTCCATTGGTTGGTTGTTATTATAATTTCTCCAGTGACTCCTGTTTTTTGCTTTATTTTTTTTTAAAGACACAGAAGAAATATGGACCCTGAGTGTTTAATTCCCATCTTTTGTGAACAGGCACTGCTCACTGGCACACAAAGCAATATAACTTCAGTTTCTACATTCATTTCAGTATTCGTTTTAAATGACCACCTTTGAAAAATTCCTTCCTAGAACTTCTTTTGTGGGCCTTGCCTCTGACCTGATTCAAAGCACGTAGTCCAGACTCCCTGCCTTTCCCATCCCCTGTCCACTAACCCAGTGCCTGTTTCTCCTTCCTTTTCAGACACCTCAGCTGCAGCTGAGTCAAGAAACATTTTTCCTCTTTAAGTCTGCTCCACAGGCCACCTTCTTCCCCTCATCATTTCTCATTTCTCACTGTGGAAATCTCTTTCTCTTTTCATGGCTTTCCAAGACCTGAGAATAGAGGTAATTTAAATTTGGTAATTATGACGACAATGAAACAACTTTTGTGAAAAGCAGAGTTTAAAATTCAGAAGTTTCCTGTCATTGAACCCTAACCCTTTCTTGGCCTACGTTCTGTGCATACCCCTGTGGGGGTGCCTTTGGGTTCACCCCGGGCCTGGTTTCTGAGCACCACAGAATGAGAAATAGCTACCACACACAGGCAGGTGACATCTGCCACATGGAGGGTAGAATGGGAGGTGGGATCAGGCAAAATTACCAGATTCAGGCTTAGCCTGGCCTCTTTTATTTGTAATGACCTTACTAACCCCCATGTGGAATCTTTGCCCTCCAACACCCATACCCTGCCCTGGGACTTTCCCATGCTCCAGCTTTGTGGTGACATTGGGTAGCTGGAATCATGGAGCAGGGGAATGGAAGGGTGCGATTTCTTCTCTGCCAGTGACTAGGTGAGTCACCTCCTGTGGGCTGATCATGGCAACCTTTTTCTCCAGCCTCAAAGCGGGGCCTTATGAAGACTTCGCCCCCTCTATTCTAAGTGCTTTGAGCTCCCCAGAAGTCAGCAGTGAATGTATTAGTGCAATTAACATCCTACTTTCTTGGCATACATCTAGGCTACCATTTAAACAATAGGCTCCGATTCTCAGTTTTAAAAAACGATCTGCTAAAATCTGGTTTCAGAAGGAGGACATGGGAGGCAGCTCCCGACCGGTGCCATCTGTTCTCGTTAGAGTGATCGCAGCCTCGGCTTAGGAGAGAGGGGCCTCCAAGTGTTCAGAGGGAAGCCTGCTCCTGTGTTATCCTTTCGTAGACTTTGCTTTTTTGTTTTGTTTAGTTTTTTTTTTTTCCTCTCTGTCTGGCAGGCTCCAAGAGAGACTGTCCCACTTTCTAAGAGAACAGTTGCCCCAAGATTTTAAGAAATTAGGTCCCTGGGAAAAAAATTCTTTTTGAGAGGGCTTGTAATGGCTCCTTGACCACATGCTGTGCCGTCCAATTTATAATAGAGAAATATTACAGAAGTTGGGAGCCAAAGTTGATGTGCACAGCCGTTGCTTAAAAAAGGATGGATGCTTCCTCGGGACAGTGATTCTCCCCCAGACCCCCCAGCATTTATTCCATCTGGAGGGAATCTGTCTGCCAGGCTCCCACTCCCACATTCCAGGAAGGGCCAGGCCCATTCATTGTCTTCTGCATTCAGAAAGTGATAATAATTCCTTGGATACAGTCCTGCTGGTGATCAGAACTGCCGTGCGCGCGCGCGCGCGCGTGCGCGTGTGTGTGTGTGTGTGTGTATGTGTGTGTGCACGCGCGCGCGTGGGTGATGTGGGGAGTATGTGAGGGGCTCCATTTTGCAAGTATCCTTCTATTACCAGCCTGTGGGGATGCCCACTAAGTCAAGAATATATCACCGTGAAGATATTTCTTTTGGAGATGTCTTATATCACATCGTAGGGAAAGGCAGATGAAATAACAAGAGTATTTGGCCCCAGATTTAAAATGATTCTTCCCTAGAATTTATATTATAGACTTTGCCTGTTAGCAGTGACCATGCTATAACTTTGCCAGATTTAGCAAATAAAAAGATTGGCCTAAGGTGTGACTCCAGGTCTCTTGCATTCTTGTAATATCCCCCTCTTCTCTTGGGGTCTCCTTCCTGACTGTTCTCCATACCCCTTATCGAGCTCCTATTCTCAAGTGCTTGTTTGTGTATCATGTCCTGCCAGCCAATTTCTGCTAAAATGTTAGCCTATGTTAGGATATTCTCAAGGGCGGATATTTGCATTTTAATAGATGCTTGAATATGGAAAAGCTTCAGCTAAAGCAGGGAGGGAAGGCTCACTGGGGAAGAGTCAGGCAATTTTGGATGGGGGCAAGCATGTGTGAGATCAAATTCTACTGTGTATATTACAGGGGACTATAATGAACTAGTCTCCCTCTTCCCTACCCTCACCCTTCCCCTCCCTCACTTCCTCTCCTCCTCCCACTTCCCTCTCCCTCTTCTTCTTCCTTTCCTCCCAAAACCTCAGAGTCTATGGCACCTCACACACTCTCGTAGGGCAGAAAGGAGGCCTTTTGTAAGCAAGTAATTTTTCCAAGAGCACCAGAACTCAACAGGTCCTAAAGTGCAAGCAGTATGATTTAAGATAGCCCACAGCACCTGTCCCCATACAGGGAGGCAATTTAAGCTATTTTTTTTAAAAGCACAAAGTGAAATTTTGCTTTGGAATTTGGAGAGGAGGTGCATTTGGTGTGTTTTGTTCTTGACTCTGGGATCAAAAGGTGGGTTGCAGTGAGAACACAGTTAGCAGTGACCATGCTATAACTTCGCCAGATTTAGCAAATAAAAATACAAGATGCCCAGTTAAGTTTAAACTGCCGATGAACAATGAATACTTTTTAGTATGAATGTGTTCAATATGATATTTGGGACATATTTATACAAAAAAATCATGTTTATTTGAATTCAAATTTAACCGGGTGTCTTGTATACTATTCGGCAAATTATGACCACACTCCTTGAATATGTTGTTAAAAATAATTTCTAAGAAAGGTAAAATCATAACTCTTATGCAAACATAAAATGAACCTATGTCAAAGATTTTTTAACTCAAAGATGTCACAACTGGTTCAAAAGAGAATTAAGAAAACACATACACACGTGTGCACACAATTGGGAAATGCTGAAATAAATTTGATGCAAAACTAGCCATATTCATAGGGCAATAATCAATTGCATTTCATTTGGCAAAGTTGATTTGTATTTTTATGGACAAGAATCCTTTGTATCACTTTCAATTTTCTGTAGTTTGCAATAGTTGTAAAATAGGTCAAAGATAATGAGTGGCATAGATAACCAGGAAAGGTATGTTAGACACAACATCCAGTAATCGTTTTTGCCTGTTTTAAAGTCTTAACACAATTTCCCTAACAATATCATGCTGTCTCCTGTTTCAGGGCCTTTGCACATGATGGTTCTTCCATCTCCTCAGTTGTCTTGTATTCACCACTGATATCTTATCTCAAACATCATTACCTCTCAGAATCCCTCCTTGATCCTCATTCCAGGTCAGATTCATGTGTTATATGCTCTCATTGGAGCATGTTTCTTTCATTAAAGCATATATTCAGTTTGTAATTCATACTCCTTACTGAGGTCTATAATTCCTTGCACAATCTAGCCCCTATTCTCATCAGCATCCCCTTCAATAATTATGCTCCGCTCATACTTTTCCAGTCCTTGACGGTAACAAGTTCTTCCCTGCCTCTCTTTTGTACCTACTGTTCTCTGTGCCTGGATTTTTTTTTATTTTATTTTTATCTTGGCTTTTGCATGGCATATTTCTTTTTCATCTCTCAGGACTCAGTTTGAATGTCAGAAAGGCCTCTCCTGATTATCTTATCTAAAGATGCTCCCCTCCCTACTCTTACTTTCCATTCCAGTGATTCTTAAACCTTAGTCCAGATCAGAATACCCTGACAGGCTTGTTAAAACACAGATTACTGGGATCCATGTCCAGAGTTTTTGATTCAGTAGGTCTGGGAAGGGTCGTGAGGATTTGTGTTTTAACAAGTTCTTGGGTGATGCCGATGCTGCTGGTTTGGGCACTACTCTTGGAGAAACAATACCCTGGTTATTGTTTCTCTTTATCTCCCTTTACTTATTTGCTTTCTGTCTCCTATACAACAGAAAGTTCTAGATGAGGAGGGACATTGATACGATTACTTTATCCACAGTACCAAGGGCAGTGTCTGGTTTATAAAATATATTCAATAAATATTTGTTGAATGAATGAGTGAACCGTTTTCTCTCTTCTTGGTCTGTATTGTTAAAAAGGCAGGAGGGAGGGGTTGTTTACTAAAGCACTGCTGAATTCAGGTGCTGAAATTAGGCCTAATGGATTGGCTTTCATCACTAAGATGAGTTTGTGGAGGAATAGTCTTGATAAACCACACTGACATCTGATTAGTAGCTTAGATAAAGGCCAGTGACTGTGGGGCTTGTGCTGTCCCATGAGTGTACCCTCCTCCCTAGGGCCAAAGTCACTGACCTATGGTTAGTTAGATAACATCAAGACTTTGAGTACTCTTGGCAGGGCCAGAGCTCACCTGGGTTTTGCTAAGACTAGCAGCTCCCATGAGTATTCAGAAGACATGGCAGATGGGGGTGGAGGCAGGGCTGTGCTTTGGCCTCAGGTGTGTCTCCCAGAGGAGGCAGCTCGGGTAAAGGAACAGAAAGAATAGGGATCAGGGGCACCCTGCCTCTAAGCTAGGCTATAGATAGTGCTCTCACATCCTTGGTCTTGTCATCTTCTTAAATCTTAGGGTCTTTTCCCTTCTGGTCTGAACTCCTTGGCCTCCTGATGCCAACAATCTGTTCCAAAACCCTCAGGCCAGGCTTTAGAGCACACCTCAGGCCCTTCCTCCCCAGCAGCCTCTGGTTCTGGCTCTTTCTCTTCTCTCTGTACCATTCCTCTAAGCTTTCATCTCACCGCATTATGTGGTAAATAATGGGTCCTTGAGAGTGAGAGAGACAACATGGCATAGTGCTTAAAAGTACATGGTTTGAAGTCAGCCCTAAATTATAATTTGATTCCTGCCAAATACTGTGTGTCCTTAAGAAAGTTACTTAACCATCATGTACTTCAGATTATGGGGATAGCAAAAACAGTAAATCATGGAGTTGTTGCAGGTATAAAAGAGATGATACTTGTAAAGAGTCTAGTCCGGACCATGTGTCTTGGTCGTGCAGTGGCCTGCAGCAGTCTCCTCTGCAAATGGGCTCCGTGGCCTGGTGCCACCCCCTGCCCCAGTCCCCGGTGCCTGTGATCGCTTGCCAAGGTCCGTGAGGGGTCGCAGCCGAGGTTCCACCAGCCCACAGGCAAAAGCATGGCACCCATCCCATCCAGCGGCTTGCTGGTGGCCACCCACAGCTGCTACTGGCCCTGCTGGGTTCCACTTCCAGTAAGAGCTCCTGTGGAAGTGCCGAGTACCCTATGGAAGCCATCCCCGACCACCCCGGCCCCCCGAAGGCTGACCCAGTGGGCGAGCTGCTCTTTCCAGAAGCTCACTCTCTCGTTCCCGGCCGCAGGGTTGGAGTCCCCAGAGCACTCACAATCTCCTCAGGCCTCCAGCAGCATGATCATCTGTGGCCTGGCTCGGGAAGCCACAAGGAAGCAGCCCGGTGGCCGGCCCAGCAAAGCCAGCGCTGGGCCCCCACCCTGAGTGGCCACCACCAGCCACCAGAATTCCAGAGGTGCTAGGCTCTTTCGAGCCCCTCCCCTGTCCCGCTCCATAGACTAGGTAGGCAGCAGCAAGCAGCAGCAGTGGAGTTCTTTAACATCAAAACAGCAAAACACCAAAAAGGAACTTGAGATCCTTCCTGACACCCCGTGACCGTGTGCCTTGCACCAAATGGAAAACGAATGACAAGAAGTCAGCAAAAAAAAAAAAACAAACCAAACCCCCCCCCAAAAGTCTAGTCCCTGTGCCTTGTAGCTGCAAGGATAATTAATGGCCTAATACTGCTTTATTGAAACAGCTTTCCATTTTAACAAGGGACTTTGGTGGACACACGCTTCGACTGCTAGAGTCTTGGCAGGTCAGATATTTGGGCACCTTCAGATGACAACATGCGAGCAGAGATCCACTCTGTGTGAGGTTAAAGGGTTCTCTGCAGACCTCTGGGGGTCAGAGTACTAGGTGACTTGGTGGTTGACTCCAGTCCTAGGAAGAAAACTCTGCTCAGACCCTGGCAGTCGAGGATAAGATAATAATAGCAATGCTATACTCAGGACCATTGCTTAAATAATCCTTCTCCTTAATAGCTTTGCCCCTGGCGTGTGACAGGTGTTTACATTATTAAGTAAAAGCATTTAAACAGCGACCTCGTTGGTATAAGGGTAAAGGAGATTAAAATCCAAGCAGTGCTCCAGCCATTTAAATCAATGAGACTTGTCAGATCTGTAACACATGAGCTACTTAGAGGGTGCACACACCTACTGTTTTTGAGCTTCGACTAATACTCAATACGCTCATTTCTTTAAAGTCTGTCCAGGCTCTGGGATGTTCTTTAAAGGCTGGTCTAACCATGGCCTCTTTCCCTTTGGAAACGGCATTATTTAATAGTTGGCTAAATGTGCACCAAGTAGTTCTGCTATTAGGGAAGATCAGAGTTTGGGTTGATTATTGATTAGAAAAATGATCTTTCACAGATTCCCAGTGGTCAAATCCCTTAGCTAAATGGAAGTGGGGACCATGATCGCCGCCCTCTCCTCCACTAGGGGGTGCTAAACTGGCCTGCTTGGTTTCACCCGCAGTCACCCTTTCTTGAGTTGTGTTGTCCCACCTTTCAGCCACAACACTGGCAACCTCATGTCCACCAGCGGCGTTGAAGAATCAAGTTTCTGAGACTTAAATCTTTTTTAAGCTTCATGTTTTCACCATGCACTGGAAATTTCTCTCTCTAAACCTAGATCGTCCACATTTGGCAATGAAGGGAAATCTCCATGTGAGAAATGCAGCTGGAACTTAAAGATTGAACTCTTCTGCCTCAGGTTTATCTTCCTGTCGGAGACCTCTAGCTAATTTCTGCAGGCCCCATCAAGCTGGTTTCAGAACACAGATTCATTATTAATGCTCTGGTTTCAAAGGGGACACTTGACGTTTCTTTTAATTCCTTGGATTCGCAGTTGAGTCAGTTTGGCCACAAAAGGACTCCATGCAGGTAGGGTTATAAGACAGAGGACTTTCCTTCCAGCTATGGCCCCATATGTTGGCCCGAAGGGGAAGGGGGGCAGGAATTCTCATTCTCGAGGGACAGTTCACGTTTCAGCTGAGGACATGCTGGTCCTGTAGAGGGTGGGGAATTTCCTCTCTAGATGTCCTGAAACTCTCTTTCCAAGGTGACTGACTTGGGGACTGTTTTTGCTGCAGAGGAAAGCCCTCCAACTTACAGTGGTTCATGACCACTAGTCTCTACACAGCTTCTTTGTCATACCACTATATCAGGGCCTTAACACTGAGAAAGATATATGTGTAAATAATACCTGGCCACTCACAGTGGTAGGACCAGCAGCACAGGCATTCTCTGGTTGATTCTTGATGATCAATATTTCTGAGGAGGAGAAATATACAGTCAATACTGTGTTGTGGTTCTGAAAAGCGGCAGGCTCAGACGTGCCCACGTCTACTCTGTGCTGAGCTGTACCCCTTGCCTGCTTGGCCCTGCCTTCACACTCCATGGCCAGGTAGGGTGCCAGTGAGCAGAAGAGGTCCCATCACAGAGGATTTTTCAGAGCCATCAACGAGCTTGCAAAAGACATGCACTTTCTAAGGAATATTCACTCTTGCAGCTCAATTCCCGGGGCGTAAATAGCACACGACTTTCCACTGACAAATGAATTCAGGTGGGGAGTTGTTGTGACTTATAAATATGGCACGTACATTTGAATTTTTTATTCTGGAATCTAACTGTTGAAGGCAAACGTTAAAAAAGAAAGGTCTCCCTCTGTCTTATCTCTGGGAGAAGTTAAAAATAGAGAAGAGTTTTCATTTGGCAGCGATCTGGGTGCCTTTGGATGGCCTGTTTTTCTTCGAGTCGAGCTCCCACTTTCGGATTGCCATCCCTTTGATCTTCTATTCTCTGTGTTCAGGTACCCCTTTATGCCTGCCTGAACCACGTGAAACAAATCATCTTAATTACTTCAGGCCAGGCTTTCTCCTCTGGTTCTCATTTTAGGAAATTCCTGCAGTGGGTACAAAATAAATCCGTGTAGGGCTCCAGCCCTTGGAAACTGCACAGAAGCACCTGCAGCAGTGAGAGGAATTTCAAAGTTAGTTAAAAGGCACAGCAGGAGTGAGGGAATTGAATGAGAACCACCCCCCCCCTACCCCCGCCTTGGTTTTCAGCCTGGAGATGTAATGCTGACTGTACTCCAGAAGTCCATGTTCATTGCAGGGCACAGCCTTCACACTTTTGTTTGTGGAAGAGAGAATAATTAATGCTGTGTCTCCTTGGTTCCGTCGGCAGTGCCCCAAATGCTGTAGGAACATACACCGCATGAGGAAGCCCAGGTGGGTGGGGGTGGGGGTGAAGGGTGGATGGTGGGCTTTCACCTTCTGTGGCCCCAAGCATGTCAGAGGGTCGGAGGGAAAATGGGCCAACTCCCAGGACCTGTCACTGAGTTGGAGCTGGATTGTATGAGGCTGAATTTTAAGCGGGCCATTCTGAATGAAGAACCTCTAGCAGAGAGGTGCTGAGGTGGGCCAGGCTGTGATCCCATACTCTGGGCGGTCCAAGGGGAGGTAATTAGGAGCAACAAGCTGAAACCGCGGAAATGAAAATGTAAGCTGTGCAGCATAAAAACCTTCCTGACAGTGATATCTATTAGCTGATGGCATCCTCTCCTAAGGGAAGTGAGAAAGACCCATTACTGGAGGCATTTAAGAGAGCCCTGGTAACACTGGTGGGAGCAGGCTGCTGGAAATTGCATCGCTCCTTCTCAGGGCTGGGGCCCTACCAGAGTTGTTTTTAGGCTAATTGCTTGACCCCCACCCCTTCGGTGTTGTTGGAAGGACCACTTAACACAAGTTCCTTCAGCGGGATCATTATACCTTGGAGGGATTTCTGCCTCTGCAAAGGGAAGGTGCTGTGTATGCATGTCTATAAATACACACACCCAAGGCCACTCAGGTGGGGAGGGACTGTTGGGTCTGATAAGAGAAATTTTGAAAACAAAATTTTCACTGGTTGGAAGATAGTTTGTAAAATATTTTTAAAAGTGTCTTGTTTGAGGCGAATAGATTTACTCACCTAGCATACTCGATTTTTAAAACATGGCGATAAAACAGGTTTGGGTCCACTTATCCACCCTTTCTCTCTGATGACTCCAGTGTCTTGTGGGCTTTGGGGGGTTTCCCAGGTGATAAAGAAGTAGCTTCTCCTGAGATAACCATCTCTGTTCTCTTTCATTACCTGGTTCTACTCACAAAGCACAATAATGAGTTAGGCACTGTAGGAAGACAAAATGAATTAGACTTAAGCTCAGATTTCTAGGGCTTTGTACTCTCTTATACCCTTCCTTCCTCTCCTTTAGAAGGGCCTCTGGCAGCTCCTGGTGGGGCAGCTTGTTTAGAATGAATTCAAAGCTACACTCAGTAAACAGCTTGAATTTGTAGTTGCTTTTGAGCTCTAGCTTTCCCTTGATTCTCTAGGCTTGTCAGTCCTGTAGCCTCAGAGAACTGTTGACAGCTTTTCATAATATTGTTCATGTTCACTCTCTCCATCTTGTTAGATGATCAAGAACTCATTCCTGGATAATTAATATTTTGTGACCTCCCTGCCTGTATGCTTATCCTTTCTAACCCATCCTTTCACCACGGCCAGGTCCATCTCTGGTCCACTTTTTCATTATGACATTCACTTTTACAAAACCTGTCAATGATTCCCTGTAGCTTTCTGAGTAGAGTACTGAACTAGAATGAATGCTTTTTTCTACCTGTAAAAATAGTTGGTTATGGTAATATTTTGAGAGATTCTCACATATTCATTTCAAGAATTGACCAGGATTGACATTAAGGACTAGTTATTTCCTCTTCATGACTTATGATTTTAAAACATATCTAAATATTGACATTGATAATCAAGTTACATTCTGAATTCATTACTTTTTAAGCTCAGTCTTTTCTGTGAGTTGAGGGAGTTGGAGTAGAACAGTGGTTCTCAGTTGCACATTGGAATCACTTGAGAACTATTGCAAATTATGGATGCCTGGGTCAGAAACTTTGGTAGTAGGGTCTGGGTAGAGGAATTTTTAAAGAACTCCCTTAGCGATTCAAACATACACCCATTGTTGAAAATTACTATATTAAATTACCTGTAAGATTCCTATCATTGCAGATTATTTTTGGTTCCCTAATTCTTGAACTCTCCTATGTCAGTGGAATACTTCTTAGCATGAAGTAGGATCCTTTCAGTTAGGGTCAAGTTACAATCTTAGATCTAAATTGATACTTTTTTTTTTTTTTTGGTGGCCATTATAACCCCAATTCTCTTTTCCTCTGATTCCAAAAACACATTCTCAATTCATCAATTCTAAAAATGTTTATTTAGCACCTACTATCTACCAGAGGCCCCATTCTAGGCCCTGGGAAAGATACAGTGATGAGCAGGGAAGACAAGGAGCCTGGAACTTATATTTTAGAATCAAGTCCAAATCAATACGAATCTCTTCTTTATCTTGTTTGAATCTCCTTCCTAAGCTTTCAACCACAGTCTCCTGGATACTCATCTTCACCTCATCCCAGGGCATCACTTTTATACTTGGTTATCTTTCATCTGTAGAAAAACACTAAATAAGATAAGAGATAATAATTGCGAAATACAGTATCTAAAGGGTATTATGGTGTCTCTCTAGCAAGGGGGATTAATATCCTTTAGAAATGAAAAGGTTAAGGAATCTAGTCATTTGATGCATATATTTTGCTCTATTTATTGAAAAGTAAGTCTCACTTTCTATTTGTAATGGACATCTGTAGTTGCTATCACCATTCATTTACTCTCCTGTTAAATGTTAGGGGGGGATATTTATTCCCCATTCCTCCACTGGTGCATGTAGGGATTTCTTCAGAGTAACACTCCTAGCTTCTCTATTCTCTGTACCCCTCTTTCCCCTTTGCTCCAAGGTAAGATGAGTGACTTGCCTGGTGGATGAGTTTTGGTGCAGTAGCCGAGCACATTAAACTCAGCCCCTTTTCTCTATTTTCTTTGTCACATCAGTTTGAAGAGAGCGTTCTTTGCTTCTCTATGCCATAAAGCCAACAGAGGCTGGCCCCTGTGAAAGACTGAATGTCTGCTGTGGGGCAAGTCTATCTCATTCAGGAACTGACAATCCATTTGGTTAACAGACCTGAAACCATGCAGTAAAGTGACATTTTTGTGCCTTTCTACCTGGCTCTTGGTTTCTCTTTCAACTGGTTCCAAGAATGTTAGCCTTTAACTAACTAGTTCCAAGAAGCCTTAGCCTTCTCAGACTCCAACAGTAATCATACCCTAATTGCCCTCTAGAGAACTACCTTCTCCAATTCATAGTTAGTTTGGATCAAGTGAAACTGGCCCCCACATGAGACCCACAATTAATTCCCCCTGGCTACAATGATTAGTTTAAGAATGACATTATTACCCAATCTGATTCAATGAGTCACAATGATGTTTTCCTCACTGAGAGACTCTTGATCTTGTCTGCTAGACTTATCTAGCAGACTTATCTGCTAGAGGGTATCGGGGTTAGAACCATTGCTGCTATTTTGTTCCAAAATGAACCTGAGAGATGGAAGAAAATAGTCCTGATAACATTGGTTTAACTCAGAATTCAGCCATGACTGAAGCTAATTATGCCTCTGGATTTTTCATCCAAAGTGAAACAATAACATCTATTTTTGTTTAAGCTCGTTTGAGTTTAGTTTTATGCTACTTGCAATGAGTAAATGAGCCTTTCTGTGTATTATCTTCACATTGTTAGTTTTAATTGATTTTAGAAGCCCACAGATCACCTCTATAACTCACTTTACATTCTAGGAACTAGAAATAACTTTAGAAAGTATTAATTCACCATAAGGAGAGTAGTTAGGTTATAACATCACAATACTAATTATTTTAGGCACTTTTCATTATTTATTTCCTTTATTTATTTGCTATATTTTGTAAACAGATAATTTGATGTGGTACTTTAATAAAAACATTCAAGATGCAATCAGTTTTTATTTTCCTTCTGATTAACTAGAGAAGAACAAATCTTGTTCTTTAAAGTTATAATGATCATAATAAATATCCTGAAGGAAACAACAAAACTGTTTTGGGAAAGTTACTTTAGCTACTTACCAAGATAAAGGACTAGAAATTTTTAAATTGGAATTCTGGTGGAGGTAAAATATGTTGAGATTTGGATGGGCAATAAGAAGTGAGAAGAGCCTTCTGATAATGAGAAAAGAAGTTAGCAGAGGAAGAGGAAGAGGGAGACATATTCATGGTTGCTGAGGCAAGGATGTCCACAAAAATGTGTGTTCTCTCTTCTGTTTTATAAAATTGTTACTGAGGAGTGGCTGCCCCTCCAGGGACTATATTTCCCAGCACCCTTTGCATCTAGACACGGTCATGTGATTCGTTTTCACCAATGAAATGTGAAACAATACAGCTGATTGTTGAGAATGTGGGCCCAGTGTCTTTACAAAATAGTCACGGGGATGTGAAGTACAGCATAGGGATATAGTCGATTATCTTGTAATAACTATGTATAGTAACATACTAGGTGGGTACTAGACTAATCAGGGGGATCACTTAGTAAATTATATAAATGTTTATGTACTATGCTGTAGATCCGAAACTAATATAAAATAATACTGAATGTCAACTCTAACTGAAAAATAAAAATTTAAAAAACATTTCAGCAAAAAAGAGAACTGGAAATTTGGAATTTCATGTCAAATCTTCTAGTTTGTACATGTTGACTTACATTAAAATAAAATATAATAAAATAAAGCCAAAGACTTTTGTGTGGTCAGACATGCCCAAGTGTTGAATTTAGTCCCTGGGCTGCCAGTTTTATAACCTTTGTCTGGAAGAACCAGAGAACCGGTCAGGCTAGCTGTCTCATTTTCGTCATTAGGAGACAAAATAACTTTTACACAAACAATGAGCTTCAAAGGAAGGAGGAGTAAAAGCTGTACAAAGTTGTTGCCAAGGTAACATTTTGCTGATCAGAAAGGTTCGGCAATTGGGTTTTATGTAGACGCAGTGGGAGAATGAAACATAATCTTTCTCTGTATTCTTTCTGTTTAAGATCAGTGAGGAAATGGATGTGGATGCGATACGGCTGCCTGAGATTAGTAGGAAGCAATTCTTTTCCCATTTGGAGAGACCCCAGTGAGACCTGATCACCAACTACCAACATATGGAAGTCACACCATTAAATCTTCCAATTTGTTAGCAGCAAATCAATGAAGTTCAATAGCTACCACCTTAAGCTGGCATCCAGGGAACTGTGGATAAGCTATTTGATACCTGAATTTTAGTGAAGGAAGGTTAAAGCTTTTTCTTAAAGCAGGGGAGAAAAGATTGTATCAAGCAATGAGAAAAGAGAGTTAAAGTTTTGTGAGGGTTGGTTATTTTAAATTGTATCTTAAATATATTGGGAGACTATTAGTAATTAGTGTTTTGTTGTATATTTATATTAACAAATTAATAAGAAAGGTTTTTATATTTTCTTAATTGAAGCTGAACTTTAGTTTTTATCATGAAAATAAGACATTTCTAGGGAGTCTTATTTTCTGGGCAAGATTATACTTTGGTATGTTTTCAGCACAATGAAATGGAAATTTTAGAACATCAAGAGACAGATACTTGCCTGAGGAGTTTTACTCTTCCTTTAATCCTTATCAAATATCCAGATATTACCTGTACTGCATTGGCATGCTGCTTGAAAGTGGGCTTCTTTGATTGTGTGAAGAATTCTGGGCCCAAGAAATGGCTTGACTATTTTGTACTGGGGGCAAATAACAGAAAGTTGCCTATGACACAGCCAAGTTTCTTTTTCATATAAGAACCGATTTTGGACATCTTTTGGTAAAGATCTACCTCATCCCTTTTAATAACTGAGTAGAATCTTGGACATTTGGAGGTCTCCAAATATTGGTTATCATTTATGGTATATTTTTGTTATTACGATAATATTACAATAAATATCCTAGCTCTCCATTGTTGCTTATATATAATATAGCATTTTTGAAGGATAAATTCCTCCATGTGAAAATGAAGGCTCAAGGTGTATGTAGATTTGAAATTTCAATAGTTATTATCTAATTGCCCTATGATGGAATTATAACAATTTAATAGTTTAAATTAATAGTTTATGAAACTGCTGATTTTTCCTCTGCCTTACTGTATATTATAAAATTTTAATATTGTCCAATCTGGTATGAAAAAAATAGTATTTCATTATTCTAGTTTGTTTTTCTTTCATTATGAGAGAATTTGAACACCCTTTCATGTTTTAAAGACACTTGCATTTCTTTTTCAGTGAAACAGCTCTTTATATACTTTGCTTTTTAAACTGTCGGCATTTTTATTGGATGTAAAAGCTCTTAACATATTAAGCAATTTAGCCTTTTGTCACAAGAAGATTGTTTTAAAAAGTAAATGTTACAGGTATTCACAGCTTCAGCCTAACACACTTGGAGAACGCCTACACAGTGGCTACATACATCTAGCTGCCCAGTCAAAATTGCATGAATCTCAGGCACAGGGGATAACACTGAAAGACCTGCACATGCAAATTTACAAAGCAAGATAACATCTTAAGACCATTCAGAGACAACTTACTGAGTGCTTAGCGCAATGTCATGGGCACAAGTGGCGGTAGTTGGAGGTGGTAGGGTGAATGTGTGGTGGGTGGGGAAGTCAGGGCTAGATCTGAGGTGGGAATAGTAAGAGCGATATGTATGTGAGCATATCAGGGCTAGAACTCTCATGGCAGGATTTCTTTTTATTCTTATTCAAGGACAATAATTTCGCATCAGTGCTTGTTTGTGCATGGAGAACATTTAGTTTCCTGTGGATTCCCTTTCCTGCCAGTGCCTTTCCAGGCTAGTGCTTTGTTTGCACTCAGAGAGATGCTCGTTCAGGCCAGCACCAGACTCTTGGGAATAAGAGGCGGGTTTTCTGTTGAATACCTTGTGCAGTCCTCACGCAAAACTTTCCCTCATTTTGGGACCCAGGCTGGCCTAAAGCCCTCCATTAAAGCCTAAGGTAAAACAACAGTTAGAGTTAATCCAATTTTACTCCTTTGGTATTTATAAAAAGCAACACTTAAAACCCTTGAAATTTACTTAACTAACCAACAAAAGCCCTTGCTTTGTTAATTCCTTCCTGGAGATGGTTCTTTCTTCTCAAATAGGCCACTTTTCAGACTGGAAATCTCCTCAAATCCTCAAATAGCTCAATGTTTTTCACGTGTGGTTCCAGCAAATTGCTCTTCTCATGATGTCTTGGTGGGGACTCACTTAAGGACTAGATTTGTTTCTATATTTACTGACATTTTAACATGATGTATTCTTCAGCTGCCTAAATAATTATAATATTTGCCAGAAAAAAGCAATCAAAATAATGAAAGTTACCTTCAATTATTCATATCTCAACATAACAAGCCTTAATTTCCTGCTTGAGGCATGGTGAATGACTCATTTTTAAAGTTATCTGTGGCTACTGGGAGTCTATGGTGATGTATATAGATGGTTTATAGATTGGGAAAATCAATGAATATCACAGGTTGTCAAGAAGAGGAGATGTGATTATAGAATAATGAGAGCAGTTGAAAACATGGGATCTCAGGCATCCAAATTATAAGAAGAAAATGAGGACTCGAGAAGGGGAAGTAACTTGCTCAGAGCCTTGTGGATACCAGACAATAGCACAGTATTCTCCCTGTGTCTAAGATCTTTTGCTCTTACCCATGTGCCGTTCCTTTTGCCCTTTACTGCAGGCTAAGTCAGGCCAGGAGGTAGTTTTGCAGGAGCAGAGAACTGTGCTTTGGTGGATGGGCTCTCTAGTTTTACCCTGTTTATACCCACTCTGGAGAAGGCCTGTGACAGATATTGTCATTTTTGGTGGCTTAGTGTCTAGGTTAGCTAACCTGTAGACAGAGTGGGAAGCCCTTACAATTTGAATAAACAGAAAAATGCTTACTTGACTAAAAAATACTTTTATTCTCCTGATAGAAACTGCTATCATCATTATCATTACATTATCTGTGTAAAGATGCATGTTAATAGGCTAAATACTCTTCTAACTGAGAGGGATAATGCATTAATTAATTAGGAAAATAAATATGTGTTACATCCTCCCTTCTCCTATATATGGTCTCATAAACCCACACTCATTTTTATGCCTTTAAGTCTTTGCTAATATTATTCTCTTAACCTGGAAAGACCTTCTCAGCTCAGATAAATGTCAATTTTTCAAGGCTCAGATCAAGTATCATTTCTTTCTATGATTTTCTTGATCCTTCCTCCCAAGTAGAAACAGCTCCATATATACACCTGCATAATTCAATTGCAATAACCTTCATGTTCTACAGAGAGTTTGAGATATCTTAACAACATATCTACAAAAGGATAATGGAGGATGAGGGGTGAAGAGGAAACAGGGGCAGCAAAATAAATGCCTGTCACCCACTCTCGTACAGTTGTTAGACAAGGACTACAAATTTGGTCCTAAGCTTCTGGCAGCTAAAGCAAATATGGAAACACAATGAATTGTAGTATTTTGCAGTATGTATAAGACAAAAGCAAATGAGCTGTTCTGAGCAAGCTCCTCCTGAATCTAAGATCTGAGAGGAACTTCTCCATGGAGTCCTTAGAAAAAGAGCACAGTAAGATGTAAGGGAGGAAACTCCAAACATCCTACTTTGGGTATGTATTTTATTTCATTTGGCAGTTTCTAAAAATATTGCTCCATCTAGGCAGATAAAGAGACACCAAAGTTCAGCTGAGTAAAAGATGTTCCACTGAGGTATGAAAACGAGGCCATGGATCATATTTTAGTTCTTCACAGATTTTTTTTTAAAACTGAATTATGCTTCTGTGTGCATGAATAGTAAATTTGAGGCTATGTAAAGTAATAAATGGGCTGTTTGCCTTTTAGGTAAACCTCCATACATTATTTATTGTAAGTATATTTGATAAGGAGTGTATGACTGAGAGTTCAAGGTTGCATTTTTTTTCGAGCAAGAACCAAGAGTGCAGATAACCTGCAGCCAACTGAGGACAGATCTATATGGTATGTCAATCAATCTGTCAAAATGTACTCATAATGTAGCACTTATTGTGTTTTATAGATATCCATGTCCCTGGCATAACTGCATACTCTTCAAGGTCAGGAACTATTTCTTTTTCCCTCTTTACATCTCTAGCCCCTAGCACAATGCCTGAAACATAGCATCTCCATGATAGACTTTGTTGAATTGAATCAACTTAAAAGCTTCCCATTATCATCCAGTGCTACTCGGCAAAAATAAAAGCCCTGAGGAGACAAAGGCAAAGCTGTGAAAAAAGTGAAAGGGCAAACAGTAAGGAAAGGATGGGAACTTAGAGTACAGTCTGAGAAAGCAAGTCCAGGTGGGATGTTCCAGTGAAGAGTGGTGAGTGGACCTTACGTGTAGAGCAGATAATATCAGGGCATCAGGGAGTTAAAAGAAGGAGGACTAAAAGATGTTCTAAAAGAGCAATTGGGGTGGGGAGGTATGGAAATGATTGGAAACAACCTTTTCCCATTGTGCCAACTATTATTTGTTGTTAGTCCTATTCTCATCCTTATTTCCTCTGCTCTGAATTGCAGGCTGCTAGAAACCTTTCTAGCAGATTTGGTAGCTGGACTCTAGATAGGGTTTGTTAATGGGAACACCTGGGGGAACATCATTTGGCTATGATGATGGTAGTAGTGGGTGGTGCAGTGTGAGACTGGGTCTCCGGTAGCGTTGGTAGCAGTTCTAGCATCATCAGTAGGAGCTTGGGTGCTTGGGTTCCTGCTAAGCAGCTAAGATCAATAGCCTCCAAGGTGGTTTCCAGTAATCCTTGCCTCTAGGTACTCATGGCCTTGTGTAATCCTCTCCCCTTGAGTAACTTGCTGCTAAGCGATAGAATATAATGATATTGAAGAATGTCACTTTCTGTGGTTGGTTACAAAAGATTTTGATGGATCTCTTGCTCAAAGATTCTCTCTATTGCCTTCTCGGCTTGCATGCTTTGGTGAAGCAAGCTACCATGTTTATGAGACCCACATGGCAAGGAACTGAGAGTGGACTCTGGGCAACAGCCTGCAAAGAACTGAGGTCTAACCCTACAAGAAACTGAATCCTGCCAACATCTACATGAGTCTGAAAGTGTATCCTTCTCCATTGGAGCCTTCAGATGAATATAGTCTAACTGACACCTCGATTGCAGACTGTGAGACACCCTGGAGCTGAGAAAGGACTCAGTTAAGCTATGTCCAGATTCCTGACCTGCAGATACTGTGAGAGTACTACTCTGGCCAATGTGTTCTGCTTCAAGCCATTGCGTTTTAAAGTAATTTATCACACAATAGTGATAGATAACTAATACAATGCCAGAGCTATCAGTTCCAACATCAACAACAAATGTGTGCTGGTAGACTCTGGGGAGCACCACATTTACCCCTTTGCTTCTCCAACTATGGGGACAGTGATGACCGCCATTGCCGATCTCTAGATAATGCCACTTTCCTTTTAGCCAGAATTTTCGACACCTCTGTCATTCTTTTCCTATATTAAATCCCCTCTGTCTTAAATGTCCAAATGGTGACTCAAACATCCACATAGCTATTTTGCCTGGGAAGGAGATAAATGCAGTCATGTCTTTTTAGATGTTAAGAAATGTGATGCAACTATTTTTTTTTTTTAAGTGAATAGAGGTCTTAGTTTCTGGGCAAGGTCAACTTCAAAAGGTGGAGTCGTCTGTACCTTTTTTCCAGAGTGTAGTTGGTATATCTTCCTACCCACCTGCAGGCAGCAAAGGCAATGCATCAGGAATTCTGAAGGACACACGATGGCTTCTTCTCCATTTTCATGTGGGAGTCCATGGAAGTACAATCACTGCCTGCTCTCTCTAACTAGAGTAAAATAACCTGGTATGCGCATGAAGGCAAACTCTTAACTCAGCAGGGAAATAACCATATCAACTCCATTTCCCCTGGAGACCATGAAACTAGAAAGAAACCTACATATCAGGCCCAAGCAGCCCTTGATGAGGCTCAAAAGAGAGGTGGCAAACTCACAACTACACAGTGAAAAACAAAGTCATAGGCAGCGAAAGCTGTAGTTTGAGAACAAAGAGAGATTAACACACTAGTCAAAGAGGCCATACCGACCCACCCCCAGGACACCCAGTGAAGAAAGTGAGCTGCACAGCACCCACCGGAAGGCTCGGGGGGAGGAGACATTCAGGAAAACCACAGGGGAAGAAAATTAGATAGTTTATCTGAAGCAGGAAAAATGAATTAATGTGTTCTTTTGATATATGGCTTAAAGTGAGGACAAAGGCAAAACACTGATATATACTTGGCATCAAAAGAATGCCTTTTTATCCAAAGATCTCAAAGTAGTTTGAGTCTATTAATTGACTTCTGACACAGTTAAATTACTACTTGTTCATTTTTATAATGAATTTTATTCTAAAATTTGCTAAGCATTTTACAACCCAAGTACATTGGTTATTCCCCAAATAACCTGGTAGCATACAGAGTGGCCATTCCTATTTGACACAAGTGGAAACTGACCCTCAGAGACGTCGGGTAACATATTGTGGATCGAGGAGGATAGAAAATCAGAAGTGAATATGTAAACACTGAATAAGGAATGGGGACAACTCAGTCTTCCTTTGCTAGTTCTTCATTGCATCTGTAGTAGGCGGAATAATGGCCCCCCAAAGATGTCCATTTTCTAATCCCTGGAACCAGCGAATACGTGACTCTACACAGCAGAGGGGACTTAATAGATGTGATTAAATTAAGGATGTTGAGATGGGGGCTTATCCTGAATTTTCTGGGTGGGCCTAATGTAATCACAAAGGTCTTTGTAAAGGAAAGAATAAGGTAGGAGCGTTAAAGGAGGAGCTGTGTTGATGGAAGCAGAGATTGGAGTGATGATGCAAGGCCATCAGCCAAGGATTATGGGCAGCTTCTAGAAGCTGGGAAGGGAAGAAAACATATTCTTCTCTAGAGCTTCTTGACAACCCAATTTAGTCTTTGACTTCCAGAACTGTAAGATAATAACTTTGTGTTGTTTTAAGCCATTAAATCTGTGGTCATTTGCTACAGTGGCAGTAGGAGACTAACACAGCATCTTTGAGGAGTGGTGACCTGGGTGATTCCCTGATACTAGAATCCTAAAATATCATTTTCTGAGTTACATGAGTTATATAACACAATTTAAGAAGCTTTTTGGGGCAAGAATCACTTGGGTATTTACTTATGATACTAATAGATTAAATGGCTTGAAGGAAAAGAAAAATGGCAGTAACCACTCTAATAGTAATGGGTAATGGTTGTTAAAGCTTAATATGTGCCAAGTGCTGTGTCATGTTTTGATGTGCCTTCTCTCTGGTTTCTTATAACAGCTCTCTGTGGTAATAATTATCCTCATTTTACAGAGGAGGAAACTGAGTCTGAGGGAGCCATGCAGTTAGTGAGGGAAGTGATATTTGTATACCAGTACATCTGACTCTGAACCTTGAAATGACTTTTCTAGAGACTTCTCAATTCGTTGAAGGGAAAGAATGGGTCATGTGTGAAGGCAGATCTTGACAGAAAGGCAAAGACAGGCCTCTCTCTGGCATTGAGGAGGTTTGATGACTCTGCCTCTGCCAAAAGGGAGGTGAGGGACAACTTCTTTCTTTCTTTTCCTTCTACTACTCTGGCCAATCACTTTATAAAATACCCACTGTCAGAGGGCGACACATTTCCTCCACTCTTTTTTGCCAAGAATGACACCTCTGTTGAAAGCAAGCAAGCAATTTCACATTGCATAATAAATGTCTTCCCACCAGAAGCAATTACAAGGATGCAGAGTGTTAGCTGAAAATCTTGTGAGCTTTCCTGGTGAAATTTGAAATTGACCCCCAGACATGGAACACAAGTAAAGAATGAAGAAAGAGGCAGACCATTCCAGATTGGAAGGTGACAGGTTTAATAAGTGAGGGAACTTACATACAAGTCTTGTCTTGGGTGACTGCAAGATGAGTCAATTTCCACACCTGCCCACCAGAATCATAAAAGCTGTTATCAAGGCCTTAACTGGGTTCAGTCATGTATACCATCCAGATAGTCTCAACAACACATTGTTCTCTCTAGGCTGTGTCCTTGAAAATGGCTCTGGCTGTGAGAATGGTGAGTGGAATGTACATTCCAAGGGCAGGGGAGGGGGTGAGGAACCTCTGCTTGCCCGGGTCCAGTTCTCGGGTCAGCCAGCTGTCACATCCTCTTGATGACCAACTCTAACACAGAGGCTCTGGGGCTTCAGCTTACATAAGTGAGGAGGAGGCTTCAATGATTGGGGTAGGGGGATTTGAGATGAGAGGACCACAGCCTTAATGAGATGCTGCTGGGACTAGCACAGCCAAGTCTGATATCAGTTAGAACTGAAATTATTCCAAATGTTATAGGCACTATTGTAAAATGGGCATTTATAATAATTTCTACTTCATAGGGTAGTTGTGTGAATTAAGTTAATAAATGTAAAATGCTTTGAATGATGTCATAAAAGTATAGCCATAAGTGCACCGCGCCCACCACTGCAACTACTCCTGCCAATGCCAGTGCTGCTGTGCTTAATGCCACTGCTAAAATTACTACCGAACCATTGCTGCAACCACTTCTGTTACCACCTCTATCACTGTGATTACTACCATTATTGCGGTTACTCTTACTACTAGTACCTTTGACCCCCCTCTCCTTCCATCAATATCATTTCAACTTCTACCACTACTGCTACTGTTACTATGACAATTACTGAGATCACTACCATTGCCGTCGTTGTTGCTGTTCAGGCATGACAAATGCTTCCGTTATAATAAATATGCAACCAAGACTCCTGTACCTTCAAAAAGAGGTGACTAGAGCAAACCTCAGGTCATCCTGGGTTTGTCTGACTCTTTTAGGGGGCTGTTGCCATCCTTTTGCTACCACTCAGGCTTGGACAAAGTGACTGTCATTGCCCTGAGCTCTCTTAGGTAGCAACTCTGCTTGCTTCACTAATCCTTGTCAGCGACAAATGTTCCTTAAATCCATTCCCACTGGCCCTTTGAAGTGGACAAACAACTCCACAGCCATGAAATATCATGTTTTAAATAGAAGGCACTGTGTCAAATGTCATCAGCAACTCAGCTACGGGGCTGCTGATCTCAGACTGATTCAGATAGTCGGAGGATAATAATAAGGAATAACCTTTATCAAGTTCTTATCAGGTCTTATCAAGTGCTTCTCGAGGCTCTAAACACAGATTAACTTATTCGATCCTCCACAAAACTTTATGAGGTGGTTTATACTATTAATTAAATTTACAAATGAGAACACTGAGGCACAGAGAAGTTAAGACACTTGTTCAAGATAACACAGTAAGTGGGAGAGCTGGAATTTGAATAGGCAGTCTAATTCCATGGAAGATGCTGCTAGCTACCACAAACTAATATGCTGGCTTTCCTGTTCGCAGCATTCTAATCAAAAGAGATCAAGGCCTGCCAAAGACAGCTGCCCATTGTAGGTACTCAATAAATGCTAGCCCAGTGAATGAATGAATAAAGAGTGGAAGAATGAGAGTAACCTAATATGTCATTTGTGGGAGTGAAGAAAAGAGGAGGCATTATGAGTGTTCTAAACCCAAGGGGCAGCTCAGTCAACAGCAAGAACAGATTGGAAAGCGAGTCGCGGAGGTCCAGGAAAAATTGATGAAGAGATATGTATAGAGACCTACTTTACTGGAGATCGAGGGAATTTGTCACTAGGTTTTCAAATGCTATGGATTTTCCTGGGCTTCCAAACGTGCTGGTGGCTGGGGAAGCTGAAGGCAGTTCAGTGGCGGTAGGTGGGAGGACTTGAACAGCTGGCCTTTTCTTGGAATTTCTTGGTATGGCACAGGATACGGTTCCATCCTCTGTTGTGAAGAGAGATTTTTTTGCTTCTCTTAGGTATTAAAAATTGTGCGTCATAGAATTTTAGTGCTGGAAACTCCTTATAACGGTCAAGCACTTTCAATCTACTGATTAGGAAACTGAGCCCAAAGGGGTTAACTGATTTGATAAGGCCAAAAACTAGGCAAGTTCCCCTGATTCTCCAGGCACTAAACCACACCTTTAATTACTATTTATCTGTTTGTTTGCCTTGATCCGGTGACAGTCGCTGTGCTGACTTCAATGCCTTGGTGTTTCAGATGAAAAGGCTGGCTTGAGCCAGGGCCACAGGCACACTTTGCCTTTCATAACACTGCATACAACAAAGATCTAATTAGCTAATTAATCTACACTGCATTCCCTTGATGCAAGGTCATACGACTTTCATCTTTATGATGGACAAAGTAAGGTAGTTTGCATTTTCCTTCATTTAATATTTAAAACCTCTTTATAGGAGGAAGCGACCCCAAAGAATTCTTTGCACTTATATTAATATCACTTAATTAAAAACATTTTTCAGCATTATAACAAGTAGAACACCTACGTTAACTGTAATATATGTTCTTCTAGCAGTAAAATTTTGCTTCTTTACACAGTTAACAAATGTGAGCGTCATAAGATTGTAATAAATTATTTAGAGGGTATTTACTTTTAATTATTATCTTCTCAATAAATTCTAAAATTCAATTCCAAAGAAACTAAGATGGCTTAGTTACATTCAGATGTTTCACATTGAACTCATTTTGGCTTTCTGGAAGTGACTACATTACTTTATTAAAATTTTCTTTTGCCTTTAATAAGAGAGAAATGAAGAGATCACTGTGTCTTTTAATCACCCACTCTGTCCTGCCTAGCATGTTAACGTCTCCATAATTATACTTTCCTGTAGCTCCTCCTCCTGAATAGAATATATCAAATCTCCTCTCTAAATCTTCGCTCTATTACTCCCATCTGCCATAAAACAGTGATTAAAGTAACTCATATCTAGAACCAATTTGATATATGACAAAAAAATTTCTTGTCAAATTCCAATGGATGATTTAGAAATATATACATAGCCTGTTATTGTTTTCCCCTACTTTGATAATTCAGCACTACTTGTCTTTGGGTTTTCTCTCACCCAAAAGGAAAAAAAAAAAGCCATTTTTATTCCTACTCATACCAAATATTTTTATTTATAAGTGACCATTTGGTAGAAGTCACATAGATTCTGCAGTATTTTAATCCAGGTGAGTAATCTAGTTTTAATACCTTCAGTTTGTGGATGGCACATACATTTCTGCTGGTTCATGGCTTATAAGTCAATCAGATAAGTCAATCTGATCCCAAGATTTTCTTTATTTCCTTTCCATCTCATATTTCTCTCTTCTATTATTTCATTATTTGATTCTTTTGGGATTGATATAAATTAGCACCAAAAATGGAACTCAAGTGTCTGGTTTTAAGCCCTTTTCTTCCTTTGTAGAGCTCACGGCAGAGAAAAATGACGCTCTAGGAATATCTTCCTTTTATTTGTGACCTCACTAAGGAGTCAATAATTATTTTTCCATTTTATAGACGAAGATGTTAAGATAGATCAGCTTGGGACTTGCTCCAAGTTGTATAGTGAATTGAGACTGCAGTCAAGAGTAACAAATATAGGAATAGAAGTTGGCTAAAACTAAATAAACTTCCTGCCCCAAACATAGCATTGATTGAAAAGGCTAGTATAAAACTGAAGAAGGGTTTAAGTAAAGTTGTGGATGATAAAATCTTAATAAGAACTTAAGGACATTTGTGAGTTGCTTCTAAGTTCGTGAAGCCATGATTACGGGGGAAGTTGCAACTTTTTTCTACAAAATGCCTCTTGATACTATTGTCAGGCAGTTGGCCTAAGCCAGTATGGCAATTCTTATTTTGTTATGTTTCTCAAAGCCCCTTTTTGTGTTTTATCTACTGGAGCATTCATTTGAGACAAACAGCTTATGTACTCTTTCTAGCCAAGCAGAAACCAGAATGAATGAGAAAATCGCCTAAGAAAATCTGTCCTCCTGATTCCTCCCATGACACTGGCTGGAGAGTCACTGTTCCCCTGACAGAGCCATCTGCAGACTTCACCAATCCTTGTCAAGAGCGTGGCTTGTCGTGGGGATGGTGGCAGTTGCTGCTTCTGCTTCTTCACAATAGAAACTGCAAATAAATATATTTAAAAAGTGTGTCCATCCTAATTCATCTTCCTAGCTGTTTTCTTGGTGGAATTAGATTAGCCGTGTAAGTGAAATATTTTCTGAATCTCATTGAAATCCAAATTTACCTAGTCAGTGACTTCATTTATTCATTTTTATTTACCTATGTTCATATATATATATATATATATATATATATATATATATATATATTTATTTATTTTTATGAACATTTACTATATAGCAGGTACTGTGTGGAAAGTTTTATATACCATCTTAGTCAGATCGGGTTGCTATATAACAAGATACCATAGACTAGGTGGCTTAAACAACAGAAATTTATTTCTCAGGGCTTTGGAAGCTAGGAGGTCCAGGAATGGGGTGCCAGCAGATCGGTGTTTACTAAGGGCCCTCTTCCTGGCTTGCAGACAACTGTCTTCTCATTGTATCCTCACATGGTGGATCGAGCCCTAGTGTCTTTTTCTTCTTGTAAGGACACTAATGTCATCATGGGGGCTCCACTCATGACCTTATGTAAATCTAATTATTCCCCCAAAGGCCCTAGCTCTTAATATCATTCCTTTAGGGTTAAGGTTTCAACATATGAATTTTGGGGAGACACAAATGTGCAGTCCACAATACTGCACGTTTTGAGATTATATTTCAATTACTCTCAAAACAGCCCTACAAAGTGGCTGTTATTACCCTAGATGGCAATACCTGGTTTAAGTTATTTGCCAAGGTCATATGTTTGTGTGTATTCTCTGGCTTAGAAAGTCAGGAATTACTGATGATCAGTGTTTCTCTCATCTTCTTAGGAAGACTTCTTGGTGTTCTTTTACTGAAAGGTCAAATTGAATAGGGTGGTTCTCCCAGAGATCCTTTCCTCTTAATTCTGCAAAAACAAATAGAATATTTAAGAAAACAAAGGGAAAAACAATCAATACCAGTCCCCAAGCACCTATATGCATGCACCCAAAGAATATATGCAGCATATATGGAGATGCATTTCAGAGCACAGACTGATCATCCGAAGCAAGGCAGACTGATTGTTTCTTGTTGGCATTATCAGAACTTGCCTGTGAGCCTTTAATTCTTCATATGAGCCCCATGATCATCCCATTTGGCTCTGGTTAGACTCCCCTTCATCTGTACAGTCACTCTGCTTCCTAGGCAAGTCTTCCCTATATGCAGAAGGCTTTTCTCTCTATGGTTGCACAATCGTTTCCTAGAACATAGGCTATCTGGTGCTCTAATCTCGCCTTCCCTTGTTTAACTGCCCTCCATTGGCAGCTTTCAGAGATACCTTCTTTATTCACTGAACGAGGGTAGCAGTTGGGCTTGCTTTCTCTTAAGATTCTGGATCCTCTATGGTTGAAGGACCTATCTTGGGGGACTCTTCCCCCCAGTTCAGCTTCCTGCCAAGGTAGGCAAAGCCTACTTTTCTCCTAGTTTCACAACTTTGCATCTCCTATTGGATTTCTTACTATGTTCCTACTTCAGTCTTAAGGGATATCTCTTGTGCTCATTTTCAGGGCTGGAATTCTTGAAAGAAATCTACCATGTTATCAATTATTTCAATTCCCTAGTTACTCTTGGGGATTCACCCAACCAGTGGAATGGCTAACAGTAGGAAAATATCTCACATATAAGGCGGCAATAATAAATGTACAAGAGGAATATTCATTTTCTATATGCATTTCTCATATTATTATAGGATGTAAAATAGGAACCTTGAATAAAAATGAGCTCTTTGGAAAGCATACTTTTTTCCTTTAGGATGTTCCTCACTCTGTTCCTCAGTCTCACATTCATGGAATCTTAGAATGATGGATATCAATTATGATGCTTTAGATTGCAAGTACCAGAGATCAACTCTGACTTCTAAAACAAAGAAAGGACTTTCCAGCAGAGTGGAGGTTGGGAGATCATGTTTAGAAAATGATCGTGAACCAGAGAGTCAAAAAGTGGGGGAATCTGGCCATGCCGCTGTTGTAGTCATTCTGCTGCTGTGAGTACATTTAACCCACCCTTGATCTTTGCTTTGCTTGCTCAGAATTCAGGTAAGTAAAAGCATCTGACAGGCTGAGCCTTGACTATGTGCCAGTGTTGCCTACCAGGATGTGGGGAAAGGAAGGAGTCTTTGTAGCTTCCTCTGTGGGAGTTTGTAGGAACCCACAAAGAGTATGCTCAAGGATACAGGTAGATATTTTTCAAAACCAGGAAGGAGGCAGATGGGATCCTAGACTGCCATCCAAAAAAAGAAAAAAAAAAAAAAGAGACAAAGAAGACAAAGGACTACAATAGGAAAATACATAAATAAATAAATCCTATGGCTAGTCCAACATATTAAAGTATTTCCTCAGTACTGTTATTTTAAAATCTCAATTAGTATTCTTAATGGTGTTCTCAATCTCTATAGCCTTCCCTTTTGTTTTCTTTCTTAAATACACACTTTTTAGGTTAGCAATTACCTTAATATTGTCCACATTTTATACCAAGACCATACAGTTGCTGCCAAAGTGTATAGTCAGAATTGGATTCAGAAGATTGATGCCCTTTTCAGGCTGCAGACCATCTGATTACTGGATCTCCTCTGGGCAATGAAGCTGCCTCTTTTTTTCTCCTCTCTCAGTCGTCAGGCTTGCACCACAGTAATAATATTTAATAAGAGCCGCAGTAAAGCTATGCTATTCCTTCTCTGATGGTCAGAGTGGAACGCAGCTGCAAATAAAAGAGGAGTGATCGTCGTACAGATAATACAGTTGTTTTAGTTCTTTCACCTTGAGAAAGGATGTTATAGCCTGAATTTTGATTGATGCTTGTCTCTCATAGCCTACTGGAATAATACATTAGGTGTTTGGGTGAATTGTGAGGTGCATTTGATCATGTATTAAACATTTGTGAGCTATTTGCTGCTGTACATTCTGACTGGATCTTAAAAAAAAACAGCCTTGTTAGTCCAGAATAAAGGAAACAAAGCCTTTGTGGTTTTTCCCACTCTACCTGAATCAGGTGACTCTTTTTCTGAGGATATCTAAGCATTTTGCCACATTCATCTGCCTTTTTCTCATGTTACCTGGAATAAGCGAAGATATGTAATGTAGGGGAACCTCATTTAAAAGACACTCCTACATACCGAAATCTGAATTCCCAAAGCAGAAAAATTGTGGGGAGTTTATTTACATTAGAAAATCATTTTCTTTTTGGTTTTACAAAAGAATTCACAAGAGGATTTCTTTAAATAGCAAAGTCCTTTGCTCGATTAAAAATGGATCTGAAGCTCTCTCTCAGAAACACAACTACTATGAAAACAAGCCATGTATCCTGTCATCCAATTTTATAACTAAAGAACTGGGAATAATTCGGAAAAAAAGTCATAGAAACGTGTAACTCTAGAAAGAGGATCTAAGATACCTTATTTTCATTCCTTCATGCTCCTAGAGAATAACTTCCATGGAAACAAAAACTGAGACCTTTCCAAAAACCTGGAAGATTTCTGCATTGTCATGACATAATCATAAGATCATTCTACTGTTAATGGTGACATTTTCAAACTGTGTTGCGAATAAGTTATTACATTGATGGTATGAGTTTTCTGCTTTGGAACAAAGCATTTAGCGAGTTCGACTTCTAAAAATAAAATACATTCCAAGAAAATACTGTCTTCAGAGTCCCTAGTTTGTAATGTAGGAAAAGACATTTCACTGTAACCTTCCTGGGCCTTAGTTTCCTCACCTGAAAAATAAAGATGTTTTCAATAAGTCTAGTTAACATACAAAATGAAGGTTTTAAAATAGATAATCTCTGAGGACTTTTATAGCTCCCAAATTTGCTGCCTAGTTCTTTATAAGAGTGACATAAATCTTATGATTCTCAGATTCTAGTCCCTTTCCTTTGTTTAATTCAAATTCTACATTAAGTCACTGAATGATTTAGTCTATACTTTATCTTCTCATTTTATAAATATACTTATTTAGGATTTAGAAAGCCTGTGTCCAGAGTTGTAGCTAGTTAGAGGCCTGAAGAATAGCGCAAAAGATTGTTAAGTGTACCTAGATACTGACCTTTTTCTATTTTAATGAGGAATGAAATCTTAGATTGTTACACAGTGGATGTGCAAAAAGAATAAAGTGTAAGGGAGGAAAACTTACGGAGCCCATGGGCAAAGATTCTCCTCTGGTGAAGGTCTTGAAGCAGCTGTGGTGGTTCATCATTATCCTGAATGAGCCCTGGGTCTGGTGGGTTAAAGCAGTGGACACCAACCTTTTTGGCACCAGGGACTGGTGCTCCTATGAAAATCTAATGCTTGATGATCTGAGGTGAAGCTGAGGTGGTGATGCTAGTGCTGGGGAGTGGCTGCAAATAGAGATGAAGCTTCACTCACTCACCCGCTGCTCATTTCCTACTGTGCAGCCTGGTTCCTAACAGGCCACTGACCTGTACTGATTCATGGTACGGGGCTTGAGGACCCCTGGGTTAAAGTAAGATCATCTGGTTAAGAGGCACAATGAAACATGGACATGGAAGCAAGAGCCCTTAGAGAATTGTTGCTCATGTGAGCCATATGATAGTTCTGAATCCTGAAAATACCTTTTAGCCAAGTAGAGATGAATATAGAATTTTCTGCATATCATCGAACAATGACTTTTGACGCCAGCTACCCAGAGTTAGGCCAAACTTCACAGGTTAAGGACACAGTCCTCCACAAGACTCCTCTACTTCAAACACCAGCAATAAGTTCAGGGGTTCCCAGGCTATACTCACTTATGAGCAATTGGCTACTAATTTGGGATAATTTGCTAGAATGATTCACAGAACTCAGGAAAGTGCTATACTTATGATTACCATTTTACTATAACAAAGAGGATAAAAATTAGCACCAGCCAAAAGAAAAAATGCTTAGCATGAGGTGTCTTCTCCCTGTGGAGTCAGGATACATCACTCTTCCAGCTCATTGATGGGTATCGATGTACATAGAGTATTGCCAACCAGTGAAGCTCACATGAGCTTCTGTGTCTGGAATTTTGTTGGGGCTTCATTACATAGGCATGATTGGTTGAATTATTGGCTAAAAGACTGAATTCAATCTCTAGTCCTCTCCCCCATAAGTGGGGCTGATATCAGATGACTCAAAGCCCCACCTCTCTCATCACAGGTCGGTCTTTCTGCTGTGGCCAGCCCCCATCCTGAGTCATGTCATTAGCTTACATTATTTAGGGCCCACATTGAGTGATCTTGTTAGCATAAACTATCAGGGCCCACTGAGAGTAACAAAGACACTCTTATTACTCTGGAAATTCCAAGGATTTAGAGGCTTCCTTCCAGGAACTCCAGGGCAAAGAAGTACAAATTAGTAGCTGATGGATGGTGACAGGGATGGGGAGCACGGCATAGGGAATGCAGTTAGCATTACTGTAATGGCTAGGTGGAGAGCCAGAGGAGAGAAAGAGCAATTAGGGGGATCATTTTATAAACTATATAAATGTCTAACCAACGTACTTTGTACTTGAAACTAATAAAATAAAATGAAAAAAAAAATTCTTTATTATATGACATCTTGCTTTTGCTTTTCTCTGTTCTGTAGTCTAAAGAGTACAAGTTGCTAGTTCTAGCTATCTTTATCTTTCAGGAACTTCAGGACTGAATTGAGGTCATTCATTGATGGTTAACAGTATGGGCCATTTTGGATTGCTGTGCCCTTGGGCTTTGGTGTAAACTGGACTGGCTCCTCGGGAGGTCCCACTCCCATCCACCCCCATCCACCGCAATAGCAGGCTCGTAGACTTATGGTTGCACATTTGCAGTTCATATCTCCGCATCTCCGCATCTCCGCATCCCTGCATCTCCGCATCCCACATCATCCTCTCTCCCCGCATCTCCGCATCTCCGGTGGTCTCGCGGATGCATCTTATGGTTAAGCCAGAGCATAGTCCCCCAAACACAACCTGGTGCCTGGCGTGATTCTCTGCAGCACTGTGAGTCTGGGAGTGGTGTGCGGTGGTGTCCGTGAGGATTGGGGTTTGTTTGAAAGGCGGTATGTGCCAGCACCCACACTGATAACTCTGAGACAGGGGGCCTGTGGCAACTCGGTGTCTCACTCCAGGGCCCTCCGCCCACCCCACAGAACTCAAGAGATCTCTGGAGATCCGTGTTAATCCGAGGAGAGTAGATAGCCATGTCTTGGGCCTGATTCTCTGACCTCATCACTGCCCCTAAACTCAGCGCATCTGAGCCCATCCTATTCCTGCCCAAATATCTGGACTTGGCCTTATTTCTCCCTCCTGTCGATAGCTACAAAGTGCACCCCGAAGGCTACAGCTGAGCCCTCTTTCCTTCTTGGGAAACCCCTCATTTTACCCACCCAGAACAGCACTGGCGCCTCCTCCATGGTGTTCACAGGAGAGGACATTTCCAGATTGAGGGGCTTGCGTGAAGGAGCCAGCTGCCCCAACGCAGGGTGCCAGAACTTGGGCTGAGTCAGAGGGAGAATGCCCTGAAGCTGTTCTTCGGCAGAAAGGAATGACTTCTGGGCCCCTCATAGCTACTGAGCCTTGCTGGAGGACAAGCAGATGCTAGGACAATGGAAGGCACGGTTTTGCGTTGCTGCAGCCTTGGACTTTGGCAGATGTAGGATCAGACGCTCCAGGAGCCTTTGTCAGAAGCTCCTGGGGGCGGGGGAGAAAGGATTTTAGGATGCCTGACTTTGACCTGGTTCCACCACACACCAGCTTGATGATCTTGGGAAAGTAACTTAATTTTTCTAAACTTAGTTTTCTCATCCATATAATGGTAGTTTCTCATGATGAAATAAATTAGTGGCTGTAATGTGCTTAGCATAGTGCGGGACACATCAGAGAAGCTTACGGTTCGCAGTGAATGGTTGCTTTTAGACTTTTGAACAGCCATTGAATATTATTAAATTTTCACCTTTTTAAAGGGCTATACCCTAAATATCTCCAGGTCAGTGGTTTTATTAGAGTTTTAGAAGTCGATCCCTTTGTCAAAAGGAAATCTTTTACAGAATCCTAATCTATGAAGCACATAAAATCTGTGCAAGCGAAGTTGAAGAGATTCTGGCTCATCTAGCAACCCTTTTAGCTCCAGGGTATTGAGACATGTTTGAGGAAATCCTTTTGAAAACTGTTCTACACTGCTGCCAATCTGGTTTCCCTCCAGCCTCTCCCCAGCCAGCTCCTGCAATAGGAGTAACAGAAGTGCCTCTGTACAGTGTCAAAGTCAGGCTATAATTTTCTTATTTCAGTTCTCTATGAGCAAAATGGAGAAGATAATGCCAGCTTTGTTATGACAGTGAATTAGATAATGTCTGTAAACTATTTTGAGCCTGCCTTTAGAGATCAGCTTTAGGGACAACGGCCCTTGCTGTCTTTAATTTCTAGCTTGCTTTTTAAATATGGTATTCTTAACACATTAGAAAATGGGTCAAACTGTTATACTGTGTAATCTTAGGATAGGGTGGAAGCTTTTTCTAAACCAAGGGAAAAATGTGCTCTGATTGAGAAGAGAGATTTTTGAGTTAGAATTATTTAGAAAGTCTTTCAGGAAACCAGGAGAGAGAAGGCTACGTGGCAGCATCTACAGAAAGCTGTTTTTGAAGATGGGTTATAACTTGGTCATTCTGGTCTTTCTTATAATTGAATGTCTTTTGCTGAAGCCTGAGACCAACCTGTACTATAGGTTCCCTGTTCCAGTATGCCTGGTTTTACAGCGGGGCCTCATGTAATCATTCTGCTCTGCACAAATGGGAGATGAGAAGGCATGGATGTTAACAGCATGTACTCTGCGGTTAGACTTGAGGGTGGTACGTTTTCCATCACATTACCAGCGGAAAGTCTAATTTATTTGAGCATTGGAAGAATGGAAACAATAACATCTATTTCAAAGATTTGCTGTGAAGATTACATGAGATAATATATGGAAAGCACAATGTCTGATACATAGTAAATGGTAATTAGAAAGCAACTATTTTAAGCATTAGTATTATTATTATTTTAATCTTTCTTATGGTGTAATTGACATAACATATTAATTTCAGAAGTATAATGTAATGATTTGATATTTGTATATATTGTAAAATGATCACCATGGGAAGTCCAGTTAACGTCCATCATCATACATAGGTACATTTTTTTCCTTCTGATGAGAACTTTAAATGTGCACTCTTCTAGCTACTTTCAAATATGCAATACATTATTATTAACTGTAGTCACCAAAATATACATTATATCCCCATGAGTTGTTCATTTTATAACTGGAAACGTGTACCTTTTGACTCTCTTCACCCTTTTGTATACCCCCAACCCCCTACCTCAGGCAGCCTCCAATCTGTTCTCTATATCCATGAGCTTGTTTTTTTGTTTTGTTTTGTTTTAGATTCCAAATATAAGTGAGATCATATGATATTTACCTTTTTCTGTCTGATTTATTTCATTTAGTATAATGTCCTCAAGGTCTATACATGTTGTTGCAAGTGGCCAGATTTTGTTTTTTTTAATGACTGAATAATATTTCATTGTGTGTGTATATATATAATATGGATTTTCTTTATCCATACATTCATTGATGGACACTTAGATGACATCCATGTCTTGGCTATTGTAAATAATTCTGCAAATGAACATGGTGGTGAATATATCTCTTTGAATTAGTGTTTGTTTTCTTCAGATAAATATCCACCCAGAAATGGGATTGCTGGATCACATGGTAGTTCTATGAAAAATGTCTGTTCAAACCTTCTGCCTTTTTTTTAATTGGATATTTTTTCTATTAAGTGGTGGGGGTTCTTTATATATTTTGGATACTAACTCCTTATCAGATATATGATTTGCAAATACTTCCCTCCATTTAGTACGTTGTCATTTCATTTTGTCGATGTTTCCTTTGCTGTGTAGAAGCCATTTAGTTTGCTGTAGTCTCACTTGTTTACTTTTGTTTTCATTGCCTTTGCTTTTGCTGTCAAATCCAAAAAATCATTGCCAAGACTGATATTAGGGAATTTACTGCTTATGTTTTCTTCTAGGAGTTTCATGGTTTCAGGTCTTACATTCAAGTCTTTAATCCATTTTGAGTTAATTTTTGTGTATGGTTTAAGATAGTGGTCCAGTTTCATTCTTTTGCATATTGCTGTCCAGTTTTCCCAACACCGTTTATTGAAGAAACTGTTTTTTCCCTATTGTATATTCTTGGCTCATTTGTCATAAATTAATTGACTGTATATATGTGGGTTTATTTCTGGGCTTTCTATTCTGTTCCATTGATCTATGTGTCTCTTTTTATGCCAGTACCATGCTGTTTTGATTACTAGAGCTTTGTGATATAGTTTGAAATCAAGAATGTGATACATATTATTTTTAATTATAAGTTTATTTTCATGGATGCTAAATATATGTCCATTTGTATCTATGACCCTGGTCTAAAATTCTAACTTCTAAAATCATCAAGAAGTTAGAACTTGAGAGGGAATGCCCTTCCACAATTGGAAAACTTGAATGAAGCTCAAATGGATTTTGATTTGCTCAAAGATGTTCTAGGAGTCTTTGTTCTTTAAATCTTCATTAGCTGGGCCTTTGCGGTTATGTGTTTTCAAGTGGGGAACAGAACTTGTTCTGCTCCCCTCAACATGAAGTGATCACTTAAAATATTAATTCTCGTTTCAATATCCTTGGGTAATATTAGCTCTGTCTCTGCTTATTTTATCAACATCTTTTAAAACTAATCTCTTGTTTATTACCTTAAGTTGTTAACTTCAGGCAATACAATAAAAAAAAAGGAAAACTGGTTACAAAGCAAAATTGCAAATATTGACAAAACTGATGTTGCAGAACCATTGAACCAGTTATTAATTTAACAAATATTTATTGGGCACCTTCCATGTAGTAGGTACTAGGTATTGGACACTAGTTGTGTATAAGACAGATAAGAATCCCAGCCCTCATGGATCTATGCAGAACCAATGACAAATGGATCTGGCAGAGTTGAATTCGTCAGTAATCAGAAGACAAAATTAGCAAAAAAGATGACATAATAGTCATTTCTGGTAATTTTGAAACATGTCCACAAATTGTTTGACTCTTCTCCCACAAAAGATAGAGCCTAATTCTTCACTCTTTGAAAATGGGTTGGCTTTAAAGTTTTGCATGTAAGGAATAGAATGGGGCAGAAGTGATGCTGTGTGACTTCCCAGGCTAGTCAGGGCATAAAAATTGATACAGATTCTGCCTTCTCCCTGAGAGGCCCTGAGATGCCATGGGAGAGGGGAGAGGGAATGAATATAGGAGTTTGGGCCTCCAGCTCAGGTGCCAGACATATGAATAACCAGGCTGGCAGATGATCCCAGACCCCAGAATTTGTTCCAGCTTATGACAAGTGAAATAGGGATGAGCTGTCCCCACAGTGCTGTGCTCAAATTGCTCATTTGCGAGCAAGATAGGTGTTGTTATTTAAACTCACTAAGTTTCAGATGTAATTGGTTACACAGCTCTAATAACTGGAACAATACTTCAAAAGAAAATGATATGAATATCAAAGGAAAATAGAGACCCATGAGAAAACTGAAGAAACCTTTGAATATTTTTGCAAAAGCAGCCCTCTTTATGAAAAATTTTGTGAAAGTTAAACAGGAAGTGATGGATCTTAAGTTGTATTGTTATTCAACTTTTTTTGGGGGAAAATAGATGGAAAAAACCCACATTAACTTAATTTTTAAAGATGTTTAGAACCTACATTCTGTTAAATATAAGATTGAATATACATATTTTCTTACTATGTACTTTCACATTTCTAAATAAAATCCTAATCAAACCCTTCCCGCCTACCATGATTTACTCCTATAATTTGTTCTCTATTTTAAGTGGAGTCATGTTAATCCACCTTTCTCATTTATCTATTTTCTCTTGACATCTTGTAGGAGTGACAGGAAGGGGAGTGGGACTGATGAGTAGTTCAGTTTATTTTGATTGTTATGTAGTGGCTTTCCTCTGGTGAGCTATGGAGAAAATATGGAGCCCCATCTTAAAATCAACCTGAAGCATAAACGGTGAATCAGTTAAGAGGAAGAAGAGTACATGTAGAGTCATCTTATTTAGGTTATTTAGGTTCTAGGGAGGTGATAGTCTTACCAGAGGGGGCTGTAAACCTAACCAGTTCTTCCTGAAAGCTCCTAAAACAAAGGCCCTCGAATTGGTTACAAAGGCTTTGCTTTACATTAGCCTGTAACAACACAGTCCATGGTTCATAAGAACAAGCTTTAACTTTGCAAACCAAGAAGCATGAGTATCTCGGAGAGGGTGCCACACAGAGAATAAGGGATCGACTGTTTATATTTTGGAACCGAAGTGCTTAGAGTTTTTGTTTTGCAATCAGGATCCCTTAGGATGAATCTGGTGTTTTTTGTATTGATTGCCTACTGCACTAATGTAGTTAGGAAGAAGAGAGAATTTTTTGCAGAATGTGGCAAGGAGCAGAGGGAGAATGTATTAGATGGGTTGTGTTTCCTTGCCTCTGGGCATGGTTTGTTCCTTGAAGGTTAAAGCCAAGGGGATTCTTTATCTTCTAACATTTTCATTTAGGGCAATCAAACACCACAATTTGCAGTCTTCAGCTTTAGGGAATCTCCGACTTCAATAAAGAGGATGGTATTTTATTATCTCCTTGGGTTGTTTTTGTAACTTTGAAAAAAATCACACAAACACTTCCACTGACTGGATGACTATAACAGTGCAGAACAAACCACTCAAGTCTAGTTTCACTTAGGAAAGCAATTTTCATTGTTTGAGACACTCGTCGTAAGGATGCTACTACAAGTAAGGTTTTGGATTTCTTAGAAACCTCTTTAACTGGCCAGCATTTCCATTTTACTGGGAGAATGGAGAGGGGATGTGGCAAGCCAAAGGGACTGTTCATGGTAGACAAATGGAGGACACCAGAACCTTGTTTTTCAAGATTTTATTGGCCAGCACAAACTTCATCTACTCACTATGAGATTTTTTTTTCCCTTCGAAAAGAAATCTGCCTCTGAAATCTTGTAGAGGTAAATGTAGAAAGGTCTGCTGATGAGCCCGAATGGGGAGTCAAAGGTTTCAGTCCCAGCCACACCTCTCTGATTGCTACATGACTGTGCCACTGATCCTAGTGAGTCTCAGTTTCCACACTTCTAAAATGGGGGTAAGCAATAGCTTCCTTACAGCTATGATCAGAGGCTTGCATGTAGTGGCCTTAGACAGTACCTGGCACATAGTAGATGCTCTGTGAGTTTTAATTAGCAACTAACATGCTCCTCTGAGCCTTACCTTTCTTATCTTTATCATCACATCAGGAGGCTGTGAGGATCAGATGTGTGTGACAGAAAAACTATGAAAATAAGGCATGTGGCTATTCACTTCCATCTAGGGAGTAAGAAGGGTGTCAGTAAAAGATATAAGAGGGGGCCCCGAATAAACAGTCTTTGAGGCGATCTGCATAACAGCCAGGAGCTAGGTGGCTGGAAGAGTGAATCTTTAGGTTGTTAGGACCTGGGCTTAAGGACTAATGCTCCCATCACAAATGAGGACCCTACTCTCTATCTTTAAAGCAGAAGGGAACATTACTGTTGTTTCTCAGAAGTGGGTGTCTCGTGCTTGAGTCTGTGACAGGTTGGTAGTCCTCACCCCACCTGAATACTGGCTGGAGTGGGCTCTTATCTCCGGTTTACCTGGAGTAGTCCAGCATTAGCCAGTTCAGTGAGCCCTAAGGTGGCCAACACATCTTCTTTGCCCAGGGGCTGGTGGCAGCAGTGAGGACAAGATGCTGAGCAGTGAACACTCTGGAGACTCAGATGGGAAAATGCCAAGTCACAAACCAGGTGCTAGAGGCAGGTGCTGGTATGTAACCAAAATGACTCCTTTACTTAGCAATATGGTTCTTCATGGTTCTTCTAAGCAGAACTTAATACACACTTGAGTGATTAGTCGATGTGGGTTGAGTATTGTGGTATAGTAGAGGGACAGCTAAGGAGAAGGAAGTTAAAGGTCAACCAGTTGTGGGAAGAAAGAATTTAAGTTATTAAAATTAGGTCATTAAACTTAATAAATTAAAGTTGGGTTATTAAAATTATTAAATTAGGGTAAGTTATTAAAATTGCCCCATATTGGAGGCAATTTACTTGTTGCATCTAATGGAATAAACGTGAAACTTTGTCTTAGCCTTGGGTTTTCTCTCTGACTTTGTGTCTGTCTTTAGCCCTCTGTCTCTGTCTCTGATTCTTTCAATGTTTCCCTCTCCCTGTTCCTCTGCCTGTCACATCTCTCTGCTGCCTTTCTCTCTCTTCTCAGTCTCTCTTTGTATTTCTTTCTCTGTCTCTCTCTTAGAAAAAGGAGGTTTCCTTTCTCATTCCTTTTTATTAGATACATAAAATAAGTGAATAAAAGCAATCAACCTCCATTGTCAAAACAAGAGATATTGGATCCTGATATGGCCTCCTCACACAAGCAGAAAGGATGCCGTGCTGCTCAGAGTGCTCTTTGCTCTCAGAGTGTCTGTGCTGGCCTTTAGCAGTCTTCACAGAAACTAACCCTGAAAAAAACACAGGGCAGAAATTATCCTTATGTTTTAAGTAGGTAAGTTTCAGAGGGGTTGGAAACTTGCCCAAGGTCAGCCAAACGGTGGGCTTGTGGCAGAGACAAGGCTGGAGCATATGCTTCCACCGAAGGGTCTCTCCCTCCATCACAGAGATGGAGTCTGATCAGGACTAGATGTTCCAATCTGAGCCCATCTGGTCTGATCTGAAATATAAGATCTGGGTCCAGGTTTAGGGTCAGTACTAAGGGTTCTCTGTGTTCTACCTTCCAGCCATTTTTATCTAGGTAAAGCTAATGTAAATTAACAACAAGGGGAAAAGAGAGCTGTGGTGGCAGGAAGAAGAAGAAGTTGCAAAATGGAAGTTACATCCTGAGGGGAAGTGTGGAAGGGTGTCTTTAATTTCATGCAAACTGGAATCAAATTTCCTGGTTCCAGATACTAACTGAGACCACTAACTCACTGTGTGATCTTGGGCAAGTTGCTTAGCCCCTCCGAGCCTCTCCTCATCTCTAAGATAAGGATAATCATATTACTTACATAATAGGGTTGCTTGTGAGTATAAAATGAGACAATCCACATTAAAATGTCTAGTATAGTGATGCAAGCACTCAATGAAGGATGATGAAACCCAAGTCCTGGTGTTTTGGTTTTGTTTTGCTTTTAACATTACCTGGGACTGGTGCTACCCCTATAGTCTGCCTCCTGAGTCACTATTATTTATCGCGTGCTTGTACAGCTAAGCACAGTGCCATGCTTTGTGGAAATAAGAGTAAACTAAACCTACTTTCTGATCACAGAGATGTTACTGCCTATTGGGTGAGACATGCCATCACATTCCTGGGCACTTTCAATTCAGTGTGATTGATGTATGTTGAGATGAGGTAAACACATGGGGATCCAGAATGAGTCATCCAATCAGTGCTACTCAAATCTGGACCCAGGTATACTCCTTTGATTTGCAGACTCCAGGCACACTGTACAAGATTGCTGTCTTACCAGGTTTAGTAGGTAGGAATTGAGAACTGGATCATCTCAAAAGCAGGGGTCACCCTGCAGGCCAGAAGCCTTGCCTTGTGGGACAGACATAGCCACTAGAGCCCACTGGCCTTCCTGGAGTTTAGAACATTAATAAAAACGGAGACTAACCTCTCTAGCCATTTTGTTTGATCTTTTGTGACTGCCTCTCTACAACACGCACTGCAGATGGAGATGTTTTAGCAGTGGGGAGAGCAAGCAGTGCTCAGAGCTCAGAAGGGTTTCCCAGCAGCACAGTTAGCAGTAGCAGGCGTATTCACATTTTGCGGAGAGCTACAAAAGGCATTTTCAACAGGCCAGCTCTTCCAGCTTTATCTCCCTATGAATCTCTTCTTACAATAGTGTTTACAGAAAAGAAACTGCAGGGCATAGAAAAAAACAAAATAAAGCCACGGCCTGCTCTCCAAAGGCAAGGAGGACGCTGGAGTGGAACCACAGTACCAGTTTTTTATGGGCAGCATCAACAATCATGAGGGCTGCTGCACACCCAGTAGGTTGCAGAAGGTTTTGCTGTTCCAAATGGAAATGACAGGTGTTTGGGATACAGCATGTCATGGTCTCTGTATCTTGTCATGGTCTGCAATATAGCACTGTGCTTCCATTCATATGTTTACATTTCTTAGGAAAAAGAATATTTTCTCTCAGATTAGATCAATAGTTTTAAAAAGAATTATTGGTATTGGAACATAATGAATATCCCTCTGTGGTAAGATGAAGCTTTGGAAGGAAATTCACTGCTGTTGCTGATATATATATAAATAAGATATATATATGTACGTATATATTATTATATATTATATATATCTTATTTATTGCCAACATGGATTCAAAACATCATTCTTGGGTAGGAGAATAGAGTGGTTAAAAACACAGACCCCAAATGCTTTGGCTCCATAAATGACTGTGTGACTCTGAGCCAGGTCCTTTACCTCAGTTTTTGCATTTGTAAAATGGGCATAATATACTTCATGCCCCAGAGGGCCATGGTAAGGACACATTAATTATTGAAAATGGTTACTGGCCCACAGCGAGTTCTGTATCAGGTTTGCTATTATTATTGTTAAGACTATGCAACCAAACTTTTCATGCTAGATGTTCTTTGTGATGGATTTAAATATATTTCATGTAGCAACCAGCATGTTAGTACTTGCTATGTGGTCAGTTGATGGCTCTGAATCCTGGTTTAGTACTTACTAGATGTGTGACCTTGCCTGAATTATTAACTTCTCTGCTTCAATTTATCTATAAAATGGAGAAAAAGAATAACTATCAAAGCATTGTGGTGAGGATTAAATGAGATAGTACATGAAAAATAAGTCACTTCACCTCTCTGTGCTTCAGTTCTCTGTGCAAAAATAGGGACAATCATGGAACCTACTTTGTAGAGCTGTTATGAAGATTAGACATAGTAAGTGCAGTGCAGTGAACACAGTGAGAACACGATATACTTTAGTCATTTTATTAAGTGACTACCACCCCCATTATATCATTATAACAGTACTACTACCATTTGTTCAGTGTGCATTGTATTTAAGATTCTGATGCAGTAACCTGCATCTTCTAACTTGTCTTACTCTCTATTTCATCAGAAATTGGCAATTTTGACTCTTTGTCCCCCACCGCCCCATTTCAGTCTGTTTATCCACTCTGATTTTTTATTTACTCAATTACTACTTCCCTGAGTACTATCCACACACACCAAGTTAATGGCATGTTACTTGCTGAGCGAGGCTTTTTCTCTATCTTGTTTCAGTCTGTGAACAGTCTCTTGAGCTCCTTCCTGACATAAAGAGCTCAGGTATAATGTTATTAAGGCTCCCAGTGGATTCCCGGTATATCTTGAATTTGTGACTATTACCGCTTTTAAGCAATTTCAGAATATTAGCCCAAGGCCTTTGCTCAAGCAGGAAGAGTTAGCATTAGTTAATTAATGCTCCTGATCTTGGGCTCTTTGGAATCTTTGTATGTGTTACCTTCTGTAGTGAGAGTCAGAACTTATAAACTCTAAGTCACATAATTAATTCCTCAGTCTCCTCAAATCCTTTCTGGAAACAGCAGAATATAAAAAGTTAATAGTAAGAGCTTAAATCATTCATTTATTCATTTATTCATCTACTATTGGTAGCATTTATCGAGTGCCCACTACATGCTAGACACATAAGGAAGCAGAGGTGACAATAAGAAGGCTTAGGGGAAGAGAAAGATGTTATAGGAATGCCTACTCATCTCTACAGTGTAAAAAAGAATGAATAAATGAATAAGAATATAACCTTTACCAAAATCTTAATATTGTCCATGCACGCTTTACCATATTCCATCATCAAGAACAACTGCTATGCCCATATTTCAGAGGTGGAAGCTGAGGCTTAAAGAGATCAAGCCACGTGCCCGAGATCACACCGCTAGAAAATGTCAGAACCATGACTAGAATTTGGACTTGTTTAGTTCAGAGTCCAAGATCTTAAACACTACCCGTTGCTGCCTCTCGGTCACACAGTCAGTGATCTCTGTTGTCATCCCTGAGGGAAAATGAAATGTTGAGAAGTCATGCTGATTCCTATGACTCGGCAGTGACTGAGCAGCCGTATCAGATGCAGAAGAAGCTCCTACCGCCTCTTCATTCACCTACTTTCCAAGCGAGGCTTGTGAATAAAACAGCCTCATCTGATGTCTTGCTGCTTGGAAGTGATGCCTCCTGGCCCAAATACACTATTCAAAATAAAATCTTGATAATAAGAATAATAACAGCCAGTAATTATGCATTGCTAACTAGGTTCTATTCTAAATATTAATTTATTTAATCATCATAACAACAAATGCCAGCCTTAGTTTGGGGTCCCCAGAAGTCTACTCTGAGGCTAGGATTTAAGCATAAGTAGTTTATTTGGGAGATGAGAAAATTCCCGCAGGGAAATGGGTGAGATGGGAAAGGGCAGGCAGGCAGTAAAGGGTGGGCAACTGGAGATTAAAGCAGTTGGGGACTTGGGACCAAACTGGTGGAGAACATGTGCCTAGCAATTATCTCAGCAGAGGGCAAGGGGGCTGGAGTACGTAAACGGCAACTTGTGTAGGGGACCGGTTGAGGGGCTTTCCTGGGGAGTATTAGTTCTCTGGACCTTCCGGAAGGCTGGGGCGGCAGGGTCGGAATGACTTTGGCTGTCAGAGACAGCCCGCAGGGTTTGGGTGGACATTGGGCTGCCAGCCCCACAAAGGTAAGACCAACAAGCATATGAAGAGTGTGCCAACAGTTCTGCTACAGTCCTTGCACCAGCCCTGAGATACCTGAGACACAGATGCTAAGTGACTTGCCCAGGGTCACCTGGCTAGTTAGTGGTAATGAGGTTTGAATTGTGCTGAAGAGGAATTTTCCACTCAAATGGCTAACCTTGTAATCAGCTTTTTGTTCTGCATCTGTAGACATGCTTGCTCCATAGGCCAAAAGGCAGAGTGATCTCGAAATCAACTAAAGACTCGCCCTCCCTTTTGATTGACTGTCTAATAACAGATGTATTGCCTTTGCTTCTTAAGAACAGATGTATTGCCTTTGCTTGTTTGCCTTTGCTTGTTAAGCCCTATAAAAGTAAGGTTACCCCTAAGCTTGGGGCCTAGATCTTCAGAGTGCTAGCTTTTCTGGGACCACCGGCATAATAAACCTGAGTTCTCCAACTCTCTAAGGGGTGCTTGGTTTCTCTCTGGTCTTGTTTCTGCAACATTTCTGGAGGCCCCAGTGAGATTCCAACCACACTGGCCCTTTGAGCCGCCAGACCAGTGGCTCGGCCATGCCGGGGTGGAGGGGCTCCGAGACGAAAGAGGAGGCGTGCCACCTGATGGTATTCCGGGTTCTCTTTCAGACTGGTGCCCTGACTCCCAGGACAGCCAAGCCCCAAACCAGACTCATAGGAGGGATGGACCAACTCATCAAGAACGGCCACAGGATAAGGTAAGGCCCCGGGGCTCAGCCCCCTAGTCAAGTCCCATCTTTGGATAGAGGAGGAGCTTGATCACCCCCTAATCTTCAGTTAGAAGACACAGGTCAGGATCTTCCCGGTGGGGAAAGACATCAAGATCTTCTGACTGGGGAAAGACATCAGGGTCTTCCCAGGCGGGGAAGACATCAGGGTATAACAGTGGCCCGTCAGGAGGCAGATGAGGCCTTTGCTAGGAATCTCCAGGGCCATGCCCCTGGAACAGAGGTAGTACTGTTAGCTGATCCTGATTGGAATGATAATATCCAAGAGGGAATGGCTAGATGCACCACATTTCTAGAGATCCTCATGGGGGGTAGCGGGGGTGGAGAAAGAAAGTAAAAAAAAAGGAATACAAAATTCGTGAACTATGAGAAGCTTAGAGTCATTACTCAAGATAAATATGAGAACCCAGCCAGCTTTTTAGCCAGCTGGAAGAATCCTTTAGGAGGTATACTAATGTAGACCCCACTTACCTGGCAAGGTTAGCTTTATTAGGCCAGCATTTTATTAGCCAGTCAGCCCCCGATATCATATGCAAGCTTCAAAAGCTGCAGATGGGGCCACAGACTAACCAAGTACTATATATGGCCTTCATGGTCTATAACACGTGAGATCTTGAAGAGGGAAAAAGAGAACAGAATAAAGAAAAATGACAAGCCAGAATTATGGCTGTTGCAATTGTCGCCCTTGGTACCTGATAAGCATCCCTTAAGAGACTGGAGAATGAGGAGACATTGAGTTCTTGCTTCAAATGCAAGAAAGTAGGACATTGGGCAAAGGACTGTACCTAAAAGCCCCCGAGCCCCTGCCTCAATGCAAAGAAACTGGTACTAATCCCTGGCATTGGAGAGTTGATTGTCCATACTCCCAGAGAGGAGGGTGGCCAGCCAACACCCTAATAGCCCAGGACCAGGAACTGTGTGATTGAAGAGGCCCAGGGCCATCCTCGCCACTCCTATCCAGGAATGTGGTCATTAGTACCGAGGAACCCTGGGTCACTCTGGACTTAATGGGTAAATAAATTCAATTTCTTTTCGATACAGGGGCAACCTATTCTGTTCTCCCTGCATTTGCAGGAAAACCCTCCTCATGAACTATGATTATCATGAGTAGAAGGGGAAGGCAAGGTCAACCATTTTACTCCACCACTGACCTGCCAATCTGAAGATCAGAATTCTCAGCAGGAGTTTTTAATAGTTCCAATCTGTCAAGCTCCCTTGTTAGGACGGCATATTTTAACTAAATTAGGAGCAGCTAATATACCAGGAAACACTGACCAACGAGTTAATCGAGTGACTTAGTATAATGGCAAACCCAGGCAAGCCAGGACTGCTGAACCAGTAAAAATTCAGCTTCTATGCTCCTTCACCAAGACCCAGACTTATTAGTTGGCCCAATGATAGGAGCACCTTCCGAGAGATCTTGGTAATAAGAATTTTCTCTCCCTTCATCCTCGGTCTCTGAGGGGGTAACGAGTTCTCTTGGGATTCCATCTATTTCATCACTCCCTGAGGAAACTAGATATGTACCCTCAGGGAAGTTACAAATACTGATGATGGGGAAATATGAGTATATGCATGACCTCTGATCTATATTTGTCTGTGTTATATGTAATATGGTAGTTCAGTTAAAATTTTAATTATGATGGAGAGGAAAATGTTTTTGGTAACAGAAGATACAAAGTATGGAGATTTATTTTGAAGGGAATTGAAGGAAAGGTGTTTGTCTTAAAGATGGTTATTTCTGAATGAGTGGGAAGAGGCAACTGAAGGAATGAGGAAAGTAGTAGAAGGTTTGTGAAGAGAAATCCTGAGGGGAAATTTTATGTGATTAAGCTAAACAAGATTAGAAATTTAAATGCCAAAAGTAAGCTAATGCAAAAGTAGAGTTATGTTTTAATGTTTCTTAGACTATTGGTCTGCTACTGATGTTATGGTAAAGTTTTCTGAGTAGAAAACGAGGACTCCATACTTCATCAAAATAATTTCTGTGTTTTAAGTTGTCTTACCCAGTTTTCTGAGACTTTTAGAGAATATACTAACATTGACTCAAAGTCTGAGGGCCAGACACTCCTGGCTACACATTTCAAAACTTGGTCTGTGTCCAATATTCAAAAGAAGCTCCAAAAGTTGGGGCCTAGACCTAAACCCCACAGGGCGCCTTGGTGCCAGAGATCTTTAAGGTGTCCAATAACTGGGACAGGACAGGGAAGGAAGTTCCTTGTCTAGGGACTGAGGCAGCACTTCAGCAGGAAACCCAAGACTCTGCCCTGATTAAGGCAGAAGGGGAAAGAGCTCCATGAAACCCCAGAAGGCAGGGACCCCTTCTCAGCAGGAAGCAGATATGGAAGAGACCTCCCATCCCTCAACATCCATACTAATAATAAGGGGGTTCATGGCTCTTAGAAAAGAGTTAGGCAGGAAAATTAGTTAAAGGGTTTCTGGATCTGCCCGCAAAGACACTGAGGTCATCCTATTTTAGAAGGGGTATGCCCTAATCCACCAACAATTTAATGAGTCATGGGGGTCCTGGTCCAGAATATAGAGTTGGGGATCCTGGTTCTCCCACTTTCAGGTCCTCTCTTCATGCTCTTTATAGCTATCTTATTTGATCCCTGAATCCTGAACTGTCTTGTCAAGTTTGTCTCCTCACGCCTAGAGTCCATAAAGTTACAGATGGTTGTGACATCCAGACCATCCTTAAACCAGCCCCTAGACCAAGAAGATCAGGAGATTAATGCCCTTTAAGAATTTAAAGGGCATCAAAAGAGGGGAATGAAGAGGAATTTTCCACTCAAACGGCTAACCTTGTAATCGGCTCTTTGTTCTGCTTCTGTAGACATGCTTGCTGCATGAGCTGAAGGGCAGAGTGATCTCAAAATCAACTAAAGACTCACCCTCTCCTTTGATTGTTCCATCTAGATAACAGATGTATTGCCTTTGCTTGTTTGCCTTTGCTTGTTAAGCCCTATAAAAGTAAGATTAGCCCTGAGCTCGGGCCCAGATCTTCAGAGTGCTAGCTCTTCTGGGACCGCCAATGTAATAAACCTGAGTTCTCCAACTCTCCAAATGGTGCTTGGTTTCTCGCCGGTCGTGTTTCTGCAACAGTGCCCCCACCCCATTCATACATTGAAGAACTAACCCCTAGTGCCTCAGAACGTGACGTTATTTGAAAATTGGGCTGTTGCAGATGTAATTAGTTGAGGTCCTTAGGGTGGGCTCTAATCCAATTTGACTGTTTTTCTTAAGAAAGGGGGAAAGTTGGATACACACACACACACACACACACACACACACACACACAGAGGGAGAATGCCAAGTGAAGATGAAGGCAGAAATCAGAATGATGCTTCTACAAGCCAAGGATGCCAAAGATTGCCAGCAAAACACCAGAAGCCAGGGGAGAGGCATGGAACAAATTCTCCTTCATGGCCCTCAGAAGGAACCAACCTTGCCAACACCTTGCCCTCGGACCTGCAGCTTCCAGAATTGTGAGACAATGCATTTCTGTTGTTTAAGGTCTCAGTTTGTGGTACTTTGATAGGGAGCCCTCGCAAACAAATATGTTACTTGTTGGTTAATTTCCAGCTCCAAACTGTGGGTGCAGTGAATGTGGCGTAGGGAGAGATAGGAAGATGGGAGGTGCTGTCAGAACGTCATGGTCCTTCTTGCTTCCTTTTTTCTTGTCTGTTTCCACTTCTTCTCATCACAAAACATTAAGTGTGCTGAGCTCTTCATGTGCATTACTCCATTTAATCTCCATACAAAGATAATATTGCTATATCTGTTTTACAAGTGAGGCAACTGTGCCATTGGTTCAGAGAGGTTAAGTTAATTGCTCCAAGACACAGAGAAGGTAGTGGTGAGCTAGGATGCAAAGCCAGGCTGTCTGACTGTTGCTGCGCCACCTCCTCCATTGCAGCAGCCAGACTGACTCATGTCCATGAAACAGATATCTATTTTAGAGCCATCTTAAGGAGCAATTGAAGATGCTGTGGGAGAAACCTGACGCACAGGGAAGGAAAGGGTGTCTCAAGGAGAAACACCAAACAACAGATTATTATGCATTATCAGAGCATGAAGCTCTGAATGGATTATTTGACTATTATCTTCTATTTTGGGTACTTAAATGTATTCTCCTTTTCTATTTTTGTGAGGCTATGTGGAGAGGAGACATTTTGTTCCTTTCCCAAAGGTGTCCTGTGAACACTTTCAGTGTGTAGTAGAGTAACTGTGAGGACACAATTCTGCAGAACAGCACTTGTTTCTCACCCCTGCCTGGATCCTCACCCTATTGTTAGTACTGCAAAGAATTTGGTTCTACCGCTTTGTCAATTTTTTTCAGCCAGAAAAATGTTCTGCCATGTGTTTTTTCTTGTTGTTGTTCTTTTCCAAGGTGGCCGTTAAGTTATAATTTAGTGGCGTGAAGAGAAAAGTGGAATTTTTTTCATTGCAATTCCATTTTCCCCCTCCTTTGGGATTCTTGGCAAAATCTGATTAAAATGTCAGCCAGAAGAATGGCTGGTGATTCTTTAAAAGAACTGATTAAACCAGGATCACCACAGTACTAATAGGAGAAGAAAACCCTTTGGGGATCTAAGCATGTAACTTTTTAGTTTAGGTATAAAAAAAAAAGAAAAGAGAAAAAATAAAGGAAGAGGAAAAGAGAGGAAGAGGAAGAGAAGGGAAGAGGGAAAGAGGAAGAGGAAAGAGAAGAGGAAGAGGAAAGAGGAAGAGGAGAAGAGAGAGAGAGAGAAAGAGAGGGAAAGAGGAAGAGAAAGAGGAGAGAGGGAGAGAGAGAAAGAAGCTTTGATAGAGAGGGAGATATTAAAATTATTAACAATGCTAATAATGTTTCTTGAGTAATTTCTGTCCAAGGCCATGTAATAAACCCTCGTCATTATTATCTCTAACATCTATAGCTATGGAAGTTGGTGAGATTGCTCCCATTCTCTATATTGAGTGTAAGTAACGTGGCTATACAGCCAAGGCCTGTCTCCTGGGGCCTGAAGGTTGTACTTAGGGTGGGTGTACAACAGCGAGGAGACTATCGCCCCCACAATGGGGCTGTATCGTGCTTGGAGAATTGATTCCTCCTGCCTGGAATTTAAGCACTAACTCCTTCCCTGCTTTTCTGGGACTCAGCCTTTTTGCCTTGTTCTTGTACCTGCTTTCAGAATTTCTTGCTAATTGTTTCCTATGTAAAATTCTCCCTTTGGAGAAAAGCCGATTACAAATATATGCATGGTATTATCTGGTTTTCTGCAGAAAAGGAAGAGTTTGTTGACTTATTTGCAGCATTTTAATTTTGTGTTCTCTGAGAATTGGGTTCTATGTGTTAACCCAGAGGGAGAACATCAAAATGGGACCAAAACCTGTTTGATTTCCCCTGAGGTTATTTGTGGCCTCTACTGCACCTATAGTTACATTATGGAAGGGAGTCCAGCAGGAGGGAGGATGGGTTGTCAGCTTGATTTTGGCTAGGCTTATCAAGAGACTGACCCTACTAGGTTTTCTGTTTCTTCTACCATTCAAGGCCCGATCCAAGTTAAACCACATGGAAGTGTGCCTCCTCCAGTGCTAAATATCCTTATTGTTTCCATGGCATGAAGCACCATATTATGTTACTCTTTAATCATTTTATTTTATATTAATAGTTTTGTCTGAACAACGGATTGTGAGCTCCATGTGGATATGAAAAGGTCTCCCTTTACTGTGCCTGACTTCTCTCGTTGCCCCTGCCTCCTAATCTAGCTTTGCTACTAATGACATAGAAGGTGCTCAGAGTCTACTATTGAATGACTATTAAACATTTTTCTTTTAAACTGTCAATGTCTGTAACAAAGCACATGTTCTGAAGCATGAAGAAGTGCTCCATTATCAGGGAGAGAGTGGGTGTGGGGAGCATGAAAGAGAAAATGTCAGGCAGAGGAGCAATGACCCTGTAGACCGTTGTGGGGGAAACTCCCTTTAAAAATCCCAGAGATAACCCTGCACTAGCAGGCAATGTGACAAACAAACAGTGATTATTGGTGTCTGTTCTTCATTGTGGTACACTTGTGGTACCTTTCCGGAAATAGGCTATATATTGGCAACAGGGAAGAGAACATGTATTACCTGAAAAAGCCCAAACTCAAAATTCCTTTTTTGTTTAGAAAGGATGGATTTCTATAAAAATAGTGAGATAAGCCTACCCCTCCTTGTCTTGGATGAAATACAATGTTGTAATTGGATATCCCCACGTGGTCCCAGTCTCTGTCCTGAAGGAAATTGTAAACAGAAACACCTCCTCTGCTCTGAAGAGTTTTCAGTTTGGCTTCAGAAGTTTGCTTCAAGGAGCAAAGAACCACTCTTGTTGCTATCATTCCATCACCTGTCCGACCCCTGGACGTTCACACAACTGAAGAATCCACCTTCTAGTAGAGGGCAGAGGCAGTGAAGGAAATGTCTAGATTTTACTTTAGGCCACATTTAATAGAGTCTAAAGCATGTGTCTCTCTATCTCTTGGGTTCTGTAATTTTCTTATCACTGTAAAAAATCAAAGTATTTTTCTTCCTTGGAGTGAAGTAACATCACTAATTTGTGTGGACCCTAGAACATGCATTCTTTTCTTTTTGGTCTTTCCACATATGCTTTCAATCATATCATACACAAATCAAGAGACTCTATAGAAGAAATCTCGACTATCAGTTATTCTTTTTCTCTTTTTAATCCTTCCATGTTTTTGTTGTAAAATCTACCCCAAAGGGAAGAATTGAACTAATTTTAAGCAGACTTTATAATGCAAAAATATACACAAGGGAGCAAAGGGCAAGAATTTAAATTATGTAAGATGATGAATTTTTTTCAGATAATACAGTTATTTGATAACACTAGCTTTTCCTGAAATTTCTCATTTGCAATTAGATGTATGCTGCTTTTTTGTATTCAGGAGAAAATGTTACCAAATAGACTCATGGAGTTTAAAAGATTTACATTAAGAATGAAAGAAAACAAAATATAAAACCCAAACTATTGATGCTCAATTTACTAGGTATAGGATACTAGAAATAGGACCCCGTGTTCCTAAGCATTTGATGACCTCCTTAGGTCCTATTTGAGGTCACTGAGCATCTTACTTTAGCATTTTTGTGGTGGTTTACAGAACTATGGTACTTCAGGGTTGGCAAGAGCTTGGATTAATATCTAGTCCAATCAAATACTAAGTGCTTGAATCTTTTCTTCAGTATCTTTACCAAAAGGTCACTTGGGCTTTGCTTGAATACCTCCAGGGATATAGAGCTCATTATCTCATTACGTATCTCATTTTATCTATATATAGTTCTTTAGGAAGTTTTTTATGTTGAACAAAATAAATTCAAATGTATTTATTGAGTGCATGCCATGTTCAAGATACTATTTAGGTTCTGAGAATACAGCAGTAAACAAAATAGACAGAAATCCCTGTCCTCCTGAAGCTTGCTTTCTAAAGGAGAGCAACAGTGAATAAGGCAAGTAAAATGAAGACCATGACAGGAGATATATAAAGTTAGAGAGTGCCAGGAGCGGGTATGTGCAATTTTAATTAGGGTGGTTGGGATAGGCCTCACTGACAAGTGACTTTCAAGTTGAGCTCTGAATGAACCATACGAGAGTATCTGTGGGAAGAACATCTCGGGCATTGGACACAGTAAGTGCAAAGGCCCTGGGGCAGGAGTCTGCTTAGTGTGTTCATAGAGGAGCAAGGCGGCTAGTGTGATTGGAGCAGGGAATGCAAAGGGGACAGTGGTGAAATATGCAATTAGAACAAGAGTGGGAGCCAGGGCTTTGTAGCCCATTTTAAGTATACTGGATTTTACTTTGGATAAGATAGAGAGTCACTGGAGGGTGTTGAACTAGGGACTAATACAATCTGACTTAACTTTAAAAGATTTGTTCTGCAAATAGACTGTACAGAGAAAAGAGTGGACTTATGGAGAGCAGTTAGGAGATGTAGCCACAGTTCAGATGAGGAGAGGTGTGAAAAGTGGTTGGGTTTTAGATATATTTTGAATGATGCTCTTCAAGTTTCACCTGCTGTTCCCAGCATTATCCCCCGGGATTCATTTAAAACATGTAGTCCTCCTTATATATTTGGACTAAAATAAAAATAGGATAAATTTTCCTTTTGACACCCCTTCCTCAGTTCCCATAAACAACCATCCTAGTATGTGATATCTTTGTATCCTCTGTTTGTACAAGTTCTTGTAAAATAGGGATTTTTTTTTTTGGCAAAGATTTTTAATTTAAATAGATGGTATTGTGTTACAGATCACTTTTTGTCTCTTCCTATATTTTACTTATCTGTGTTGTTGAATATATGAAAAGTCTGCTGTTTTTGGCTGAAGCAACTTCTTCAAATGAGACCACTAAACTGTGGAAAGACTATGTTTGCATATGTTTCCCCTGAGCTTTCTCCTCTCCAGTCCAAATCTGCCCACTTCTTTCATTGTTCCCAGAAAACAATGCTTAGAGCCTTCTCTAGGCCTGGCCACTCTCCTCTGAGCCTCTCAGAATCTATCTCTTCTCACAGACCTGGACTTCTGAGAGCAGCATTTATGCCTGGAAACTCCTTTCTGTTTGTCAGGCCTGGAAACAAGGTTTAGTAGCTGAGAAATGGGTGTAGGGACTCTGGGGCTAAGAAACTGGAAGCCAGAGGGCAAAGTAAGTCCCCAGATTTCAAATGTGCCCAGGGTAGACCTCTGCCTCAATTTTCATGGACACTATAGAGTAGTGTTTAAGAACCTAGGCTCGCAGATTAGATACATGTAGGTTTCTTTCTAGTTCTTTCTACCAGTCGCGTGACTTTGGATTAATCACTTAGCCTTTCTGAGCTGCATTTTTTCTTTCTATAAAATGGTGATAATCATAGCAATAATTTCCTAAAGTTGTTATTAGTATTAGGTGCAATACACTTTTTGTCATAGAGCCTGACACAGAGTAGGTTCTTGGTAAATATTGGCCGTAATTTTTAAATATAAATTTATACGAACCCAGATTATCACAAAAATTTAAATGTGGGGTATTCATTTGCATCACAAAGAAATTTTAAATGATTCTCCTTAATAGAAATTTCTGTAGTACACTGATGTGGGTCCCAGGTCTAGCTGTGATCCAGGCTTGCAGCTAGGGATAGGACTCTGGATTTAAAATGTTACATTAGTGTAGCAGAGCGCCTGCGCCTAATTTAGGAAAGTATATCTCAGCTTATTGTTTATTACGCATGTGTGGCAGAATGCCACTATTGTTCTCTGACATATATAAAGCCCATGCAATCCCCTAGCACAGAAGCGTGCACTCCGCGCAATAAAGTTGGTGCCTGCTGTTTCATTCTCATGTTGGCTCCTCGCGCATTCTTTCAACTGGGCATCTCACCACTGAAACTTTCCCTTCTTGATCAGCTCGGCGCTGACAACCGATATATATTAAATGAACAAAACTGGGTTTACATACTGCTTTTTGGCAGTACAGACTATATAAAGGTTGGTTTACTTTGTATAATGACAGTGAGGGAGATGCACCACATGGCAGTAAGAACCACATTGAAAGTATCCGGCCTATACGCAGACATGATGATGTTATTGTGGGTTTTCTCTCAGTCCATCCTCTGTCTCTGTCTCTGTCTCTGTCTCTGTCTCTCTCTCTTTCTCTGTCTCTCTCTCTTTCTCTGACTCTCTCTCTTTCTCTCTCCCCTCTCCCTCCCTCCCTCCCTCCCTTTCTCATCTCTCTATTATCTCTCAGACTCTCTGTCTCATTGTAGTTCTAGTGGTGTTATACTTAAAAAAAAAATCTTGAGGATAACACTATACTTTCAGAAGTAATATACTCTACTTTTTCAGTGAAAAACTATACTAATGAAAATACTGGAAGAGTTTATTGTCACTGAAATCACAGGATTGAAAAGCAAGCCAGAAGTCATCTAGTACTTCCTTCTCTTTCTACAGTTGAGGACACTGAGGCATATAGATATGGGGTGACTTGGCCAAGGTCTCATCTTATAAATGGCATGACAGGGACTCAGATTTCCTGTCCAGTGTTCTTTCTTCTACTCATGGTTGCTAGTAAGGGTTGGATTTTAATTACCCATTTTTGGGATTATTTATTTCATCTTAAAAACTCAGGAGTGGAACTGTACCTTCCCAAGGTAATCTATCCTAGTAAGAAAGTTTTTCCTTAAACATAGTTCAACAGCCTTTGGAGCAATTTAAATATGCAAACCCAGGCCTGCCACGGAACTATCTTGGTTCCATAACATTCTGGATATGGTCAAGAAAAAGAAAATGCAATGTAGGCTACACACATTTAGTCTGCTTTGTTCTCCTTTTACCCCCAACTCAAACTTCTAAAAGGCTCTTCTTTCCTTCCTCCCCTCTATTTAATGTCTCTCCCACTAGAATGTGAGCATTTCCAGCTTTACCTAAAGATCAAGCTTGACTTAAGTTTTTTTTCTTTCTTCAGCACCTTGGCAAATGCACGCTATAGGAGACACTCAACACATTTTGTTGAGCATCAGTGGAGTGCAAATGGAAAGAAGAGACAAAAAAGAGTTTAGATTACAAAAGAGTTCAAATCCATGGTCCTTTGCTTATTAGCTGGGTGACTTTGGGCAAATTTCTTAACTTTTCTGTTTCCTCATGTACAAAAATTGGAATGGCAGAAGTCACCATACAAGTTTTATTATTGGATTGAGAGTAGTAACATCTCTAAAAGCAGTTTCCAGGCACACAGGTGCTTTTAAAAATTTAATTTAATTTTTTTGTTAAGTTTATTGGAGTAACATTGGTTAATACAATTATATAATTTTCAGATGTATATTATAATTTGACACCTATATATTCTATTGTGTATTTACCACTCAAAGTCCAGTTTCCTTCAGCTACCATATATTTGATCCCCTTTACTCACTTCACCCTCCCACTACCCCCCTATATTTGATCCCCTTTACCCCATCTACCTTCCCCCTCTTCGCCCACCCCCTACCCTCTCATAACCACTAGTCTATTGTCCATGTCTATGAGTCTCTGTTTGTTTGTCCTGTTCATTTGTTACTTTTAGGTTTATATCCCACGTATAAGTGATACCATGTGATTTTCAACTTTTTCTGTCTGGCTTATTTCGCTTAACATGATTATCTCGAGGTCCATCCATGTTGTCGCAAATGGCAGTATTTCATCTCTTCTTATGGCTGAGTAATATTCCATTGTGTGTATGCACCACAACAGCTTCTTTAGCCAGTCATCTATCATAGGAGACTTTGGTTGCTTCTATGTCCGGCCACTGTGAACAATGCTGCTATGAACACTGGTGTGCAAAGATCTTTTTGGATATGGGTTTTCAAGTCTTTGGGGTAAATACCCAGTAGAGGGATTGCTGGATCATATGGTAGATCAATTTTTAGTTTTTTCGAGGAAGCTCCATACTGTTTTCCATAGTGGCTGTACCAATTTGCAGTCCCACCAGCAGTGTATAAGGGTTCCTTTTTCTCTGCATACTCTCCAGCATTTGTTATTACTTGTCTTGTTGAGTATAGCTATTCTAACAGGTGTGAGATGGTATCTCATTGTGGTTTTGATTTGCATTTCCCTAATAGCTAGCGATGTTGAGCATCTTTTCATATATTTTTTTGGCCATTTGTATATTCTCTAGGGAGAAGTGTCTGTTCAGGTCCTCTGCCCATTTTTTTGATTAGATTGTTTGTTTGTTTGTTTGTTTTGTTATTGAGTCGTATGAGTTCTTTGTATATTTTGAATATTAGGCCCTTATCTGAGGTGTTGCTTGCAAATATATTTTCCCGTTCAGATGTTTGTCTCTTTACCTCGTTGATGATTTCTTTTGCTGAGCAGAAGCTTTTTAGTTTGATGTAGTCCCATTCATTTATTTTAGCTTTTACTTCCCTTGCCTTTGAGGTCAAATTTATAAAATCCTCTTTAAGTCCAAGGTCCTTGAGATTAGATGCTATGTTTTCTTCTATGCATTTTATTGTTTCAGGTCTTATATTCAGATGCTTAATCCATTTTGAGTTAATTTTTGTGTGTGGTGATAGACAACAGTCTAGTTTCATTCTTTTGCAGGTGGCTTTCCAGTTTTCCCAGCACCATTTATTGAAGAGGCTTTCCTTTCTCTATTGTATGTTTTTGGCTTTTTTGCTGAAAATTATTTGCCCATATAAATATGGGTTTACTTCTGGACTCTTGATTCTGTTCACAGGTGCTTTTTTGAATAAATAGAGTGAGAGAATTTCATGTATTATCTCATTTATTCCTTTTAACAACTCTGAGGAAGAAGCTTTTATAAGCTCATTTTGTAGTTGAGAAAACGGAGGCTTAAACACAAAGCCTAAGAAAAGAAACAATTAATCTAAAGTTGAAACTGAAGGCAAAATGATTCACAGAGCAAAAGCACTGCTCTAAAGCAGAACCCACAATTTTCCTTAAGGTGTCTTTGTTATATTTGATACTAATGACTTGGCTGTGTGGGCAGTGACTTGATAAAGAAACATGAACTGAATCATTCGGCCTCTACTTTACAGACTACGTAACTGACTTTGGTGAGGAAATTCTACCAAAAATTTTAATGTGGTAAAAAAGAAAAAAAGGCTAGATTCCTCTAAATAGCATTGCAAAGGTCAATAGGATTAATATACCCTATGATCATAGTTATTTTAGCTAAAATAAGGAAATGGAATGACGGAAACGTCACAGACTACTTGTATAATGGAAATGTAATGTGTTTGCCCTTTTTTTCTTCCTTTGTAGTTAATGTGATACATGAAGCAAGTTGGTAGAATAAATGATTACACCAAGTTGTGCTCTGGAATGGACTGATCATCTGTAAATGTTATTTTACATTCTCAGATCCATCAAAACCATCAGCTCAAGGTACCTTGAAAAGAATGAGTAGATAAAATGCAACTAAAATTGATGGATTGGAAACCTAGAGAAAATATTTGCTCTTGGGGACAGTTGCCTTCTAAATTCTGTATAAATTAATAAACTACTTCTAACTTACTTTATAGGTCAAACTTAATTTTTAACCTCCTGTGAAATGAAAATTAACCTTGATGTAAATTTATAGAATTTCACATGTAGAAGTTAGAGACCTAGCAGACATTAATAACTGTTCCCAGAAAAAAACAAAAAAAGGTTATGTAGTTAAAAAGTTTTGGAGCCACTAGGTTCAGCAGAGTTTCATAAATTTCTTTAGTGCAGGACTTCTCAGAGCCTCTAAATGCAAATGTGGACCATGAGCCTCCCAGAGGGCTGTAAATAGCATAAACTTATTTAACTGTGCAAAATATCCAATGCTTTTTTTTTTCTTGAACACTTTTTTTTTTAGTTTTCTGTAGCTTAATTTTTTTTTTTATTAGTTTCAAGTATACAGTACATTGGTTAGACATTTATATAGTTTATAAAATGATCATCCTTATTACTCATTCTGGTTTTACACCCAGTCAATATATTAATGCTAACTGTATTCCTTATGCCGTGCTCCCCATCCTTGGATCATCTATTAGCTACTAATTTGTACTTCGTTAGCCCTTCACCTCATTTTCCCAGCCCCCCAGACTCCCATCCCCTCTGTCCATCACCAAATTGTCCTCTATATTTGTGTCAGTTTTTGATTAGTTTGTTCTTTTTGTTCCTTAGATTCCACATATAAGTGAAATCATATGATATTTACCTTTCTCTGACTTATTTCACTCAGCATAATAACTTCTAGGTCCATCCATGACGTTGCAAATGGTAAGATTTCATTTTTTTTAATGGCTAAATAGTATTTCATTATATATATATGAACCTTAATTTCTTTATCTAATCGTCTGTTGATGGGCATTTAGTTTGATTCCATATCTTGGCTATTGTAAATTGTGCTGCCCTGATCATAGGGATGCATAGATCTTTATAAATTATTGTTGTTTTTTTTTTGATAAATACCCTGAAGTGCAATTGCTGGATCAAAAGATATTTCCATTTTTAATTTTTTGAGAAGCCTCCAGACTGTTTTCCTTAGCAACTGTACCAATTTGTATCCTTTCCAACACTTGTTGTTCTTTGATTTATTGATGCTAGCCATTCTGACAGGTGTCAGGTAGTATCTCACTGTGGTTTTAATTTACATTTCTCTGATGATTAGTGACCTTGAACATCTTTTCATATGTCTATTGACTATCTGTATTTCCTCTTTGGAGAAGTATCTATTCAGGTCTTCTGCCCATTTTTCAATTGGATTGTTTGTGTTTTTTTTTGTTGTTGTTGAGTTGTATGAGTTCTTTATGTTTTTTGAATATTAACCTCTTATCGGATGTATCATTAGCGAATATCTTCCTCCAAACAGTCAGTTGTCTTTTTGTTTTGTTGATGGTTTCCTTTGCTGTACAAAAACTTTTTAGTTTGATGTAGTACCATTTGTTTATTTTTGTTTTGTTTCCCTTGCCCAGATAGATATATCTGAAAAGAAATTACTGTTAGCAATATCAGAGACTTTACTGCCTATGTTTTCTTCTAGAAGCTTTATGGTTTCAGGTCTTATATTTAAGTCTTTAATCCATTTTGAGTCTATTCTTGTATATGGTGTAAAAAGGTGGTCTCCAGTTTCTTTTATTTTGCATGTATCTGTCCAATTTTCCCAGCACCATTTATTGAAGGGACTGTCTTTACCCCATTGTATATTCTTGCCTCCTTTGTCATATATTAAGTGAACATATAAGCGTGGATTTATTTCTGGGCTCTCTATTCTGTTCCATCGATCAATGTATCAGTTTTTATGGCTGTACCATACTGTTTTGATTACTGTAGCCTTGTAGTATAGTTTGATATCAGGTCGTGTGATACCTCCAATTTTGTTCTTCTTTCTCAAGATTGCCGTGGCTATTAGGGGTCTTTGATGGTCCATATAAATTTTAGGATTATTTGTTCTAGCTCTGAAAAATGTCATTGGTATTTTGGTAGGGATTGCATTGAATCTATAGATTGCTTTGGGTAGTATGGCCATTTTAATAATGCTGATTCTTCCTACCCATGAGCTCGGTATATGCTCTCATTTATTTGTATCTTCTTCAATTTCTTTTTTCAATGACTTATAATTTTCTGAGAAGAGATCTTTTACCTCCTTGGTTAATTTGATTCCCAGGCATTTTATAGTTTTCGATGCAATCGTAAATGGGATTGTTTTCTTAATTTCTTTTTCTGAAGGTTCATCATTGTTGCATAAAAAGGCCACTGACTTCTGAATATTAATTTTGTATCCTGCTACTTTACTGAATTCACTGATCAGTTCTAACAGTTTTTTGGTGGAGTCTTTTGGGTTCTCTCTATATAGTATCATGTCATTGGCAAATAGCGAGTGTTTTACTTCTTTCTTTCCAATTCGGATACCTTTTACTTCTCTTTCTTGTTTTATTGCTGTGGCTAAGACTTCCTATACAATGTTGAAGAAGAGTGGTGAAGTGGGCATCCCTGTCTTGTTCCTGATCTTAAGGAAAATGCTTTCAGCCTTTCTCCATTGAGCATGATGTTAGCTATAGGTTTGTCTTATGTGGCCTTTATTATGTTGAGGCATGTTCCTTCTGTTCCCACTTTGTTGAGAGTTTTTATCACAAATCGATGCTCGATTTTATCGAACACTTTTTCTGCATCTATTGATATGAGCATATGGTTTTTATCTTTCAATTTGTTAATGTGGTGTATCACAGTAATTGATTTGCGGATATTATACCAACCTTGCATCCCAGGAATAAATCCAACTTGATCGAGGTGTATGATATGTTTTATGTATTGCTGAATTCGGTTTGCTAATATTTTTTTGATGATTTTTGCATCAATGTTCATAAGAGATATCAGCCTACAGTTTTCTTTTTCAGTAACGTCTTTGGAATCAAAGTAATGGTGGCCTCATAAAAGAAGTTAGAGAGCCTTCTCTCTTCTTGAATTTTTGGAATAGTTTAAGAAGAAAAGGTGTTAATTTTTCTTTGAATGTTTGGTAAAATTTGCCTATGAAGCCATGTGGTCCAAGACTTTTTTTTGGGCCGGGCGGGGGGTAAGGTTTCTGATTACTGATTCTATTTCATTGGTGGTAATTGGTAAGTTCAGATTTTCTGTTTCTTCTTGACTCAGTCTTGGGAGATTATGTGTTCCTAGAAATGCGTCCATTTCTTCCAGATTGTCCAATTTATTGGCATATAATTGCTCACAGTATTTTCTTATGATCTTTTGTATTTCTTTGGAGTCCATAGTTATTTCTCCTCTTTCATTTCTGATTTTATTTATTTGAGTCCTCTCTTCTTTTTCCTTGATGAGACTAGCTAAGGATCTATAATTTTTTTATTCTCTCAGAGAACCAGCTCTTGGTTTCCTTAATATTTTATATTGTTTTTCTAGACTCTATTTCATTTGTTTCTGCTCTGATATTTATTATTTCCTTCCTTCTATTCACTTTCTGCTTTGTTTGCTGTTTTTTTCCTAGTTGTTTTAAGTGTAAGGTTAGATTGTTTATTTGTGCTTTTCTTGTTTCTTGAACTAGGCCTGTATTGCTATGAATTTCCCTCTCAGGACCGCTTTCACTGTGTCCCATAGATTTTGAGTCATGGTATTTTCATTTTTATTTGTTTCTAGATATCTTGATTTCTTCTTTGATCTCATTGATAACCGATTCATTGTTTAGTAGTATGTTATTTAGCTTTTCTTGTAGTTGATAGCTAGTTTTATACCATTGTGATCATAGAAGATGGTTGATATGATATCAATCTTCTTAAATTTATTGAGACTTGTTTTGTTTCTTAACATGTGGTCTATCCTGGGAAATGTTCCATTTGCACTTGAGAAGAATGTATATTTTGCTACTTTGGGGTAAAATGCTCTGAAAATATCTATTAAATCCTTTTGCTCTAGTGCATCTTTTAGGCCCATTGTTTCTTTGTTGATTCTTTGCCTGGAATATCTGTCCATTGGTGTCAATGGGGTGTTAAAGTTTCCTACTATGAGTATATTACTATTGATCTCTCCTTTTATGTCAGTCAATAATTGCTATGTATGTAGGTGCTTCTATGTTGGGTGCGTATATGTTTACTAGGGTTATGTCCTCTTGATTTATTGATCTCTTTATCATTATGTAATGCCCTTCTTTGTCTCTTATTATAGCCTTTGTTTTAAAGTCTATTTTATCTGATATAAGTATTGCTACTCTGGCTTTTTTACATTTCCATTTGCATGAAATATCTCTTTTCCATCCCTTTACTTTCAGTTCATGAGTGTCATTTGATCTGAAGTGGGTCTCTTGTAGAGAGCATATGCATGGGTCTTGTTTTCTTATCCATTCAGCCACCCTATATCTTTGGATTGAAGCATTTAATCTATTTACACTTAAAGTGATTACTGATAGGTACATAGTTACTGCCATTTTATTATTTGTATTTGTTATTTCTATTTTCTTTTTTACCACTTCTCTTTTTGCAGAAGTCCCTTTAACATTTCTTATAATACTGGCTTGTTAGTGATAAATTCCTTAAGCTTTTTCCTGTCTGGGAAGCTCTTCATCTCACCTTCCATTTTAATCAAAAGCCTTGCTGGGTAGAGTATTCATGGTTGTAGATTCTTGTTTTTCATAACTTTGAATATTCCTTGCCAGTCCCTTCTGGCCTGCAAAATTTCCATTGAAAAATCAGCAGACATTCTTATGTCGGTACACTTGTAAGTAAGTAGCTGCCTTTCTCTTGCTGCTTTAAGATTCTCTCTTTGTCTTTGACCTTTGGTATTTTAATTATGATGTGTATTGGTGTGGGTCTGTTTGAATTCTTTTTGTATGGGATTCTTTGTGCTTCCTGAACTAGTATGTCTAATTCCTTTGCCAGGTTAGGAAAGTATTCTGTCATTGTTTCTTCAAATAGATTCTCAATCCCTTGCTCTCTCTTCTCCTTCATATACTCCTATGATCCGGATATCGTTACACTTCATGTTGTCCCAGAGATCTCTTAAACTATCCTCGTTTTTTAAAATTCATTTTTCTTTTTGTTGTTTTGATTGAGTGTATTCTTCTACCTTGTCTTCCACTTTGCTGATTCGCTCTTCTGCTTCGTCCAATATACCGTTTAATCCTTCTAGTGTATTCTTCATTTCAGTTATTGTATTCTTTATTTCTATCTCGTTCTTTTTTTATGATTTCTATGTCCTTTTTTATGCTTACGATCTTTCTGTTGTGGTTCTCATTGTGCTCATCCATTCTCCCCCTATGTTCGTTGAGCATCCTTATAAACATTATTTTGAACTCTGTCTCTGGTAGGTTGCTTGCCTCCATTTCATTTAGCTTATTTTCTGGAATTTTCTCCTGTTGTTTCATTTGTGGCATGTTTCTTTGTTTTCTCTTTTTATTAGCCTCTCTGTTCGTTTCTGTGTGTCAGGAATATTTGTTTCATCTCTTAACCTTGGCCAGAAGGCCTAATATGGAAGGTGTCCTGTGTGGCCCAGTGGCGCACTCTCCTTGATCCCCTATTGTTGTTAGTACATCAGAGGATGGAATTAATGCTCAGGCTAACTAATTGTGGGAATTGGCTTCACCCACGGGGTAAGAGTTGCTGTGCGAGGGCTGACTCCACTGATTTGCCCTATCAGGCTTGTGTACTTGTTGCAACCACGCTTTGTGTGTACCGCTAATAAGGCTAGTCAGGAGTTGCTCTGTTGTGGTCTGGTGCCAAACTGTGGATGTGTTGGTTTTTTGGCCCCTGGGAGGAGATCCCCAGTAGGCTGAGGTCAGTCGCTGCTTTTGATTGCTCAGGACTACCTGTTGGAAACTATAAAGTGATCTGTAGGTGGTTGTTTCCTATGCTGGATCCATGGGTAAGTGCAAGAGACAACGCTATAGGCAGTGGTCCGATTATCCCCAATCCCTGACCTATGGCAGTTTAGCAGAGGGACCAGTGCTCCTCAAGGCCTGACACTGCCTGTCAGTTGCCTGTAAGTCTCTGAAACTGGATGAGCCTCTGGGTGATATGTGTGTTGGGTGGTGCAGGGAACCTGGGAGTCTCCTGGGTCTATTGAGTAAATTTCCCCCTGCCACTGCAGTGTCAGTTTACATGCCAGCACTGTCTCTGTGGTTCCCTGTTCAAGTTTTGTATCGTAGTAGGTTCAGCTGCTGCCCACCTTGGGCCCGAATGCACCACTTCAGGGCAGAGGCAGCTGTCTATCAATGTGCAGTGGGCATTTTGTATATTGGATGGGGTGGGAGCTCAGTGAGACAAGAGCGGTCAGGCCAATACAGACTCCTGCGATCCCCTCAAGATATATTGCAGCTCGTGTAGGCAGCATTGGTCTGCCCACAACTGTTTTCCTTGAAATGCGCTCCCTGTGCTATTTAAGATCTGTTGCCTGAGCAGACTACACAACCCCAGAGCCAAGCAGGGCACAAGAGGCTGCTTGTCAATGGGCTGCAGGCACTTTGTGCTTTGGGTGAAGTGGGATCTCAGGGAGACAAGGTCCGTTCGGCCAATACAACTTCAGTTTTGCTGCAACATCTGTGCCCGGGTGCTCCTGTTGTAGTCACAGATCAGAGTGAGACCAGCTGCCATCTTGGGCGGTCCCACCAACCCCTGTGCTCCCCAGATGCAATATTGTAACTTTTGCAGGCAGCAGAGGTCTGCCTGCAACTGATTTCCGTGTAGTACCCACCCAGTGCTAGCCAAAATCTGTTGCCTGTGTGGACTGGGAGACCCGGAGTGGGGAGGATCAGGACGATGATGGTTCACTATCAGTGGGCCGCGTGGGGCAATTTGTGGGTATTGTGGGGTGGGGTCTCAGGGAGACAATGGCAGTCAGATCAATACAGACTCAGTCTTGCTGAAACTTTGGTAATCGTTCGCGCTTTCCCACAGAAGTCCCAGATCACAGCAAGATCAACTGCTGTCTGGGACCTGCCGACTGATCCCTTAGATGCACCCAAGTTTGTGTTGGCAGCAGTGATCTGCTTGAAACTATCTTGGAAATGTGCACACACAGCTGGGAATGCTTGGCCTTGAATTTGCAGAGTGTGACAGCCATCCAACGATAAAAGCCCCGGACAATCAGCAGGTTGGGTAGGGAGGGCTGATCCCCTCAGGCCAGCGCTTCCTAATGGCCCTTTGTGTGGGGGTTCTGCACAGTCAAACTGTCGAGGTTTGTAGATTGCCTGGTAGGGGGGCTGGACTAAGGCACATTGGTGGCTGTCTTTACAGCCCTTGTTCTATCACCAGGTAATGCAGACTTTCTCGGTATGAATCCCGTGCAAGCCTCTGATCCACTGCTGGTGTCCTGGGTGAGTATCTGCAGGTCAGAAAGTCTATGTGTGAGTCCTTCAAAGGGGTGTTTCAGTTTCCTACTTCCTTCACATCCAGATGGCCCGAATCCCTTCTGCTTTTTACAGTCAGAGTTATTGGAATCTCCTCTTCTCTGGCCTGGGACCCTGGGCTGGGGAGCCCCTGAATAAGGCCAGGACTCCCCTCTCCTTCAGGGGAGCCTCTGCAGCCTCAATTTCCCTCCCAGTGATCCTCTACCACCCGCATGTGCGAGTCCAGCCCAATTTGCAACCTTGCCCCTCCTACCAGCTTCAATGTCAACATGAAGCTCCTTCATATTATCAGATGAAGGTGTTAGGATTAGCTGGACTTCAGGTGATTCTCCACGTTGATTATTTTATAATTTGGTTATAATTTCAATGTGGACCTAGAGGGAGGTGAACCCTGCTTTTACCTAGTCTGCCATCTTCCCAATACTCTCTCCTTGAACACTTTTTAACATCTTGTGGGGGTAGTATCCTCTGTAATATACTTTGAGAAATATTGATATTCTCTGACCCACCTCATTTTATAGTTTAGGAAAGTGAGTTTCACAGAGTTATGTGTCTTATATTAAATAGCAAATTTTTTGTGTCTGCTTGTGAGGTGAGAACTGGAAAATGATATGATTATAATTTTATAACCATGGAAATATTGCTTGGAGATGAGTGTTATCTTTTAAAATGGAACCCTTGGGTGTGTTTACAATTAGTATCTTGATGACAGTGTCTTCATTCAAAACAGTTTCAGAGTTTCTCTTTCGGATATTGTTGCACTAGGGTTGCCAGACCTGGCCACAAGATAATCAGCCTCAGCACTGCAGAGCAACAACTGAAGAATGTTCTCGTGGTAGAAAGAGCACTGGATTAGGGTATCAATGAAACTTTGGTCCTTTTAGTCTCCATTTAACCATGAACAAGTTAAATAACTTCATCCCTTAAACTCTCAGAGCCCAGTTCCTTTATCTGTAAGTCTGGCCATTAGAATAGCTACCTCAAGGTGACCTTGTTTGAATGAAATGAAATAATATTTGCAGACATTCTTTGTAGGAGAGATATTGTGTCGGCTCTGGAAGTTGACTGCTTGAGTTAGATTCTTAGCCCCGCTGTATACTAGCTTTTTGACCTTGCTAAAACTATTTTACTGTTTCCTTACTTTTCAAATGGGAATGTAAGAATTTCTACCTTCTAGAGTTGTGTAGATTAATAAAATAATACATGTAAAGTGCTTAGCACAGTGCCTGACACATAGTAAATATTCTATAAATGTTAGGTGCTATTAATCTAACCTGTAAAATATTAGATTCAAAAGTGATTCTTTTTCAAAGGAATTCTTGATTGTGTTAGGAATAAATAGGTGGGAAAGCAAGGTAAGGAAAAGATAATTAAGAGGAGAAGATTGAAGAATGATATTGTGGGCAAAAAAGTTACATGTTGACAAGTCCTGGCTCAGAATGACCAAAGTTTATGTGTTAGTTCTCTACTACTATGTAATAATATTACCATAAGTTTAGTGGCTTAAAAACATCCATTTATTATCTCAGTTTCTGTGGGTGAGGAGTACACATGTGGCTTTGGGTTCTCTGCAATGTTGCAAAATATTAGCTGGGGCTGAGGCAGAATCTGAATACTTGGCTGGAGAAGGGTTTAATTCCAAACTCACACGGTTGTTGGCAGCATTCAGTTCTTTCTAGAATGTCAACTAACTGCTTCCATTTCTCACTCTCTGTCAGTACTAGGCCATCCTTAGCTCCTCGCTATGTGGACTTTTCCAACATGACCATTTGCTTCCTCAAAGCAAGCAAGGGAGAGTCTACTAGCAAGATAGGTCACAATCTTAGGTAATATAATTATGTACATGTACTTATGTATATCATCACCTTTGCCATATTCTACTGGCTAAGAGCAAATCACAGACTCCACCCACACTTGAGGGGAGAGAGTCACACAAGGGCATGAACGTTAGGAGTCAGAGGTCATGGGGCCCCTAGAGTCTGTCTGCTGCAGGTTGTTTTAAAAAATCAAGCCCAGCTTAAAAGGATGAAGATTTTGACAGAACATGTCCCTAAAACAAATTTAAAAGATGAGCTTTTTAGAACCAAAGCAGCATGGTTGGAATATGTATTGTCTCCCAAAATGAGCATTTTGACAGGACAATAGTTATTTCGACCAGAATTATATCTTTTCAAGCTGATCGAAGTCAGTATATTATTTCATGGTCAAATTTCATCAACTCTAAAACCAAAAAGATTTTCCTTATAATCCACATTCATTCATATACTTTATATAACCCTTTGGCATTCTATCTTGCATGGACCTTCCCCTGAAGACCTGTTCAGACTGACAGGTTGACTGAAGGTGCTTTTATTACACAGCAAGTCTTAGCTATGACCTCTCATTACCTACAGAGATCTGAAAAAATAAATTTTCCTTTATAAAAATTTCCTTGATTTTGTGTGTTCAGGGTCCTGAATTTACCACATAAGAAGCACAAGTATTTGCTTCTCTTTGGCTATATAGGCCTGTAAAAGTTTGTGTTCAATAGCTCCAATGGCCTTTATTATGATTAGATAAAATCATTAGGAGTTTGATACTGAACCTCCTGACACGGGAGAAGTGTTGCTAGAACTATGTCATACTTACCTATGTGATAATCATCTTAAGGGGAATGACACATACATAGGCATCATAAAGAAACAAGGACTTGATAAATACCTTTTCAAAAAATGCCTTGGGGTATAAGGTCATCTTAACTTTGGGGTATAAGGAAGCCATAAAATCAACAAATTATAGGGTATAAAAATCTCTTAATTTACCCTGATGAAGACAGATTTTAGGTTGTGCTTGAACAAGGGAATATGAGTTTACAGCCAATCACATGAAAAATGGAAGTAAGCTGGAAAGGTCTCACTTAGTTTCTGCTCCATAGAAATCACAGTGAGCCACTAATAAATGAATTTGGATGGCACAATTGTTCCCTGGAAGAAAATTCGTGAAGATTTTTCAAAACTCTGATTCATTCCCCAGAATTTGCTAGTCATGTTATTGACTCATTATTTTCACTTCATTTGAAGGCTTATTCATCTATGACTTTGCTTTGTGGTTGAATTCTACTGAGAATAAAATCAGCGAAACGTTTTTACTTGAACTTCATTTTTCTTTGGATGTTCCCAATAGTACCAGTAGAACCTGGAGCATTTTTATCACAAGCAATACACATATGTATTGAATTCTGATATACTCACCATTAAAACTTTGGGTCAGGTAGAACATGCTGACTGTACAAGTAAATTTATGAGTAAATCTAAAGTTTCTTATAAATATTATGGTTTTAGCAAATTAATATTCTTAGGCTTATATTTTAAACAATCACATTCTGGTATGAAACAGCTCAAGACCCCCAGAGTGAAAAAGTCTAATCCTATCTGTGACAACACCATTGAACAACAGAAGATCTCATCCTCACATTAAAGTTTAGTCCTAGGTCTGCGCTATATGGGGACATTGAGTAGTTCACGTAAACCCAGATTTCGGTATTATATAAAAGGCATTTGAGATCTAGAGTCCCATAACTCCTAGGGAGACAGAAGGCTAGTATTTTACAAACAAAGTGTCAAATTTCTAGCCTCTGAACTTCTGGTATTTTCAAGGCATAGCTGAGGTCGCTTTGTACTGACTCCTATGAGCGAGGGTGAGAGAGGAAGTACAGGGATGCTAAAAGGATGAATAGCAAGACCCAAACTGTCAAAGGAATAGTGTTATTGATAAATCCGGCCACATTTATTGAGCATTTTTAAGTGCAGGGCACAGTGCCATGTGTTGCAGAAGGTGCAGAGAGGATTAAGATCTAGTTGCTGCCTTAAAAATACTTATAAGATAGAGGAAAAGTAAATATTGATAAATAAACAAAATAATCTAAAGCAAAGCAGGGTATAATTATTGCGACAAGAAAGATTCAGACCAGGTGATATTAAAGTTTACATGGAATGATCATATCTAGTTTGAAGAAGGTGGACCAAAAATGCTTTCATTAAAAGATGACATTTGAAATCGACCTTAAAGGATGGAGGAGTTGCCTGATGAACATGGAGGGGAGGGAGCTCTAGGTAGAGGGAGATACATAAGCTATGGCTTAGACATGGGAAAACATGGACTATTGGGATAAAATTGAATAGTTCCATTTGGTTGGACAGTGAGTGATTGTGTTGAAGAGTAGGCAGTGGGCTCATGATTTTATCAATAACAACATTATGAAAGCCCAGGTAGTTTACATGATTGGGCATTCTGGCTTATGCAGCATGCTGGTCTTTTGAAATAAACTCATTTTCATCTTGATGCCAGTAGAACTTATTTTAAGGATATAACTGTTATTCCAACAATATCTTGTCTTTGCACTGACCCAGTATAGATATAGAACTTTTGCCTGTGCAATGCAGTGCTTTCTAATAGCATTAGAGAAATAGCTAACATCTTCAATATTCAACATCAAATGCCAACCAACATTCATTTTGTCACGATTAAAAAATCATGAAGGCTTCAGTGTGGAAGAAACCAGTTTCTGTTTACTGTATTCTCTTGAACATGAAAATGGTCTGGTTCTCAAAGAGACTGTTTCCAAACCTGACTAAAAAATATAGTACCTCTTTTATTTTTATCACCTGGTGGCTATCACTTTCACATCGCTGTAGGTTTAACTACCCTTTAAATATTTGTCTTGCCTTCTTTGAAGCGATCGACAATTTTTTTTTTTTTTAGCATTACTGAATTTCATGCCAGCTGCCTGTGTTATCAAAGGCCATGTAAAGGCATGTGAAGAATAAGCTGCTCTTATTGTGCAATTCGCCTTGTCCTTGTCAACTCTCATGAATTATTTAAACTACTGCTGTCCTGGAGTGAGCCCAGTAGTGCTCCATAAAGAAGACTCTTGAATTTTCCCTTAAGGAATCATACTTTTTAGTGGTAGCGAGTGAAGTGAAGTGGCAGCAGCAGTTGTAAGACTGAAATAAACCTTGAGCCAAAGTCCCAAACTGAGATTTGGGCAAATATCTGTAGCTCATGTTTGTTGGTATCTGACTTCAGAGCACATTTCATACCAGGAAGGGGCTGTGCAGAGAGAGAGCAAAGCAAATCTATAACAACAACAACTTTAGTAACAAGAAACATTTGCCAGGTGCTTAGGTGCCAGAACTATATTAATTCTGAAAAATCTCATGTTATGATTATTATTTCATTTTACCAATGAAGAAATTGAAGCACTGAGAGATTAAGCACTGTGATTCAAGATCACATAGTGGTGGAACTGAAATAGGCAACGGTTTCTCTAAGGGCAGAGGATTCAGCTTTGTCAGTAGAGCTGGGAATGGCAAACATGGATTGAATTTCTGAAGGCGGGACTTTTGTTCTCTAATGTGGCACCCTGCCCAGATCTTCTTGCGGGACTAAGACACTCATTTTCCAGCTCTTGGGAGTGTTGGCAGGCTGATGACTCTTAGTTGAGTCCTTCTCTGCCATTGTCCTCAGCAGAAGAGAGCCTCTTCACCTAAGGTCATAACCTCTTCCTGGGGCGGCCATAATCTAAATCTTGGAGAGTAAGATGTGTTGGCCTGGCTCCCTTATATTAAGGCCCTACATTTCCACAAGGCCAGGTCAGCTCCAGAGCCCTACATGGAATTTTGGATTGCTTCCCAATCATAACCTCCTTCTCTTCCCCCACAGGTATTGAGGCTAAGGCCTCCCCACCTCAAATATTCTAGACACATATTTCCAGCTCAGAGTCTATTCCTGAACTAAGGCATCAGTGTGGTAGAAAGAGTGTGGTCTTTGGAGCCTCAAGACTTGGATTTTCCTCCTGGCTCCAACACTTCCTCCCTAGTCATAAAATCTTAGGTTCGATATATTACCGTCTGAGCCTCAGTTTCATCATCTGTTTAATGGAAATGATATTCCAGGGTAATTGTTAGGACTAAGGAAGATAAATGTATAAAATATATTGCTCATGGCTGGGCCCCAGTTCATACTATTTAGGAACTAATAAACTAATTGTCTGGTCCTACAATCTGAGCAGGAAATGGCTAGGAAAGAGAGAAGCCAGGAGGCTCTCTGGTGAAGGTCAGCTGAGTAGGTGCCAGAAGGCCTGTAGCCTAAGCAGTGTTTACCAGCCTCTTTAGTGTGGTAACCAGTCATGACTGCCCAATCCTAGCAGCTTTGCTTAATGGCCTGGCTTCATGGGAGTTTTCTAAGCTTTATTTGTGCCGACATTCCCATTAAGTTTTATAATAGATATTTATTATATGTAATATACATATTATATTATACATATTTTATATTATACATAATACCCATATATATTACATATAATATACACACATATTGTATATTATATATTATATTATATTATATTATATTATACATATTATATATTATATATACACATTTAAAAAATAGATAAATCTTTTATTTTGATTTTCCTGTACAAATGCATATGGGTATGGAATGGGGAGAAAAGGGAAGTAGGGGCGGGGAGAGAGAGAATAGAGAGAAACAATCTAGAGTCATGACTTTCAAACCCTTTGACCTTGACCCTCAGTAAGAAGTACATTATACCTCACTACCTGGTACACACTTAAAATATACGTTTCAGGAACTAATGTATGCTTTTATTATGTGCAGTGAACTGTGATCTCTTCTTTACTGTCTATTCCATTGCATTGCATTGCATTCCCTTTCCAAGGCGAGACCAACTCAATGTCTCTGGAGGCTCATTTTCTTTCCTCTTATTTTGTAGAGAGCTGGCTCAGTAGGTCTGGGTCAGTCATTCAGTAGGGCTGATCTCTGGAGTGTCCCTATCACTTCCTGAAGCAGGAAGCCCCTTGCAGTTACATGTTGCCCTAATATAAGTATGCGGGTCCCTCTCTACTAATTCACTAGCTATATGTATCCAGTCCAATGAGAGTTTGGTGATCTTATGCACACTGCTCTTTCTGTCCTTATCAGTCTTATCTCTATAAATCTTATTTTGTATTTACTGTGCATGGTGCTAGGACTATATCTTGGTGCCCACACTTCCCCTGTCCCACCATGAAACAGAGAAACATCAGAACTGGTGGGAAGGGGTGTTTTTAGAAAGCCCAGTCTTATCTTGTGCCTCCCTACTTCCTGATGAGAAGCCTGTTGTAGAACAACAAAAAGATCCCACTGTTTGAAATGGGAAGGTGCCTCTTCCACTCTGCAGCTGGGTTGTTCTGGCCAGAGAATGTATATATGGTACAGAACGGGGAAAATGATGGGAGTCAGATGGGGGTGGGCAGGTCAGGGCTCACAAGCAAAACTGGTATTTCACCCAGCTGCTAGTCCTGGCCTTGGCTAGCTTTCTCTTTCTTCCTCCCAAACAATGTGTGCTAAGAAATGCAAAATACTTTAACCTAAACAAAACATAAGGAAAGAAAGGGAAGCAACTGGGAAAATGATAATCACACCACTCGTTTCAAAGCTTTTGGGTTCCCTGGTATTTTGAATAATCTCTGCTATGGTGCTTCTCTAACAGAGCTATTGGGAGCTGACTGGGGGAGGGCATTTTCTGGTCTTAAGAGAAGCACAGAATCACTCAGAGAAAATGGAATGTCTTTTGTATCCAAGAAACAAACAGTCGTTAGCTTCTCAGCATTTAATAGCCATAGCACAGTGAAGGTTACCAGAGAAAGCTGAGAAAAATATTGTAGAACTTGCCTGTGAAACCTCAATTATCAAGGCTGTTTGGCTTATACAAAAAGAAACTAATTGTTTCTAAGCTATTAGTGCTATTTTTCTTTCTTCCATTATTCCCTCTTAATTGTTTTTTATTTGTACTCATTATTTTTGCCCCTTTGCTCTATTAAACATGTACATGCAGGTGTGTACACACATGCAATTAGGCACACACACACAGACGTATGAACACACAGTGACATTTCCGCAGAACCTGCATTTTCTTTCCTAAAAGTTATGGAAGTGGAAGGAGGACTCAGTCTCTGTACAAGTTCTCTCTGCTTGGGATGAGCTTCACCTTATCAAATATCTCCTTGTCTACACTTTACTCATTTTTGATCTCTTAAAAAATAGAGCAAGACTTTCTATTTCAAAATATTTTTTTAAAATAGGTTTTTAAAAATAGGATTAATTGTTTTCCATTTTGAGAGAAAAATTTGAATTTTAAAAAAAAGAGTGGAAAGGAGAAAGAGGAAAATGAAAAAGAGGGAAAGGGAGAGTAAGAGCAAGAGAAAGAGTGAGAGCGAGAGAGACAGAGAGAGAGAGAGAGGGAGAGAGAGAGAGAGCACACTTATGTCCACGCAAGAGCACACATACGAGAGACAGCGTTCTATGTGTTCGTACTGCACAAAGGTGGTCATCAATAGGCTTCTGATCAACATTATATAGGACCTAGTACAATGTTTTGAAATTGATAGCTTGTAAGCTCCATGAATAAGGAAGAAGGCCAGCATGCATTTACTTTTGTTGCCTTTGCATTTGTCGCAGAGTCTAGCACAAAGCAAGACCTCTATAAATATTTGCTATATGTTAATTATACTTACTTTAATCTTATGGTATTCAGAATATGCTGGTGAATGAAGAGAACTGGCTAGGAAAAAAGAGAAAACATGTGAAATGATAGAAGCTGCATACAAATTTTTCAATTTTGGGGGGATAAATATCTAGAAGAAGAATTGCTGGGTCATATGGTAATTCTATTCTTAATTTTTGGAGGAACCTCCATACTGTTTTCCATAGTGGTTTTAACAATTTACATTTCTACCAGCAGTGTATGAGGATTCCTTTTCCCCTGCAACCTCTCCAGCACTTGTTATTACTTGTCCTGTCGATGATAGCCATTCTTACAGGTGTGAAGTGATATCTCATCATGGTTTTAATTTGCATTTCCCTAATAGCTAGTGAAGCTGAGCATCTTTTCCTATGTCTGTTGGCCAAAACAGCATGGTATTGGCAGAAAAACAGACACGCAGACCAATGGAACAGAATTGAGAGTCCAGAAATAAAGCCCTGTATGTATGGGAAAATAATTTTCGACAAAGGAGCCAATGGAACAAGGAAACTCTTTTCAATAAATGGTTCTGGGAAAACTGGAAAGCGCCATGCAAAAGAATGAAACTAGACTGCTGTCTATCACCACACACCAAAATTAACTCAAAATGATTAAGGACCTGAATATAAACTTGAGACAATAAACTGCATAGAAAAAAACATAGCTACTAAACCCATGTACCTTAGATTTAGAGAGGATTTTATGAATTTGACTTCAAAGGCAAGGAAGTACAAGCAAAAATAAATGAATGGGACAATATCAAACTGAAAAGCTTGTGCACGGCAATAGAAACCATCAACAAGGCAGAGGCAACCATCCGAATGGGAGGCATTACAAACAATACCTCCAATGAGGGCCTAATATCCAAAATACATAAAAAACTCATACAACTAACAATAAAAAAACTAAGCAATCCAGTTATAAATGGGCAGAGGACCTGAACTGACACTTCTCCCAAGAAGATATACAAATGGGCATTGATATTTTAAAAGAATTTTCACAGATGATTCTGACATTCAGTCACATCTATTACAGGCAATCCTGTGGCATTCAGTGATGCTGGGAACAATTGATCTGGCTAGTATATTTTTGTTCCTTGATAGTAGTTTTAGAGTCTATTTCCCATGGTCTTAATTTGAGGCTCTTACTTTTTATGGAAGTGTCATGCCATCATAAACATTTGTATGATTTTCTACCAGACTGGTAAATTCTTCGTATTAGGAGTTTCAGCTTATAAAAAGGAAATTATAGTGGCTTTTTAAAAAAGTTAACAAGTATTGACTTCTACTATCTAGCCTCCTCTTTTTCATCATAATAGAAATTCCTGGCATTACACATGGCTACTCAGCAAAAGACCACAATTCTCAGCCTCCTTTGTAGCAAAGTTTGGCCATGTGACTTGGTTCTGGCCAATGTAAATTTGGATCATACCTTTGAAATGAAGGAAGTTTGTCCTTCTCTTCTTTTTTTCCATGTCTGCTGGAAATCCACCATACCAGCTCTGATCCAGACTATTATGTGACAGAGAAATAAACTTTTACCTTATTTAAGCCCCTGTGTTTTTGTCCTTTGTTATAGCAGTTCAGCAAGTGCATCAAGGTAAAAATTTAAATTATAAACTAAATTATAACACTAGATTTCCTGGATCTCATTCCCTTTATTTATTATCCATGGCACAACACAGTCTTTCCATAATTTGGATCAAGTCTCATGCAGGTTTTCTAATTCTGAAAGTCTGGCAATGATAGCTGAACCTATTATTTACTCAATAACATATTTTGAACAGTGTCAGTCTGTGTACACTCTAAAATAGAAAAAAGAGATAGGCAATTTCATTTTGAGACAACTACATTATCAAAATGATAGAATCATAAAAAAAAACATAGTGACTGAGACTGACACTTTTTCATGAAAATCCATGTTCTTTTTTCTGGAACACACAGTTGGATTACATCTCTCAGCTTTCCCAGGCGTTAGGTATGGTTAATGACGAATTCTTGATTCACTGTTAGATCATTCTTTCTTTAAATCTCTTTACCTGCCTTCACAATTTTTTTTTTGTCACTTTTGTCACTTTAACTTGCATTCTTTTTTTCTGCTTCCCTACGCAGGCTAACTTCTATTGGAGCCTACCAAAATCTGTATTCTCAAAATCTACCTTATGTTTCCTCTGAATTGAGAAACAATTTTTTCTCCCTCCTCTCATCTTATCACAATATTGCAAACATGTCCAACATCATCTTGCAGGTTGCATTTAGAGTGAAACTATTGATTCAGAAAAGTAAGGTCTCACTAACATGTTTGCTTTCTGTTTCAAATTAATGTTTTTATTGTTCCTTTCTGCAGTATTGTTTTTACATACTTTGTATTTCCAATCTTGCTTGGGCTGTGTGCCATATTTCTGGTCGTAGGAAAAATATGCCTGAAAGGGCATAGAAATAACTTTCATAACATTTTTTTTTCTCTGACAGCACAATGCCAGCTACAATCTCTGTTACTCTGTTCTTAATTGTCGTGGGAGTAGGAGCATTTGTATGTTACTAACTTGAGTGTCCTCTTCTATTGTCATGTGTTGGTGGAACTGAAACTAAAACATGTAACAAATCAGTGAGTGCCCATTAATGGAACAGCAAGTGCAAAACTCAAAACATGGGAATCATTTCTAAAGGCTTACTTTGCAAAAAAGAGTAATGGTGTAAGAAGATAGTCACATTAATGCCCAAAGTACAGTTTTTAATGTCAAATAGTCATAAAAGTTGTCTTCAAAACAATTTACTTGCATACAACTTAATTTAGTTGGAGTGTGGATTTACTTTGACTTACTGTTAACAGAATATACCTCAACTCACTAATGTGACCCACCTCAATTTAGCCACTACTTAGGATTCCAGTTTACTACTACTATATTTCCTGAATGCTTCTCTAGTCACCTTTGCCTGATTATACCATGTGTATTAGTTAGGGTAACACAAGCTCCTGTAACAAGTAGCCCCAAAATGTATAGTGAATTCAAACACATAGAAGTTTATATATTTCTCATTCACCTGAACAGTGCAAAATGGGTGCCCTTGGTGGGCAGGAGGGCTCTCCTCCATGAAACCACTTCTGGAATTGGTTAAATGTGCTTATGTGTGTATAAAGTAAAACCACACCTCGAGAAGGGTACTGTGGGGATCAAGGTAGAGAGTTTACCACAAAGAAAGCCTGAGTCTGACTTGATTAGGAAGAGAGATTTCTGAGGTCTGGAAAGGAGTAGATTCCAGGTGTAGCATAGTGGCTGGTAATCAAAGCTATTCTGCCTGACTATTATGGCAGTGTTTTCTTGCCTTGAGGAGAAAATGAACCCTGTGTGAACTGAGAGACACATCGCCCCCTGATGGAGCATAACATAGAGGAACGGCAGTCCTTTCTGTATCACAGGGAACTGTAGGGGCACTTACAGGGTCTTGAGGACTGAGAGACTGGTTTCCAGGGTGACCAGTAGAGATGTGGATCTGTGCAGGGGTAGAAGAAGAAGGTCATGCTGAGCAGCTGAGGTTCTCTGGGCTAAGTCAGCTGCTAGTGGCAGCAACTCATGTCATAAGTTTTCTTCTCAGAAAGCAGATGCTGAGGTGGAGTTTAGTATGCAAGGTATTTATTAGGAATCAATATTTGTAGAGGGAAGGGCAGGAAGCAGATAGACAAGTGTGATACAGGACAGAAAAAGCCTCGGCCAACCCCATAGGGAGCTCAGGGTTGCATGTCCCCTGTCCGAGAGTCCTGAGTGGGCTGAAATAATTGGGCCTTTATATCTAGGTGTGGGCTGCCAATAGAAGGGTATGTGCTTTGGTGATGTGGCTCTTTGTAGCTGATGGCTGGGACCAGTCCTCCCCTGAAGGGGATCTGGGTGATGCAGCTGTATCTCCACCAAAATTCATATAACCAGAGAAGGGGCTTCTCAGAGATCCTGAAGGAAGGGTGGGAGCTCTGCCAAGAACTAGTATTCTTGTATTAGCAAGCGGAGCTTTGGAGCTGATGAAATGTGTGCAATTAATAGTAATGCGACCTTGTTACATTCCCATGACCTGGTGAAATCTGGGACATTCAAGCTATATGTGTTAATTGTACATGCTTATAATAAAAATGAAAGAAACAATTTAAAAATGAACTAAAATTCTACCACCCCCTTTAGTCACTTTCAGGTCTTTCTCAGATATGTCTCTTACTTTTGTAGAGTCCAGTTTCATCTTGTTTTTATGCTCATTCAAGGACTTAGATCTGAAAGTCTAAACGCATGTGGGCAAAGTGGTCCAGGTGGTAATGAAAGGGGGAGGATAACATGGGCAGTGTGGGTGAGGAGATGTGACATACATCACTGCTCAGCCCAAGCATTAAGAATCAGCTGGAGGAAATACTCTCATAACTCTGACTATGACCTCCTCTCCTCTTTTTAGAGAAATTAATCTTTATGATTAAATGGTAGCATTGATATCAAGATCACTGTTCTTAATATCTTATAACAGCCTGTTTCCTCTGAGTCATCAGTACAGTTTCCCTGAGCTTGTTCATTTTTGCATGTTGGACTCATAAAAGGTGGTTGCATTTTGGGTTGGTTATGTGCATTCTAAAAAATAGGCTGCTCAAAAAAAATAGACTGCTCACACTGCATTAAATTTTTATAGTTACTGTGTTCATTGATCAGATCACTCTGTTAGCAGTTACTATTCCAGCTGTATATTTTAATTACACTTGAACAATCAGCCTTTCTTAGTCCTTGAGTAATTTGCTTAGTTTAATTTGTCCTTTTGTCTAATTCCGACTTAAATTATTTCATTAGTGTTGGCAGTCCTATATTACACACCTTTGCTGCTCTTTTTAAATCAATTCGTTGCGTTTTAATTATGTAGAACAGTCAATAAAAGTTGATGCCAACAAAAGAACTATTGAGGCAAATGGTCATGAAGAATATATGCCCATGAGATATATTTTATTAATGAACACCCTTTGCATTTATGCCAAAACATTAACTAATTAATTCATACCACATGCTGCATTGGAATGGTCAGCAATTTTATTTTTAATTTAGTTAATGACAAACTATAGCATAGAGAAACTATATAAACTATTGAAAGTGCACAGCAAGCTAGAGGAAAATGATAAGGGTATTTTTGGATCATGGAAAAATTAAAACAAATGATTTATTGATTTATTTGAAGATAATCATAATGCATTAGACTTTGATCAAAAAAGTGACCTCGGATAACTGTTTATTTTCATATCCAAGAAATTGCAGAAGGAAGGGACCGAAGCATCTAGTTCAGAGGTTTTTAATTGCCTGACTATGGGCTATATTTAACTCATAGACTTGTTGTCTGGGTTCTACACACTTTTATTTTTTAAATTTGGATTTTAATGTCTTTAAAAGGGACATGAGCTCTCCAGCTTCCTACCTCTGCCTTGTAGTCACGTATTTGGTTTGCTTTATACACGTTTAAGTTACCTTCCTGATTCTGTGAGGCATTTGAATTTGCTAAACCTAATTTTTGTTCAGTGTTCTCACTTTCTACCAGAAAACTAAGACCCAGAGGGCTGAAGTTTAAAGGCACCCATAAAATCACTAGTGGGGCTCAGCCTAGAACTTTAGTTTCATGGATCTACTTCATATTTTTTCCATTACACCAAGCGACCTCTATAAGTTTCCATCAGAGAATTAAAGCAAGACAACTATTTTATTACATCTCTTTGGATTATGGAAATAAAGCCTTAAAGCTATAATATAGATCCATGGAGTAAATCATAAGTTTCCTAATGCTTAAAAAGTATATTAGTTTGGTGTGGCATAGAAAATGTTAGCTGTGAGTCAAAAGACATAGTTCCAGTCTCAGCTGTGTCACTAACTAGAGGCTATTTGACTCCACAGACTTTGGTTTCCTCAGGGTACAGTAGTAGATGAGCAATAAGTTTCCTTCCAGTCCTAGGATTCTATGATTCTTTCATGAACTCCAGTAAAAGAGTACACAGGAGGCAGAGAAAGATAAGCCACTCGATTAAAATCCCACAGTTGTCTTCTGGAAGCATTTTGAAACTGAGCTTTATTGTCCTTATCTTTTCAGCTGGAGAGGAAATTCCAAATTACATAATCTAGAGAGGTGGTTATTAGTAAATATGCACATTAATACTTGGAAGATCTCTAGAAGGCACTAGATAATTCAGAGGTCTTGAGACAATCTGATCCCTTTGAGGAGGATATTGCCAAGTCACCGACAGTCACGTCAGCTAGACCATGAGCTCCTTGAGGATAACGGCTCTCTCTCATTCTTCTTTGTTTTCTGTGTGCCTAGTGCACTGTCTGGTATACAGTAGGTGCTCAATAAATAATAACTGAATTTCGACATTCAAGGAAGAACCATGGAGTCCTAGTGTTGAGAGCGATCTTGGAAATCGAATCCAGTCTCTCTGCCAATGCAGAAATCCTCTCTCCAATAACTTAGGAGGCTGTTCAGTAGGCTTCACTAGTTCAACCAATCATTTATTCCATGAATATTTATTGAGTGTCTCCTACGTACAGGAATGATTATAGGATGCAGCAGTGAATCAAGTAGATACAGACTCTGTACCAGGAAGACTAATATTTCAACTGGAGAATTATCAGTGGCTGGGACACACTATATGTGACAGCTTTCTACTGCCAATGGCTAACTCTCAGCTCTAATCACCTTCTTCTGGGAGATGAAATTCCTTCTCTGATGATACCAGCATCGGTTCTTCCTGACATTTTCTCCATGTGTCCTGGCACATTGCTCTAGGACCTCCATTTATGAGAGGATGCCATCTGTCTGTTACCCAGCTTTCACCCTGAACTCAGCTTCAGCCACTATTTAACATCTCTTAAAACACCAGCATGTGGGAACCTACCTGTGCCAATGGCCACACTTACCTTAAGGGCAACTGGGCTCATGCCTGCTCCTGGGAATGGAGGCAGGAGATGACACTCATATTTTTGCTGGTTGGGCAGAAAAAGCAGCATGACCTGTCACGTTTGGAAACACTGCCTTGTGTTCCGGCTTCCTGGGGAGTTTTATTACATGATTAACAGAGGCAATTCAACCCTTTCTCCAAAGCCTCAGCACATACCCAGTTAAAAACTTATTATTTTGAAGTTGTAATTAAGGAAAATTTGAGTGAGTATGGATAGGGAACAATACTGCTGAGGGGCAGGCAGGGCCTGAACACAGAATCATAAAACGGGCCCTGTTTTAGGAACACAGTGTTCATGAAATATCTACATTCTCCACCTGCATCCTGCACAATTACTTGTTGACTCAAATCCAGGCTCTTTAGCATGGATCCCTGGTTCTCTGTGGTTTGCACCTAACCTACCTTCCTTAACTTCATCTCCCATTAGTTGCCCTCATAGAGTCTTTGTCTTGGTTAAACAGAATTTCTCACTATTTACTTAATTATCCCTACATTTTCTTACTCCTACTCTTTGCTTAGGCTTTTCACTCAGTTTTGAATTCCCTTCCCTCTACCTAGTAGAAGACCCTTCCCTCCCATTTCTGCAAGCCAAAGCTTACTCATCATTTAAGGCCCGCTTACTATGCTACCTCTGCCATGAAGCATTCTGCAATTCATGATGGCTCTCCTTCTCCCATGACTTCCTCTGCAACTGGAATTATTCTGTCTCTAGTTTGACCTACTATAAAACCTGATCTCAGACTCTCTTTCAGTGAGTATCTGCTTTCAAATAGAATATAATTATAATAGCCATTAAACAGTAATTACACCAGGTTAAGTTCCTTGGAAACAGGGTCCTTGTCTAATGTCTTTGAGTTTTCTACAAGCCAAGATGAGTGTTTTGCACTCAACCAATATGAGATAAATTGAATAAATTACTCTCAGAAAATTCCAAGCAGACATAAATACCTAAACATAACTATATATAAATAAGTCACTATATAAGTCAGTCTCAACACAGTCTTTAAAAAAATCAACTGTCTGGAATTCCAAAAATACTTGAAAAATAATTTTAATCCTTAAATAAAGCAATCTCTCAAAAATAACAAAACCAAGCAAGCAAACAAAAAGAAAACATAAAACAAACAAAAAGGATTTATCTTCACAATGTGTAGTATAAATTTAAAAAATCATCTTTCTCCATCTTTCTCTTTAAGGATGTCTCAGAGGCCTTTGCCACCTCTACCCAAGCACTTTCACTCTGCCACCCTCAGCTTTAGCAGGCTCTCCTGGATCCCTAGCTTTTCCTCTCTGCTCTTGCCAACATAAATCCATCGAGTCTCCTTGGGCTTGCCAGTTTGTCCCTCTCTTGGCCCCTAGCAGAGTCGCAAAAGCACAGGCATTCATGGGGCTGGGCATGCCATGGTTCCTCTGTGAGTTGAAGAGTTTGTGGGCACGCCCCCCGCTTCACTTTTAGAAGCTGTCATGGAGCATTTAAATTCACCATTAAGAAATCCCAAATGGGTATTTTACTAAAGACTTCTAAGACGGGGAATTACCGTCACTTCCTAATTAAAAAAGAGCATGGGAGAGCCTACTCTGGGGCTAGTGCCTTATAGCTTCTTTCTGAGCTGGGCCTTTGGATTAAACAACCTCAAATCAAGGTGGGTGCAACCATAGTCAGTTAGGTGAAAGCTGGTCTTGCTGCTGGTTGGCAGCCATCAGCTTCACAAATGAGAAAGTGAGGAGCCAAAGCCATTTGTTATCTGTGATGGCAGGCCTCCCCTCCCCTCGTATGAGGTGACAGTGAGCATTTTTCAGCTTGTGTTTTCAGGATGTAACTAGTGTAGTATTTTTTATTCTAGTGCTTCTAGGCTTGCTTCATTTGCTTTTATGACAGTGCTTGGGTACGATTAAATGACAATTTAATGTGTGTAATAACTCATTTAAAGTTTTAGCAAGGGCTTGAATGAAGGTGATGGGGTTTGAGCACATATTCGAGCAAACTGTACAGTTTAAACCTGAACTGGGGACAACTTAGAAAGATTTCTTATCTTGGCAGAAAACATTCTTCCCATTCTCCTCAACTCTTTTCTCTTTACATGTAGTTATATTACTTAATTGTATAGGAAAGAACCCTGGGGACTCTGGGCTTAATTCCCATCCCATGCACTATAATTTCTTCCTGGGATTCATAAGATATCTGGAAATCATCTTGGGTCACTGAAATTCCTCTTAGCCTAAGGCCTTATGAACCAAGATGTGGGGAGTTCAGAAGGTTTGAGACACAAAGGCTCCAGACTATTTTTCTGTTCCTGTCAGAACATGAGGAGAATGTAACTTGTCATTTGCCTCATATGTGTCTTCTGAGGATGGTCAGATGATGTTTGGTGATTTATTTTGCCACCATCCGATAAGCAGCTGGTACAGGAGAAAGGGAGAATGAAAGATGAGTTCTCTGTCCTCTGCAGGTGATCCCAGGCTGAACCCAGGGATATGGCTGAGGGGAAAAGGTGCTATGACTCATCCCCTCTACTGCCATCCCAGGCTGACCCCTATGGCTGTGGCCCAGGAGCAGAGGGAGTGGGAATCCTGACCCAACACATTTTTCTAACTTTAAACATTCCCTGAAGATGGAAGTAGTCAGAATAGTGCTTTTCTCTGTGGCCAGAGCATTTGGACCTTAAGCTCTTAACAGTCTGCTGAAGATCAGGTCTTGGCTTGAGAATAAAAGGTTCTTTTTAATTTTTTTTATTTAATTTTATTATTAGTTTCAAGCATACAGTACACTGGTTAGACATTTATATAGTTTATAAAGCAATCCGCCTTAATTGCTCTTTCTCTCCTCTGGCTCTCCACCTAACCATTACATTAATGCTAACAGCATTCCCTATGCTGTGCTCCCCAACCCCGTGACCAACTATCAGCTAATTTGTACTTCATTAACCCTTCACCCCCTTCCCTTCAGCTGTCTCCAGACTGTCCTTTATATATGTAAGTCTGTTTTTGATTAGTTTGTTCTTTTTGTTCCTTAGATTCTGCATATAAGTGAAATCATATTATATTTATCTTTCTCTGACTTATTTCACTCAGCATAATAACCTTTACGTTCATCCATGTCATTGCAAATGGTAGGATTTCATTTTTTTAATGGTTGAGTAATATTCCATTGTATATATGAACCATAACTTCTTTATCCAATTATCTGTTGATGGGCATTTAGGTTGCTTCCATATCTTGGCTATTAAAAATTGTGCTGCCATGATCATAGGGGTGCATAGATGTTTACAAATTATTGTTTTGGTTTTCTTTGGATAAATACCCAGAAGTGCAATTGCTGGATCAAAAGCTGTTTCCATTTTTAATTTTTTTGAGACGCCTCCAGACTGTTTTTCATAGCAGCTGTACCAATTTGCATTCCCACCAATAGTGTCTGAGAGTTTTCTTTTCTCCACATCTTTGCCAACACTTGTTCTTTGATTTATTCATGATAGCCATTCTGACAGGTGTCAGGTGGTATTTCATTGTGGTTTTAATGTGCATTTCTCTGATAATTAATGACCTTGAGCATCTTTTCATATGTCTATTGGCCATCTGCATTTCCTTTTTGGAGAAGTATCTATTCAGGTCTTCTGCCCATTTTTTAATTGGATTGTTTGGTATTTTTGTTATTGAGTTGTATGAGTTCTTTATATTTTTTGGATATTAACCTCTTATCAAATGTATCATAAGCGAATATCTTCTCCCATTCAATTGGTTGTCCTTTTGTTTTATTGATGGTTTCCTTTGCTGTGCAAAAACTTTTTAGTTTGATGTAGTACCATTTGTTTATTTTTTCTTTTGTTTTCTTTGCCTGAGGTAATATATCTGAAAAAAATTACTGTTAGCAATATCAGAGAGTTTACTGCCTATGTTTTCTTCTAGAAATTTTATGGTTTTGCATCTTATATTTAAGTCTTTAATCCATTTTGAGTCTATTCTTGTATACAGTGTAAGAAGGTGGTCCAATTTCTTTTTTCCATGTATCTCCCCAGTTTTCCCAGCACCATTTATTGAAGAGACTGTCTTTACCCCATTGTATATTCTTGCCTCTTTTGTCATGTATTAAGTGAGCGTATAGGGTGGATTTATTTCTGGTCTCTCTATTCTGTTCCATTGATCAATGTATCTGCTTTTATGCCTGTACCATGCTATTTTGATCACTGTAGCCTTGTAGTATAGTTTGATATCAGGTTGCGTGATACTTCCAACTTTGTTCTTTTTTTTCCTCAAGATTGCCAAGGCTATTTGGGGTCTTTGATGGCTCCATATAAATTTTAGGATTATTTGTTCTGAGAAATGCCATTGGTATTTCGATAGCGATTGCATTGAATCTATAGATTGCTTTGGGTAGTATGGCCATTTTAATGATGTTGATTCTTCCTACCCATGAGCACGGTATATGCTCCCATTTATTTATATCTTCTTCAATTTCTTTTTTCAATGACATAATTTTCTGAGAAGAGATCTTTTATCTCTTTGGTTAATTTGATTCCCAGGCATTTTATAGTTTTCAATGCGATTGTAAATGGGATTGTTTTCTTAATTTCTCTTTCTGAAAGTTCATCATTGTTGCATAAAAATGCCACTGACTTCTGAATTCACTACTTTACTGAATTCACTGATCAGTTCTAACAGTTTTTTGGTGGAGTCTTTAGGGTTCTCTCTATGTGGTATCATGTCATCAGCAAATAGCGAGAGTTTTACTTCTTCCTTTCCAATTTGGATATCTTTTATTTTTTTTTCTTGTCTTTTGCTGTGGTTAAGACTTCCTATATAATGTTGAAGAGGAGTGGTGAAAGTATCTTGTCTTGTTTCTGATCTTAAGGAAAATGCTTTCAGCCTTTCCCCATTGAGTATGATGTTAGCTGTAGGTTTGTCTTATGTGGCCTTTATTATGTTGAGGTATGTTCCTTCTGTTCCCACTTTGTTGAGAGGTTTTATCACAAATTGATGCTTGATTTTATCGAACACTTTTTCTGCATCTATTGATATGAGCATATGGTTTTTATCTTTCGATTTGTTAATGTGGTGTATCACAGTAATTGATTCGCGGATATTATACCAACCTTGCATCCCAGGAATAAATCCAACTTGATCGAGGTGTATGATATGTTTAATGTATTGCTGAATTCGGTTTGCTAATATTTTTTTGACGATTTTTGCATCAATGTTCATCAGAGATATCTGCCTATGGTTTTCTTTTTCAGTAATGTCTTTGGTTTTGGAATCAAGGTAATGGTGGTCTCATAAAAGAAGTTAGAGAGCCTTCCCTCCTCTTGAATTTTTGGAATAGTTTGAGAAGAAAAGGTGTTAATTTTTCTTTGACTGTTTGGTAAAATTTGCCTATGAAGCCATGTGGTCCAAGACTTTTTTTTTTTGGTGGGGATCGGGGGGAGGTTTTTGATTACTGATTCTATTTCATTGGTGGTAATCGGTAAGTTCAGATTTTCTGTTTCTTCTTGACTCAGTCTTGGGAGATTGTATCAAAGGTTCTTTTTTTTGGTTGTTCATTTTACTTTTTCATTGAAATGGCAGTTCTCATTGAAATGGTAGAGTACACCATATTTATAACAGTTTATATGCAACTACCAGCATGTCTTCTTAGGTCCAGAACTCAGCTTGCTAGGAACCTAAGACATCTTTCACAGAGGCAGAAACCCTGCCTGGACATTAGGACAGGTCAAAGCAAAACAGCAGAAATTTCAGAACTATTGCTTTTAAACCTAGACGTTCTTAATCCTGATTCTAGAACCTTGAATTGTTTGCCCCTAGGAAACATTTTTGGATTCCTTATATTCTCTCAGCTGCTTTGTATCAGAGTAAGTCTAAGCTCTGCCAGGTTCATGTGGACAGAGATGACCCAGTTTCTGGAGATGTGACCTATCGTGATGGTTTTCTTTTTTTTAAAAAAATTATTACATAGTTGTTAAAATTGTGATAAGAACACTTAACATGAGATTTACCTTCTTAAAATTTTTAGTGTATAAAACAGTATGGTTAATATAGGTACTATGTTGTATATATCTTATGTACAAGAACTTATTCATCTTGCATTCATCTTATTCACTGAAACTTTATACCTATTGAACAACAACAACTCATTTCCTGCTACCCCCAGTCCCTGATAACTGCCATTCTGCTCTCTGTTTCTGTGTGTTTGACTATTTTAGATTTCTCATGTAAGAGGGAATCATGTAGTACTTGTCCTGTGACTGATTTATTTTGTTTAGCATAATGTTCCAGGTTCATCTGTGTTGTTGCATATTGTAGGATTTCCTTTGTTTTTAAGGCAAATTAATATTCTAATATATATCACATTTCCTTATCCATTTATTTGCTGACGAAAATTTAGGTTGTTTCCGTATCTTGGCTCTCGTGAATAATGTGCACTGAACATGGGAGTGCAGATATCTCTTTAATAAATTGATTTCATTTCCTTTGGATATATATCTAAAGTGGGATTACCTGATCATATGTTAGTTCTATTTTAAATTTTTGAGAACCTCCATCCTCTCTTCCATAATGGCTGCATCATTTTACATTCCCACCAACAATGTACATGGGCTTAAATTTCTCCACATCCTTCCAGCACTTTTCTTTTTTTCAGCTTTACTGAAGTACAATTGACAAATAAAATTACATATATTTAAAGTGTACAATATGATGATTTGACATACATATTTTGTGAAATTATTATCATAATCAGGTTAATTAAAACATCTATTACCTCATATAGTTACCTTTGTGTGTGTGTGTGTGTGGTGAAAATGCTCATGGTCTACTCTCTTAGCAAATTTCAAGTACACAAAGTATTATTAACTACAGTCACCACCATGCTATACGTTAAATCCCAGTGCTTATTCATCTTATTACTGAAAGCTGGTACCCTTTGATTGGCATCTCCCAATCTACCTCAGCCTTCAGCCTCTGGTAACTGCCATTCTACTCTCTGCTTCTATGCGTTCGGCTTTTTGATTTTAGGGTCCATATATAAGTGAAGTTATATAGTATTTGTCTTTCTCTGTCTGACTAGTTTCACTTAATATAATGTTCTCTAGTTTTACCCATGTTCCATATGGAAGGATTTCCTTCTCATGACTGAATAATATGCTAATATATGTATATCTCACATCTTCTTTACCTGTTCAGTCTGTGGATGAACACCTTTTCATGTTCCTATTAGCCACTAAATGTCTTCTTTGGAAAAACACCTATTTGGGCCCCTTGCCCTTTTTTTTTTAAAAAAAAAATAATTTATTTTAATTAGTTTCAAGTATACAGTACATTGGTTAGACATCTGTATAGTTCTTAAAATGATCCCTCCAATTGCTCTCTCCCTCCCTTGGCCCTCCACCTAGCCAACAGATTAATGCTAACTGCATTCCCTATGCTGTGCTCCCCATCCCTGTGACTATCTATCAACTACTCATTTGTACTTTACCCCATTCTCCCAGGCCCCCAACCCCTCTCCCCTCTCTCTGTCACCAAATTGTCCACTATATTTGTGAGTCTGCTTTTGATTAATTTGTTCTTTTTGTTCCTCAGATTCCTCATATAAGTGAAATCATGTGGTATTTATCTTTCTCTGTCTGACTTATTTCACTCAACATAAGAACCTCTAGGTCCATCCATGTCATTGCAAATGGTAGGATTTCGTTTTTTTAATGGCTGAGTAAATCAGGTTATTTGTGTTTTGATACTGAATTGCATAAGTTTTTAATATATTTTGGATATTAATTCCTTATTAGATAATGGTTTGCATGTATTTTCTCCTATTCCATGGGCTGCTTTTTTATTTTGTTGATTTTATCCACCTTTGCTGTTTAGGAGGGTTTTAGTTTGTTGTTAATTTTTACATATTAAAGTTGTGTTTTAATTCTGAGATTAGTTCTGAGAAAAAAATCTTTTTATTTTTTCCTTTCACAATTGTCTCTTGGCTCTAGACCAATTAATAACTCCAATTTAATGATTTTAGCTTTACTAACATTCTGTGCTTTACTGCCAGTCAGAAGATTCTTGCAAAAGGTGGAGGAAGTCAGGTTTCAGTGGCTCATTTCCTTTGTTTTTGGGAAGTGTCTGAACAGGAGTGCCTCAGCATAGCTGATTTTGAAGAGTGTTGTTGAGAGAGCTCCTGAGAAGAATGGGTAAGCAAAGACAACGAGGCTGTGAGTCTCTTTTTGTGGAAAGCTTTCAGATCCAACTAAAAGTGAATGTCTTAATTATATATGACATTTATCTATCTATCTATCTATCTATCTATCTATCTATCTATCTATCTATCTATCTATCTATCTATCTATCATTTCCTACATGAGCAAGTAGTTTGTGCTTCTACAAAGCACAACGACCATATTTCGGAATGTCAAGTTTTAAAGTCATTTTGTTTGCATCTTAATGGCCATTTTCAATAGGAGCAAGGAAGGTGGTTTGAACATTTTGAGAATAACAGGGTAGCCAGAACATCAGCGGGGATGCCACTTTAGAGGGCAGTCAGAAGGAGAGCTGAAATCACTACCTCTCATTTATCCACTGGTAATAATGCAGAGTGAATTACAGGGTGTTTTTCAGGTTGGAGCATTTATTTCTAGAGAACAGGACTAGATTTGAAAATACATTTTGGATTAGCAATCCCATTTCTTCCTGACTGAGGGATAAGGGACTTGAATACCACTTTTGTGCTACAGTGTGTATATGTACGTGCATCCATGCATGCTGTGGGGGCAGGGAAGAGATGGGAGAGGGCTATGCAGGAGGAATATGAGAAATAGGTAGGAACATACATGTATTCCCAGTCACCTGGGTTTTCTTCCTGTGTCTTTTCCTTGGTGTCAAATCCTAGCAGTAGGTGCTAGAAAGAGGAGTGGGTATGTGGTGGAAGAATGATGAAAAAGATGGGGGATGGCAAAGGGGCCATCTGCTTTCTGTCTTTATCACCAGTACCTAATATTTGACTCCGAAGGCTAAATTTCTATTCTTTTAAAAAAGCAGTCAACTTAATTTTACCTCCTATCTTAGAGGACTTAGCTGAACAGTGAACCTTTAATCTAATCAAGATTATTCTCAGCACTGCTTCCAGTCCTTACTGAGAGCTCTTTTGGGTCTTTTGTTAACTCAATAACTTAAAATGGAATTCATAGTAAAGCCACAAATCTAAGAGAGGAGGCTGGGCCCAGGAAGAAAAGGGAAGAGAGTTGGCTTATTTCACCTTGGGGATAGAAGGCCCTGGACTCAGGGATGTTTATGATGAGAGAAGTAGAGACTATTATTTGCCATCAGCATAGAGTGGAAAAGTAGTTTGTGAGTTTTAGCAACAGCGTAAAGACTGTTCCTTGCCAAGGAGAGCTTGCTAATTGGGGGAATGTGTCCCTTTGTACCAGTGGAGGCCTTTGAAGAGACAGCGTCCCTTTTGCTACTTGCCTCTGTAGCAGTACACTGTCTGCTCACTGATGACTGCCTCAAATGTCCGAGCCAGCCTTTCAGGTCCACTGAGCAGGGAGGTGTGTCCCAGGAAACCTGATCCAGTTTGCCTCAGACATGAAAGTGATATGAGGGAGTCCAGCAGTTGGCATGTGAGGAAAAGATCTCTGTTCACTTCAGGACAGTACTTCAAATGACTTATACAGGTCTTATTTTCCTGATAATTCTTTTCTGAGCCTGTTACTTCTCCTAGCTAATTGGAAGTGAACACATTTGTGTATGCCCCCCTTTTCACTTCTGATATCTTCCTTTATTTTTGACACTTTCCACCATGGTGAAGGAACAAATAATAAATGCTTCCTTCCCTGTGACAGGTCCGTGGCCCCATCAACACCAACTTCTCCATGAAGATGCAGCCATAGTAGCTTATCTACATCACAGGGTGAGACATGATAAATTGGATGTGGTAGGACCTGAGTCCCCCAATTAAACACTCTGGCCCATATAAGTATTTAATTATGGCAGTTACAATCTCAATGTTTCTTTGCTATCAGTGTCCCTAGAAATAGGAGCAGAGGGACTGGATGTTTATACGTTAATCTGCAGCAGTAAACACCTTCTAGAGTGGAGCGATGCCAAACTTAAATCCCACTGTGTCTATCATGCTTTAGTATGAGCTAATCAACCCCTTTTCCAGCAAAGTCGGCTGAGTAGTTGTTTTATTTTCAGAATGAAATGAGGAATTTATAAACCAGTTCCTAAGCTTGACAGCTGTTCCCTAGGTCCCTTCAACAAAGCCCACAGACAAACTGTAGGTGAGAATACTGCGTGAAGGGCAACAAAGTGCTGTTGTCTTCTGTGCCTGAGGATACAGCCACTGTATAGTTCTACAAAGATGATTAAGAGGCCAAAATCCAGCTTCTGCTTCAAGGCAGTGTCAGTCTTGAAGGGGTGCCATTTTTAAAAATTTTCCAAATGACACTGTCTGCTTTCTAAACTCGACACCATCAGAGGAATGACGTTTTTTCTTTTCTGCATAAAGATTCCATATAAAATTCCATGTATGCTGTGACCCTTTTGTACCTGGCACGCCTTGAGTCCCATTACACATTACACAGCCAGCACAGGGGCTGAAGGGAAATTTGATGGCAGTTTATTTGGTGAAGTTCTTCCATTAGCACCAAAGCATTTGATACACTCAGAGTGTGAAGGAACATCATCACGCTATGGGAGGGCCTACTGGAAGCAAATGGAGGTGGTATGGGAATCTCCTTTTCTTTCTCCCTTTCTTTTGTATGCAGCTCTCGAGATTGTCTAGTAAAGGAAGGCAAGCTACAAAGAGTTACAAAGAGCAGCAGAGTAAATTTCAGGGAATTGATACCCTCTTTCAAAGAAGAATGCAGTATAAAATGTCCCCCAAATGTAAATGCTGTCTTTGGGCTGTCTTCAAGCAATGCACTTAAATCCAATTGCTATGGCTCCACGAGACTCATCTGATCAGCAGGACTTCCATCCCACAGGGGCTAAAACTGTTTTGTTTTCAAAAAGGAAAACGTATCTGTGTTTGCCCTCCTTTGCTTTGTGAAATTGAATTGCAGAGAACTCATGAATAATAGAAAGAACACTAAGGACTGTGAAATTAACACTGGCATGAAACAGAATTTCTAAAAGGGGAAACTACCGGAGAAGGCTTTCTTCAACCTCCCCCAGATGGGTTTGAAAACTGGGACATCTTAGTACTGGAGGGTGTTTCCTGCTTTCAAGAAGATGAATATTTTCAAATCCTTTAGGTTAGATATATATTTCTTATTTTTTGAAGATCTTCGAGGGTGGAAATTATGGTGGTTTATGGCTCAGTAAGGACCATTCATAATGTGACATTTTTCCATGGGAATGAAGAGGAATTTTCACTCAAAAGGCTAATCACCTCTTTGTTCTGCTTCTGTAGATATGCTCGCTGCATCGGCTGTACTCAAAATTAACTAAAGACTCATCTTCCTTTTTGCTTGTTCTGTCTAAGCAACAAATGTAACTGCCTGTACCCTCTAGTAATTTCCGTGCTTTGCAACCCAGAGCAACTCCCCCATTTTGTAACCATCTGAGGACACATTAACCAATCAGCCCATGCCAAATAAGTTCTATATAAGGAATGTTGCAACTGAGCTCTGGGCCCAGATCTTCAGAGTGCTAGCTCCTCTGGGACTGCCCGCATAATAAACCTGAGTTCTCCAACTCTCCAAGTGCTGCTTGGTTTCTCGCTGGTCTGATTTTTGCAACTTTTCTGCAGCAGGAACTCCACTTTACTCTTTAATAATGAAGATGGCTAACTTATTGAGTACTTACAATGTGCCAGGCACTGTGCTTTACACACATTTTCCCATATGATTTCATAACTACCCAGTAAGGGAGGTACAATTATTTGTTTTACAGACACAGAAATTTAGGTGTAGAAAGGTTTAGGCACACAATTATTAGGAGATGGGGTTGCCTGCCAACTCAGGCCTGAATGGCTCTGGGGCCTGCTCTCTAGCCACCATAGTACTCCATTTTTATGTGTCCTTTTGGACCTTTGTCTGCAAAATGCTCCTGCAACTTATCGTGATGGCCTAGTGGCCATTTTCCTTTTCCTTTCCACTCCCCACAAGGCAACATCCTGCCCTTTATGTTCCTCATGTTCCAGATTCTCTCCAGGTTGTCTTGGGGTCATATCGAATAAGCTGGAAGAAGAGGAAGTAACCTACAAGAATGTGCTTTATTGGATCAAATACTGGTACAAGCTGTTTCTAACCCCAAGTCACCACAACATGTGGGACAGTGCTTAAAAACTATAAAGCTCTACATAAATGCACATAATTAAGTGTCTGAATTTTGGAATTAGACAGATCTGGGTTTCATTCATTCATTAATTTACTCATTTGTATATTGTTTATTGAGCACTTGCTATGTGCTAAGCATCGCATTAAATGTTAGGTTTGAATTTCAGAATCACTACTTACATCTATGGACCTTGGAAGATTTATTCAGCCTCTTTAATGAGAATAATAGTTACCTCTGGGCTGTTGTAATATTAGAAGCTGGTACTTAGTAAGAGCTCAATAAATGGTATTATTAATAAAAAGATAAAAACAAAGTGCAGTTGTTGGGCCAGTACCCACTTCTATTACTTTCCCTCAGGGCCCCGCTTGTCAAGGTTGTACCTTACCAGTGTGTATCACCAGGGCCTGGGAAGTTAATGTGCTAAACTCAGCTATTGGCTTTTGTAAAGGCCTTTTAGTAAGATAATGACTTAGCCCAAAGGAATACCTAGTTCTGGGTACCCTGGAAGACTTAAATGGAGGTCATTTCTGCAAGGGACTTGCACATCAAACCATCAAGTATCTGCCTGCCTCTTTATTTCAGTAACTGCCTTCACCTGACAGATCAGCAGCTTTCCCTCTATATGATCAAAGGAATTAGTAGTTGCTTAGAAAATGGATAAATTTATTTTTAATAATGAAAGAATTTCTATTTGTCCTTCTAGATGTTAGTATCTCACTTATGTTTAATGGATAGTCCACTGATGTTTGCACTTCATTTTCTTGAGATGCCCTCAGTAACACTACTTGGCTAATCTAACATGATTCAACTAATAGGTTTTCTATCAGCATTTATGGACTATCTCATCCATCTACCTTTCTTCCTAAGAGAAGCGTGTGTATGCAGGAGGCCGGAGCCATCCTCTTTCCCAAAGCAATTAATTCTGTTTGAAAATCAATCTGTAGAATTTGGGCTTCCATGGTGTGTTCTCTGGAACAGAATGGAAGCCAATTTCACCCCGAGTTTGTAAAGGAGTAAAGAACGAGTCTTAAAACAATTATGTTTTTAGAGTAAGGCTTTAAAAAAAATATGTAAAACCTAAAGATTAGTAACAGTAACTACTTGAAGGTAATTTAAGTTATTAGCAGAAACTAAGTGTTCTTTCTCTCCCCTAACTTGGTAGCCTCCAGTGACTTCCACCTCACTCTGAGTCCCAGCCAGACAGAGTCAGACGGGCCAATCCTGTCTGGCCCCTCGTCCTATCGACTCCATTTTCTGCCACCTTCTCCGCCCCTGCTTTGGTCTAGGCATATCGACTTTTCCACTACTGCTAGTCTCGATCACGTTGAGGATACTTCTGGTACTGGTTGACCTCCTTCAGGTATCTCTTTGCAGGCATTTTATCAGTGATGCCATCTCTACTCTCCTACTCTTTCTGACTTTTCCTGGTATTTCCTAACTCCTTTCCCTGATTAATTTTTCTTAGCACTTATGTCCATCTTATGTACTTTTTAGTTTCTTAATTAATCATTTATTATACCCCACCCTCCACTCCCCACCCCTGGTCCTATTTAAGAACAAGAACCTTGAGAACAAGAATTTTTCTGTCTTGTTCACTGCTGCATCCCCAAGGGCCTGGAAAAGTGTCTGGCATATAGTAAACATGTTCAATTCAATACATACATGTTGAATTTATGGATGGATTATTTAGTTTTTAGTTTGTTAAATTCCATTCTTGGTGTTTAGATAGAACAGCAATCATGTCTTATATTGTGTAGGAATTTAGAAGTTCTTGGACTTTTCAATCTAGGCTACCGAAAAACTAGTATTCAAAATACACAGAGAGTAGCAAAAGTCTACTAGGGATTCCAAAGAACTCAAAATATGGGGGTTGTTGTGAAACGTACTAAAAGTAGAAATCTACATGCTAAAAGAAATCTGCATATAAATGAAAATCACATTAAAGACCTAGATTTAAGGAGTAAAGTGGGGCCCCAGGAAGAGAAAGCAACTAGTTTACAATTGTAGCTTCCTTACTAAGTTACTTTCTGACCAATAGCTATTTTTCCAACCTCTTGGACTAATTTTTTTCTAGGAGGAGATGACTTTTCCCCCTTTCTTTATTATATCTTACTGTTTCAGTCATTTGCTTTGAGATCTTTAAGTTGAGGCATGTTATTTGTAATGAGCTAAGGAAGGCACATTGGCTCCTTTGAAATTTTCATTATTGTTAAACTAATGCAGTCAAGTTGAGTCCCCTTCTGGGGCTTCCCTGTAGTCATTGCTTGCTATAGGTAAATATTCATAAATCTGCTATCATGGAAATGAAATAGAATGCCTCAAAATTACTTTGGGGGCATAAGGAAGGCCCTGAAGAGTGAAATGGGTGGATGCATTTTATTTTCAGATTTGTAACGAAGAATGTATTTTCTGTGAGTGGATGATATGCTCTGCCTGGAGAAGAATTTCAAGAATCTGAGCAGATTGTGTTCAGGGCAACACTTGCACAGTGAGAACAGTGGGTTCTACCCACACGGGCATGGGGATCCTCTGAGGGGGCTGGTGGTAACTTCTTAGGAGTGCTCATCAGTAAAAAGGGACCGTTGTCACTGACTGAATTTTTAGAATATACCTTCTTAAAACTCCTTGATGCCTTCTTATGTTGGTTAGAGGATTCTTTTTATTTTGAAGAAATTTTATTTTCTGTCACCCTTATTTCCATTTTGTTTAAGAGTTTGTGGAAAAATAGCTTAAGACCACCCAGTGGTTGTTCCTGCCCCACAGTGGCCTGAGCAGTGGGGGCTGCAGATCAGTCTTCAGTGGCAGGCAAAGCGCTCTGGTATTCAGTGGGAAACTGCTGAATAGGCATCGAGGGCATCTATACAACTTCAGATCAGTCTGATCCTCAGATTGAATAGCAGTGAACTCGGGAACTGGGGCAGTCTATTCACCCTGAAATTCCTCCTTGGTCACGTCTTTTCAGCAGCAGCCTTCTCTTCCTTTTCAATCTCTTCAGGATCTCCGTGGAAGTAGAGATCAGGCATGATCTTCCATGGGTGTTCACTAGAGATTCTGCTACACATGCACAGGACTTCCTGGGCCAGCATCTCCCACCTTGGACCCACTGAGTGAACCCCCTTGTTGCAAGAGATGGCAATGTCTGCGCAGCACAGAGGAGAGTTTGTGTTACACAGAACAATGTTAACGTAAGATGTCTCTGTGAGAGGCTGGTGGTCAGACCTGGGATCAGTAACCACCAGAAGTCTCATCTTCCAGAAGGCTGCCTGGATCTTGTTAGTGAAGGTTCCAGAATTGAAGTGGCTGGCAATAGAAGTGGCTCCAGTGGCAGCCGTGAGCTTCAGTGTAAGCTTGCTGCCCAGTATTCCTGGACAAAATGACACTGACATCAGCTGGGTTTTCAATGGCAACGATGGCACAAAATGCCAGCAGAACCTCCTCCCAGGTTCTTTTTAGATTTATGGTGTAGATACTATCACTTTTCCTTTTGTAGATGTACTCTTCCATTTGAAAGTCAATGTTGGTGCCATCTAAGTGAGTTCCTGCTAAAAGAAATTTGAGGACATTTTCTTCCTTCATTTGTTGGACATCGGCAGGCATGTGCAGGCACCCACTCTATCTTAATCTTTCCTTTTGAGGGAAACAGAAGTGTCCTGTTTTAAAAGACGAACAGAAACTTAGTGGGTTTATAGGAAGTCAGAGAAAAATGTTCTAATGGCAGATTTTCAGGCTTCTGCTATTTATATGGGAAGTCGGGAGGTGTGGATAATTACATACTGAGTCATGGTAAGGCTTGCTCGTTGTAGTGACTCTAGCTGGTCCCCCTACTCCTGCTCGTTACTTATTCCAAGCCAACCTACACATGAGTGCTAGAGAAAAAAAAAGCTTTATTAAATATGTTGTTTTTTTTCACAAGAATTCTCAAATCAAAAGTGACTTCCCATTAGATATGGCCACTGTCATATACACATCTATCTGGTTTCCATAGTCCTTTACTGACCCTTGAATTCTCCTTCTTCTATCAACAACCTTCTGGTTCTTCCACTTTTAATCCTAACAAAAACATTTCTCATGATCGCCTGGACTTTCTTTATACAAATTTTTTTCATGTCTCAGACTTGCTTATCATGACTTCCGTGCTTCAGCCCTTGACATTTCACCTCCAAAATGCCTTTTGATCCCTGTCCTACCAGACCACATACCCGTGCTCAAAAAATTTTGTCTAAAAGTCCACTTCCCAGCCTCGCACATTCTGATCACATCTCTGAAGGGATACTCAGCAACAATTCTTTTTTATGGTATTTCTGGACAGAAAAAATTACTCTGTCTGAATAAAAGCCCTTACTTTATGGTTTAAATCTATGGGCTTTCTCTTTCCTTATTTTGTTTTCTTAGGATATGGAATATATCTTGTCACCCTCTTCCATTTAAAAGTTCTTCATAAATTTAAAGCTTATTATAAAATTGCCTTTTAACTTACTTTTCTAAGTACTTTGTTTCTTTTACTCTTTTATTACTGGACATGTTTTTCCAAATTTTGATTATTACCTGCAACTTATCTTTATATCAGACTCAGAAATATCATATTTCATCTATTCTAAAGTTATCTTTTTTCTCACATTTTAACATATCAGATTTCAATCTATAACAGGATTCATCTTACAGTTGATGACATTTTACAATTATTAATGACAGTACTTTTTTTCTTGGTAATAATTAAAATGAAGGTATATCTTGAGTGATGAAAAAGGCAAAGGGAATTAGTCAAGATTAAAGGAGATTAAAAAGAAATGACAACCAAATGTAATATGTAATTTTTTGTTAAGATCTTGGATTGAAAAAAATCAAGATCAATTAAAGTTTTATCAATTAAAAATTGGCTTTATCGAGGTATAATTAGCAACTAAAATTGTCATATATTTAAAGTGCATAATGTGATTTGATATATGTATACATGTGAAAGGATTTCCACTGTAGAATTAACATACCCACTATCTCACGTTTACTTTTTTTGTGTGTGAGAACACTTAAGTTTTACTCTCTTAGCAAATTTCAGTTATACAATGCAGTATTTTCAACCATAGTCCACATGTTGTGTATTGGATCCTCAGACCTTATTTATTTTATAAATGAAATTTGTACCCTTTTATCAGCCTCTCTCTTATTTCTCTTACCATCCAGGCCCATGACAACTACTATTGTACTCTCTATTCTCTTTTTTAAGATTCCACATATAAGTGATACCATACAGTATTTATCTTTCTCTGTGGCTTATTTCACTTATCATAATTCCCCCCAGTTTCTTCCATGTTGCCACAAATGGCAGGATTCTTCTTTTTTAACACTGAAGAATTTTTATATGTGCGTATATATATATATATATATATGAATACACACATACACTACATTTTCCTTATCCATTAATCTGTCAATGAATGCTTAGGTTGTTTCCATACCTTGGCTATTGTGAATAATGCTGCAGTGAGCACAAGAAGTGAAGATAACTGATGTTGTTGTCTTCAGATATATATCCAAAAGTGGGATTGCTGGATTATATGGTAGTTCTAGTTTTAATTTCTTGAGGAACCATCATACTGTTTTCCACAGTGGCTGTACCAATTTACATGCCCACCAATAGTGTACAAAGCTCCCCTTTTCTCCACAATCTCCGCAATAGATATTATTATTTATCTTTTTGGTGATAGCTATTCTAATAAATAGAGATGAAATGATAGTTGTGAAGGTGATAGTTGAAATCTTTCAAGATATTTTTTGATTTTCCTTTTTATTTCTTTTATGGCTCATTGATTATTCAAGAACATGTTTAATCTTCACATACTTATGAATTTTCCATTTTTCTTCTTATAACTGACTACTAGTTTCATACCATTGTGGTTGGCAAAGACGCTTTACATAATTTCAGTGCTTGCAAATTTATTAAGACCTGTTTTGTGGCCTAACGTATGATCTGTCCTGGGGAATATTCCATGTGTGCTTGAGAAGAATGAATATTCTGCTGCTGTTGGATGGGATGTTCTGTTATATCTCATATAATTTCAGTGGTCTTATGTATAGTTTAAGTCCAATATGTTCTTATTGATTTTCTGTCTGGGTGATCTATTTATTCTTGAAAGTGAGGTACTGAAGTCTCCTACTATTATTCTATTGCTCTCTATTTCTCCCTTCAGATCTGTCAATATTTGCTTTATATATTAGGTACTCTGATGTTGGGTGTGTAAATATTTACAATTGTTATATGTTCTTGATGAAGTGACTCCTTTTTCATTATGACTTTGTCTCCTGTTACAATTTTTGTCTGATAAAAGTATAGCTACTCTTTTAATATTTTTGGTTTCCATTCACATGGAATATCTTTTTTTCATCCCTTTACTTTCATTCTGCGTGTGTACTTAAAGCTAAAATAAGTCTTTTGTAGGAAGCATATAGTTGTTTTTGTTTTTAATTCATTTAGTCACTGCATCTTTTTTAAAAAAATTATTTATTTTAATTAGTTTCAAGTATACCATACATTGGTTAGACATCTATATAGTTCATAAAATGATCCCTCCATTTGCTCCCGCCCTCCCATGACCCTCCACCTAGCAAACATGTTAATGCTAATTGCATTCCCTATACTGTGCTCCCCATGCCCGTGATCGTCCTTCAGCTACTAATTTGTACTTCTTTAACCCTTCACCCCATCCCCTCTTCCCCCGTCCATCACCAAATTATCCACTATAATTGTGGATCTGTTTTTGATTAGTTTGTTCTTTTTATTCCTTAGATTCCACATATAAGTGAAATCATATAGTGTTTATCTTTCTCTATCTGACTTAAATACCTTCTAGGTCCATCAAAGCAATATCTTTTTCTATCTCCTTCCTTTTAGTCTGTGTGTGTCTTTTAATCTGAAGTGAGTCTCTTGTAGGCAACATGTAGAGGTCTTGTTTTCTTAACCATTCATCCACTCTATCTTTTAGTTGGAGCACTTAATTCTTTTCCATTTGAGGTACTTATTGATAGGAATGTAGTTGTTACCATTCTTTATTCTTGTTTTTGATACATGTTTTTTCTTCTTAAAGACGTCCCTCCAACATTTCCTATAATACTGGCTTGGTGGTGATAAATTCCTTTAGTTTATTTTTGTCTGGGAAGCTCTTTATCTGTCCTTCAACTTTAAATGATAGCTTTGCTGAATAAATTATTCTTAGTTGTAGATCCTGGGTTTTCATCACATCGAATATTTTGTGCCAAACCCTTCTGTCCTGCATGGTTTCCTTTGAGAAATCAGCTGCCAGTCTTATGGGTGTTCCCTTGTAGGTAATTATCTACTTTTCTCTTGCTGCTTTTAAGATTCTTTCTTTGTATTTAAACTTTGGCATTTTAATTATGATGTGTCTTGGTGTGGGCCTCCTTGGATCTCTGATTTTTGGAATTCTCTGAGCTTCCTGGGGTTTTATGTCCATTTCCATCATCAGATTAGGGAAGTTTTCCATCAGTTTTTCTTCAAACAGCCATTTAACATCTTGATTTTCTTCAGTTACACTGATCAGATGGCTATTTGGACTTTTAATAGTGTCCCATATTCTCCTTAAATTATTTTTAAAGTCTTGGCATCTTATCTCTTGCTATTCTGATTGTGTATCCTTGGCTTTCCCATCCTCTATATAGGGCATTTAATTCTTTTCTTTATTCATTTTATTTATTCCTTTGTTTATTCCATTTAATATACTTCTCATCTCAGATAATGTGTTCCTCATTTCAGACTGGTTCCCTTTTATAATTTCCATTTCTATTTTTTATGTTTTTATCTCTTTGTTGAAGTTCTCTACACTTCCCAAAAGTACATTGAGCATCTTTATAACCTGTGTTTTGAACTCTGCATCTGTTAGATTATTTAACTCCATTATATCTGGACCTCTGTTCTGTTCTCTCATGTGGTTTCTGTTTCTTTGTCTTCCCATTTTGGCTGCCTTTCCGTGTCTGTTTCTATGTACTAAACAAAGCTCCTAAGTCTCCCGGTCTTATTAGTGTGGATTTGTGAAGTAGGTGTCCAGTGGCACAGTCCTGAGAGGGGGTCAGCTGCGGGCCAAACTTAGCCCAAGCCTCTACCCCTCCAAGGCCATCTGTCAGGATTCAGCAAGCAATCCACAGATGCTGTGCTTATAGTTGCCTCAAAAGGCCACACCAGAAACTGAGGCCACTTGCCTCCAGTATGAGTTTAGACGCTGCTCAACAAGGAGCACCTGACTCACTGAGGATACACCTGGATGTAGCTTGGGTGGGGCCCGAGTTAGGATAGGCAAGGTTTCAGGGAATCCTCTGGGTGGAGTGACCTCTTATCCAGTTTGATGACATCACGGCTATGGCGCCTCTGTGTCCCTGCACTGGGAAGAGGGAGAGCTCAGCAGAGAACAGTAGATACCGCCAGCACTTCTGTATAGAGTGAGTCTTTCCTCGGCCCTCACTCTAACAATGTCTCCCTGTAAGTCCCTGGTACTCCCTGTGTGCAGCCAAATTGGCACTGGTGCTCAGAGCAAGCAAGTCCATCACCGCGAAAATCCACTCGTGGACGCGGCCCCTTTAAGAGGAGTCTGCTGCTGCCGCTGCTGCCACTGCCGCTGCCTCAGCCTCCGTCTCACTCAGCTGCTCCAGATTGGCAGCCCTGCGTCCTCACCCCTTCCTACCTTCTCAGTTGCAGGGTGATTTCTTAGATTTTTCCCTAGTTGTATGGCTTGTTCATCTAGATCCCAGGTGATTTTTCCTTGCTGTTTGCTCTTTGTTTCCATCACAATTTTTTTATTTTTTAAAGCGCCTATAGCACCTGACATTCCTATGTGGTCTCTCATCCAAGTACTAACCAGGCCTGACCCTTCTTAGCTTCCAAGATCAGACAAGATCAGGCACATTCAGGGTAGCATGGCTGTAGACTCTGTCACAACTTTGATTTGGTCTCCAGAGGGATGAACAGAACCATAGAATCATCTATGCCATTTTTCCCCCCTCCACTTTGTGTCTTTTGATGGGAGTATTTAATCTGTGTACATTTAAAGTAATTATTAATAAATAAATACTTACTATTGCCATTTTGTTAATTGTTTTCTGGCTGTTTTTTCATCCCTTTGTTCTTTCTTTGTTCCTCTTTTGTTCTCTTCCCTTGTGGTTTGATGATTTTCTATAAGGTATGCTTTGATTCCTTTCTCTTTGTCTTTTCTGTATCTCTTTAACCTGTGTTGTTATCATGAGGCTTACCTAAACATATTATATTGATAACAATCTATTTTAAGCTGATAATAACTTCAAATGTAATCAAAAGCTCTACACTTTTACATCCCCATTTTGTTTCTGATATCACAGTTCATATCTTTTTTTATAGTGTGTATCAATTAACAAAATTTTGTAGTTATAGTTATTTTGGATATTTTTATTTTTTAACCTTTATACTAGAATTATAAGTGATTTACCCACTACCAGTACAGTAGTAGAGTATTCTGAATTCAACTATATATTTACCTTTACCAATAAGTTTTATACTTTTAAATTGTTTTCATGTTACCAATTAGCATCCTTTTATTGCAGTTTGAAGAACTCCTTTTAATATTTATTGTAAGTCTGGTCTGGTTGTGATAAACTTCAACTTTTGTTTACGAAACTCTTGATCTTTTCTTCTGTTCTGAAGGGCAATTTTTCCAGGTGGAATATCTTTGGTTAGAAGTTTTTATTCCCCGGCGCTTTGAATATATCATCTCATTCCTTCTGACCTGCATGGTTTCTGTTGAAAAATCCATTGATAGTCTTATGGAGCTTCCCTTATATATCACAAGTTGCTTTTCTCTTGCTGTTTTAAAGATTCTTTCTTTATCTTTAACGTTTGACCATTTAATTATAATGCGTCTCAGTGTGGGTCTGTTTGGATTCATTATATTTGGTTCTTTTTAGGCTTCCTGAATCTGGATGTCTGTTTCGTTTCCCAGGTTAGGGGAGATTTTAGCCATTATTTCTTTGAATAAGCTTTCTGAGACTTTCTCTCTCTCTTCTACGTCTGGGACCTCTATAGTGCATATAATGGTCTGCTTTATGGTACCCCATAATTTCTGTAAGCTATCTTTACTCTTTTTCATTTATTTTTCTTCTCTATCTAGATGACTTCCACTACTCTGGCTTTAAGTATGCTGATCCTTTCTTCTGCTTCATCTAGTCTGCTATTGAACCCCTCTGTTGAATTTTCAGTTCAGTGATGGTATTCTTCAGCTTTATGATATCTATTTGGTACTTTTTAATATTTCCTATCTCTTTGGTGAAATTTTCACTTTGTTTTTTCATTGCTCTCCTGACCTTACTGAGCATTTTTATGACCAAAATTCTCAACTCTACTGGGTAAATCACTTATTTCCACTTTATTAAAATCCAAACTCTTCACTCCTCAGGGAGAAGCTGAGAGTTGTGAGTTCCTTTTAGATTGTGTGGTGCTGTGCCGAGAGTGAGGTTTAATGGTGAGAGCATGTCCCATCCTTTCCTACCTGTTTTGATGTGAGTATTTTCTTGTTTGTATGATATATAGGATTTACTTAACTAGATTTTTTTTATTTCTCTCCAAGGGAATTGCTTTTTGTGTAGCCGTACATTCAATATGCCTATGGGAGGAAGAAAATTCAGTAGCCTCCTATATCACCATTTTGGTCCAGAGTCAAAAGTGTTTTATTTTTTGATAACTGGGGGAAAATTAATATGAACTACATATTAGATAAAATTATAGTATAATATTAAATTTGTTGGTTATGACAATGTTATTGTGGTTGTGCAGGATATTATTCTTGTCCTTTTGAGGTGACTTCTAGAGCATTTAGGAGTGAGGTCACCTTGCAACTTACTTTCAGTTTACGAAAAAAAGTCTATTAGAGTGTTTATAAGTATGATATAAATATATATCATCCATACACATAGCAGTTGTGGTAAAATGTTAAAACTGAACTTACTTAAAATGAATTGACTTTTTTTCCCCCAGCATCCAAAATCTTTTTAATAACAAGGCAGGATCTGGGGTTAGTTTTTGTAGCCACAGCTGGCCCAATGGGCCTTTGGCTCTCTTACACCTTGGGCCCTTGAAGTGCATATAGGGTTTAGTGTGGCTGTGTTGGGTTCCAGGGGCCTTGCTGAAATGCCTATACACTTCTCACCACATGCGAAAATCAGAGAGCAGGATGGTGCCTCAGCCCCTGGGGAAGTACAGGGCCAATAGGTCAAAGGTGAAGATCTTGCTTCCAGCCTTAAGGATGCTGCTCTATGTGCTGCTAACACGAAGTGCTCTCACCTTCAGTTTGGGGACTCCCTGGACACACACATCATTAGTTATAGTCCCTACAACCACAGCAATTTTGCCCTCCTGTCCAGGAAGCTTCATCTTCCAGATCATCCAGGATATGGACAGAGAAGGCTGGTTGATGTGACTCATGAACAACCTCTTTAGCACCACCAGATTGAAGGTGGAGTTGGTTCATCTGGCTAGAGACCTGTACAACTTGACCAGCAGACTTAGGTAGCAAATGTGTGTGGCAGATGTCTACCCCTATGATGGTGCCTCCTGTTCCACCAGGCCTGTAGGACTTGTTTTTATTCAATTTATATTGATTAACTGGATTCTTGACCAAGATAATCCACCAATTCAGGAATTGTATCTGGAATGAACTATGTTTTTTCTCAAGATTTTAAGTACTATACGTTCTGTAGTGAAGTTAGAGAATGATAATGCCAACTTCCTTCATAGGTTGGTGTGAAAATTAAGTGAAAAATAAAAGCAAAAAGTTTTGGAGAGCATTTGGAATGTAGTCCACACTCATTAGATATTAGTGATCCACATCATGATCGTCACTATCATTATAATTCTAGTCATCATCTTAGGACTTTGTTTGAAAGGACATATCCAGCCTTTACAAACTTAAACAGAAAAAAAAGATATTTGTTATAAGAATACATGAAAACTCAGAAAACTCAAGACCAAGAATTACAGTCAGATCTCAGGAAGGAAGGAAACCAGGAACTGGAAAGTTGGCAGGATTCAAGGCAGCCACCCACTGCATTTCACTTTTTCTGTCTCTCTGAAACTATAGGGTCTTCCTTTCATGCATTTGCTTTATTTCTTTCTGACTGTAGACTAATTTTTTTTGGTGCTAAATGCATCGGGTAGAGCATAGAGATGACACAACTCTAAGTCTTTATGTCCTCAGTTCATAAGACAGGTTAAAGTTGTGTAGTGTTTTTAGGTGACCACTTAGGTACCCATTTTTCAAATTCTTAAAAGAAAATCTGATTGACCCAGCTTGGGTTAGATGTCTATTCCTGGTGCAATCTGGTGCTAGAGTGGGACTGTCACAGGTAAGCAAGGGCCCTATATGTCATTTTCCCACACACCAGCTAATTCTCTGACACCAACTGGGTGGCTAACAATTCAATTCTGACACTAAATCCCAGAATTACTGCAAGCCCCACAGGTTAAGGACTGCCACAGCTTTAGACATTGTCTAATAATAAGGTTACCAGGCTAGCTACATTTCTGCAAGGCCAACTACCATTTTGAGGGTTCCCATGATCCCCCTCAGTTTCCCTAATTCACTAGGATGTCTCACAAACTCAGGAAAATGCTGTTGTTCTTACTATTACTGTTTATTTTAAAAAACACAAATGAAGAGCCAGATGAAATACACAGGGCAAGATCTGGAAGGCCCTGTTCCAGTGGAATTGGGCTGTGTTACCCTCCTGGCACATGGATGTATTTACCAACTTGGAATTTCTCCAAACTCTATTGTTTAGAGATTTTTCTCTGGATTTCTTTATTGTGCGATTGTTTAAACCAATGGCTATTGGTGATTGAACTCAACCTCTTCTTCCCCAGAAGCTAGAGGAGTAGAGCTGAATGCTCAAACCTTCTAATTATCTGGTTGACTTTTCTCATGACTAGCTCCTATCTTGAAGCTATCTAGGGGCTTCGCTGCCAAGTGTCATCTCATTAGTATACAAAAGACACCCATCACTTAGGAAATACCAAAGATTTTATGAATTCTCTACCAGGAACTGTGCACAAAGACCAAATATTTATTTTTTATTATAAGTATAATAAAAACAGGCCCATAGTGTGAGTAGACTCCAGAAGTTCTCAAAGAGTCGAGTTGTGATATGGCCTGAACAGACATTTCCAATAGTGATTCCAACATACTTCTGAAAGACAGCAGAGGAAAATAAAGAAACTTACTCTTGGAAGGATAAACTCTATCTTCAGACATATCTCATGCATCTGTTGTGCACATTGCTCCCCTCAATCTGCTCTATAAGATGCTTCTCCTTGTTTTTTTTTTTTTTTTTTTTTTTATCCCATATCTTAATCAACTCAGATTGCCACACAAAATACCACAGACTTTGTGGCTTAAATAACAGATATTTATTTCTCATAGTTCTGGAGTCTGGGAAGTCGAAGGTCAAGGTGTCAGCAAGCAAGGTTTCATTCTAAGACCTCTTCTCTTGGTTTAAGGTAACTGCCAACTTGCCATCTGCACACATGATCTCTTTGTGCTTGAGAGGATAGAGAGAGAAGGAGAGAGAGGAAGGAAGGGTCACTGGTGTCCTTTTTATAAGGACACTAATTATATGGATCAGTGCCTCACTCTTATGATCTTATTTAAACTTAATTACCTCCTTAGAGGCCTTGTCTCCAAATACAGTCACATTAGGGGTTAGAGTTTCATTATATAATTTTTTTGAGGAAACACAATTCAGTCCATAGCATTTGCTGTTCTCAATACTACCAAAATTTCCCCCATCCCCCAGAGCCCAGCACCTTATTACTAGAGAATTTCCTTTATAAAAGACCACCAAAGGGAGACTAACCCAAAGGGATATCTAATGGTGAAGTTTTAGCTATTAGTAGGGAAGAGGATGGTAATAGAGAATCAGGAAGGGAAATGAGAGGTCCATGAAGTTTAAAATCATGCTTTCTGGGAAACTTTGTATTTAAACTACAATGAAGTCTAAGTCTTCATCTTTCCAACAAACTTTATAACTAATTCCTGGAACCTGGAATCAGCATTCATTAAATTCATTTTAAATTACTGATTTTCTTCTTTGACTAGCTCTTGGCCATGTTTTAGAACTATTTTAATTTTTACTTGAAGAATTCTCTCATTAGAACAGTTTCTGAGCCCAGCCCTTTGGAATACATCATATAGGAAAGCCTCACTCTGTATATTAGGTTATTTTTGTGTTGACCCTATTTCTCATCTGGCTTCTCAGTGTATGGAGCTGATTCAAGCTCAGAGCTCCCACTGACTTCAAAAGGCTCTAAGGTAAAGTAAGAAATAGTCTCACAGAAATTTCCCAAAGATATTTTGGATTTATAAAAATGCATTGCTATATTTAAAAAAGACGTGAATATTACTCCTGAATAATGAATGGATGAGTACCAGTCAGACAAAGTCAAGAAATTCTCTTTGATAGTAGAAAAAAGCTCTTATAAATTCATAGTACTTGGCAAATACATTCATTCTTCTGGGGAGAAATTTTAGGTTCTGTTATAGTTTCAAAAGCACAGGAGTAGAATCCTTTAAATCAAATCTCTACTTTATAGGTGTCAAATATCTACCATACTATCTTCATAAAGTAAATGTAAAAATTATAAACTATTTTGAGAAAGATATACAGAACATAGAATTTAAAGTAGATATTCTCTGGATTTCTATAAACTTTCCAAATTTTTCAAAAATAGCTGTTTTAAATTTCAAGTAGGATCTAGACAGGGATGAGTTGTATTTGTAATGTTATTTCACAGGTTGGAAAATATCACACATCTGTATAAGACTCACTCAGACGCCTTCAGAAAGAAGGAAACATTGTAAATATATAAGGGTAATTGCAGGAACTGGAAATACAGGAACTGGAAATAGGGTCAGCTAGGCTCTGGGGATTGACTCTGCAGTCTTGTTTTATTGATCAGAGAAACCACTCTAGTAATATTTTTTTCTGTTTTCTCCAGTGGACTTTCACTTCCAACTGACTGATTGTAGACACCATATCTGACATGTCCAGTTCAATAATCTTTTTTTCTGTTTACCACCGTTTTCATTTCCTCCACTGGAGCAGCAACTCTGGCAGAAGCAGAGAAGAAATGGGTGGGTGTTCTGGATGTTCTTCTTAATGCAGAAACAAAACAATAGATGAAATTAAAAGTACACATGCTAAGAAAAGCCCAGGATTCCAGCTGATAGAAAGAATGCTGTGAGGATTTTTTTTGCACAGCAAAGGAAACCAACAACAAAATGAAAAGACAACCTACTAAATGGGGAAGTATATTTGCCAATGATACATCAGATAAGGGGTTACTATCCAAAATTTATGAAGAATGCATACAACTCAACACCAAAACCCCCCCAAACAATCCAGTAAAAAAATGGGTGGAGGACCAGAATAGGCATTTCTCCAAAGAGGACATACAGATGGCAAATAAACATATGAAAAGATGCTCGACTTCACTAATCATCAAAGAAATGCAAATTAAAACCACAATGAGATATCACCTCACACCTGTCAGAATGGCTGTAATCAATAAATCAAAGAAGAACCGTGTTGGTGGAGACTTGGAGAAAAGAGAACCCTTATGCACTATTGGTGAGATTGCAAATTGGTATAATCACTATGGAAAACAGTTTGGAGAGTCCTCAAAAATTAAGAATAGGACTACCTTATGACCTAGCAATTCCACTTCTGGGTATTTATCTAAAGGAAACCAAAACACTAATTTGAAAAGATATATGCACCATTATGTTCACTGCAGTGCTATTTACAATGGCCAACATAAAGGAGCAACCTAAGTGCCCATTAATAGACAATTGGATAAACAAGTGGTACATATATACAAGGGAATATTACTCAGCGATAAAAAATGAGGAAGAAGGACCAGAGTGGTTTTATGATAAACTAGTCTTTTACCATGAGGAAAAAGGACGAGAGTGGTTTTATGATAAACTAGTCTTTAATGCCTTTCATTTTCATGAACCCATGGCTAGAGGTTCACTGACAAAGGTGACATTCAATTGAGCTCCTGAATTAGCAGTCTTACCTGCGAAATACGTAGCTCTGTTGGCATATTTTAAGAAACATTTCATTGGGCAGATATAGCATCTTTTAAAGGAAACAATAAATAACTTCTTGCCTAAATTTAATGCAGAGAATGATCTTCATTCTTAGTGTTGATCTATTCACTAACTCGCCTTCTTATCAGGTATAATACATTCCTGTTGGCAGCTTGATTTAATTGGACTTGTGGTAACTGAATTGAGCACTTTCATTAGGTAATTATTTTGTTATAACAACCACTTTTCAGCTTGCTAGAGAAAAGAAATTTTCTATTTTTCTCAAACTCGAAATGGAACCTGGATTCTTTTCTTTTATAACAAAGGGGAATAAAAGTGATCAGTTATAGAATTAAGGTGAGATTGAGCTATAGGATGAAGAAAAATAACCTTGACTTATGTATTGATAAGAGACAATGTGCTTTTGAATACAGAATTAGAATTTCTCAAATTGTGGGTACTGGCACTGGGTAGTTTTCACTTTTGAGCAGAGTGATTATTTTTCCCCTGCCTCAGTTTTCCTCTGGAAGTGGAGATTTTTTTCCTTCAAAAATTTTCCTAAGCAAGAAAATAATTGCTGGAAAAAGAAAATAGAACATAAAGAAGTACCCTTGTATCTTGATTCTGAACCAATGTCTGTGGATCTAGGGTAGCTTTTTTTCCCAAGCAAATTAATTAATTATTGTTCTTTGAAAAATTTTTATGAAACTTAGTCATTTATTAACTTCAGAAAAACACTTTGTCTTTAAGAAAAGACTCACGCTCTGAAAATATTGCCTGAGACTGAGCAACTAGGATAAAAGCTATCTTCTAATTCCCACGTACTTGTGAGATTCAACCTTACTGTATCTTTTGTTGGTTGGCAAGAATGATTGTAAATAATCTAAGGATGCTTTAGATTAGACAAATAATTAGCATTGACACTGAGAAAGCCAACAAGACCTTAATTAATTGATTTACTAATAGCTATTCTCCATTTATAGGCATTAGCCCAAATTGGGTTTTAAGCTGGGACAGGGGCCACAAGATAAACATTTTCTTTCTCTAAATTTCTGATTACCTGCCAGCTTCTCAGTCTCACCATCAAGTAGTCTTTGGAGGTTTTTGTTTGCTAAAGGATTGAGGCTAATTCCAAATAGCTTCCATCTTAAATATATTTTTACATAAGTTTATTGCGAAATGGTTGGTCAGCATTGTAATTACATTTTGCTTTAGGATTTTTTTAGTTTTACATTTTCAGCAAGGAAAATAGAACAAAGGAAACATTTTTCATTTAAACAAGTGATGTTGCAAGTGAAGCTTTCCCTAGTGGATGATAAAAATAATGACATTTCTGTTCCAGAAACCCAGGGGCCAGAGTGTGGCTGTGTTCCAGTCACCATTGTGGAACAAACCATCCCAAGACCTAATGGCACAAATAACAAGCACTTTATTTTCTATAACAAATTTGTGGGTTAACTGTACTCAGTTGGGGCCATTGCTGAGGCCATATTTCTGTTTCATATGATGTTATCTGGGCTGTAGTCATCTGGAACTCAACTGGGCTGGACCATCCAAGTTGGTGCACTTACAAGGCTGACAGTAGGTGCTAGCCATCTGCTGGGAGCTTAGCAGTTGACAGGAGCACCTTGGTTTTCTCTATGTAGGCTTCTTAAAGCATGGTGAGTGGGCTGCAAGAGAAAATGTTCCAAGAGAAAAGAGATGAAGATGCAGCTCTCTCAAGGCCCAGCCTCGGAAGTTACACAGATTCTGCCATATTCTATTAGACTGATTCGTAGGGCTGGTCCAAATTCAGTGTGGTTATACGAGGATATAATACGAGAGATGGCAAGTGGGACCATCTTTAGAGACTAGCTACCACAAGCATCTAGAATGGAAAAAAAGATGGCATTATTTCAAAATGCACTTGAAAATGGTCTGTCTTGCTCTTTATCTGTGATGATCTTCACTGGTTATTGGGATGACTTTAGTTGGACTCAGGAGCGGGTAGTCAGAGCACTCTCTTTAAGAGAAGTGGATTTGAGGTAAAAGCTGTCCCAAGATAAAACAACATTACAATGTGACTGGTTTTCTTTTAAATAGAGCCAAACCTGCATTCTTTAAAAATTAAAAAAATATATTTATTATTTTAATTATAGTTGACATACAACATTATAGAAGTTTCAGGTGTACAACACAGCGATTAGACATTTATATAACTTAGGAAGTGATCACCCTGATAAATCCAGTACCTATCTGACACCACACACAGTTATTCCAATATTACTGACTCTATTCCCCATGCTATACTCTACATCCCCATGACGATTTTGTAACTAATTTTGTACCTCTTAATCCCCTCTTCCTTTCCTCCACCTTCTACTCCCCAATCTGACAACCATCAAAATGCTCTCTGTATTTATGAGCTTGTTTCTGTTGTTTGTTTGTTTATTCTGTTCTCTACATTCCACATATGACGTTTGTCTTTCTCTATTTGATTTACTCCACTCAGCACAATGCCCTCTAGGTTCATCCTTGTTGTTGCAGATGGCAGGATTTCATTCTTTTTAATGGCTGAGTAATATTCCATTGTATATATATCACTTTTTCTTTATCCTTTCATCCATTGATGGACGCCCAGTAGGCTTCCATATCTTGGCTACTGTAAAGAATGCTGCAGTGAACATATGGATTTACATGTCTTTTCAAAGTAGTGTTTTGGGTTTCTTTAAATAAATACCCAGAAGTGGGATTAGTGGGCCCTTCTTTGACTCTTGTAATAGCCTTTGTTTTAACGTCCATTTTGTCTGGTATAAATATTGCTACCCCACTTTTTTGGTTTGTTTGTTTCAGTTTTGATGAAATGTCTTTATCCATCCCTTCACTTTTAGTCTGTGTGTGTCTTTAGATCTGAAGTGAGTCTCTTATAGATAGCACATGTAATAGTCTTGTTTTCTTATCCATTCAGCCAAATTATCTTCTCACTGGAACATTTAATCCATTTACATTTAAAGTAATTATTGACAGATATGTAGTTATTGCCATTTTATTATTCTTATTTTTTTATCTTTTTTTCTTTTTTCTTTTTCTTCTTAAAGAAAGCTCTCTAACACTTTCTGTAACACTGGTTTGGTGGTGATGAACTCCTTTAGTTTTTTCTTGTTTGAGAAGCTTCTTTTGATTTTAATGATAGCTTTGCCTGGATGGAGTAATCTCGGTTGTATATCCTGGCTTTATATCATTTTGAATATTTCCTGCCAATCCCTTCTGGCCTGAAAAGTTTCTGTTGAGAAATCAGCAGACAGTATTATGGAAACTTCCTTGTAGGTAACTAACTACTTTTCTCTTACTCCTTTTAAGATTCTCTCTTTGTCTTTAAACTTTGGCATTTTAATTATGACGTATCTTGGTATGGGCCTCTTTGAATTCATATTGTTTGGTACTCTCTGTGCTTCCTGGGCTTGTAAGTCTATTTCCTTTACCAGGTTAAGGAAGTTTTCCGTCATTATTTCTTGAAATAGGTTTTCAATTCCTTGTTCTCTCTCTTCTCCTTCTGGTATGATGAAACTGTTGATATGCTTGATGTTGTCCCAGAGGCCCCTTAAACTGTCCTCATTTTTTGTATTCTTTTTTCTTCTTCCTGTCTGATTGGGTGTTTTCTGCTATGTTATCTTCTAAATCATTGATTCGATCCTCCACTTCATCTACTCTTAAATCCTCCTAAGGTATTCTTCATTTCAGTTATTGTATTAATCATTTCTTACTGGTTCCCTTTTATGTTTTCCATCTCCATTTTTTAATGTTTTCTATCTCATTGTTAAAGTTCTCACTGAGTTTATCTACTCTTCCCCTAAGTTCATTGAGCATCCTTATAACCAGTGTTTAGAACTTCGCTTCTGGTAGATTGCTCGTCTCCATTTTGTTGAGTTCTTTTTTTTCTGGAGCTTTGTTCTGTTTTTTTTTTTTCATGTGGGACATGATTCTTTGTCTACCCATTTTGGTTTCTTCCCTGTGTCTGTTTCTATGTATTAGGTAGGGTTGCTATGTCTTCCAGTCTTAGTAGAGTGGCCTTATGTAATGGGTATGTTGTGGGTCTCAATAGAATGGTCTTCCCTGGTCATCTGAGACAGGAGCTCCAGGTATGTCCTTTGTATGGGTTGTGTGTGCCCTCTTGTTGTAGTTGAGCCTTGGTTGCTGTTTGCTCATTAGTGGGAAGGATTGTCCCTCAGGCTGATTGGTTGTGATGACTGGCCGTGACAAGGAGATGTTGTGCAGGGGCTGACCCTACAGAGCAGAATTTGCTTCAGTAGGGGTCTGGTGCCTGCCAAGTCTTCCCTTTGGGTGTGTCATCCTCAGATGTGACCCTGGGGGGTGCTCCAGCTCAGACTGAAGCCGGCTACTTAATGTGCAGTCTGGGGCCTCCTGGATGGGGTCCTGCTGCAGGCCAAGTTGAGCTGCAGACTGTGCCCTTCCTGGGGCTACCTGGCATGAGCCACCAAGCAATCTGTAGATGGCTGCCACCCATGCTGGGCTTGCAAGTGCCTCGAGAGGCCAAGCCAGGACCTGAGGCTGCCACTAGTGCTGGGCTTGAGGCTGTCCAGCAAGAGGTATGGAGCATGCTGAGTCCAGATGCTGCTTGTTTGTGAAACTTTGAGAGATTTTAATAAAATCTGCAGCATGAGCCAAGGCAGGCCATTTATATGGAAAATCCACTGCAAGTGGCTTGGGTGGGCCTGCATGTTGGGAGGGGCGGGGTCTCAGTGAATCACCGGGGTGGGGCAACTGTGTTAGCTACATTGATGGAAACTCACAAATGGCACCCACATGGATATGCAAGACAGGTGGGAAAGGGCTCAACAAAGGAACAATACCCTCCTCCAGCACTTCTGTCTGGGAGAAATCTGCCCTTCCAGGCCTTACCCTGAAGCCAGACAACTTAGTTCCTCCCTATATGTCCCTGGTGCCTTTTGAGCTGCTGCCCTACTGCTGGAGCTCAGAGTGAGTGAGTTCGTCATTAAGTCAGTGTACAGGCCCTTTAAGAGGAAAGTCTATGACTCCCTCAGCCTTCCATCTCACTCAGCCACAATATCTGATGGTTTCCACAGGCAGAAGTTTTGGGGACTTCTCTTCTAAGCACTGGAACTGTGGGCTGGGGAGCCTTACTTTTTTGGGGGGACCTCCAAAGCTGAGATATTTCTCCCAATTCTCAATCACCATATGCGGGTGTGGGACCAGCCCATTTCATGTCTCGCGGTGGCCTCTTCTGTATGTCCTTAGTTGTAGGACTTCTGTTCAGCTAGACTCCTAATAATGGCTGTTCTATAGTTTAGTTGTAATTTTCACATGGTAGTGGGAGGAAGCAAGCACAACATTTAGCTACTCTGCCAACTTGACTGGAAGCCCCCAAACTTGTACTCTTTTTGTCTAAATGTTTTCCCAGATATTTCTTCTTTTTCTTAGCTGCTGTGGTTGCGACCGTTGAGTGCAAGCTTTGGAATTAAATTTCTTGGATTTGAATTACATCTCCTTCAATTACTAGCTGTGTGACTCTGGGTAAGAGATTGGTACTTGCAAGATTCAGTTTCCTCATCTTGAAAATGGGGTATTTATCTACTGCATAGATTGTTAGACTTGAGATAATGCATATAATGTGCTTAGCATAGTGTGTGGAATGCAGTGAGTTCTTGGGAAGTTGTAGTTACTGTTATTATGTAATAATAGGTTTATGAGAGAACCTAAGCACCAAGAAGTTGAGCATAAAGTCACGTGTTGCTGTGTGGCTACAATAAGATAAGAAGAGGTCTCCTAAGCTAAACATCTTTGAGTTAAGAGGAAATGTCATTGTACCAATGGATCTCCTATCTCTTTTTCTTATGCTTATGCCACATTTTGTGCCCTCTGCTTCAAATTCATATGATGAGAGTTGCCCCACTGCTGTTTGATGTTGAAGGGGGCCTGGAACTGGATGAGGACTGGGCAGCAGTGAGTGGAAGTAGGCCAAGAACACAAATGTCTGAGTTTCTGTAGTCTCCACCCGGATGTTATGATATCAGAACTTCTTGAATGGTGTGAGCCTGTGGTTTTTATATTCTTTTAGTTACCAGATACTTGTCAGAAATGAAGAGTAGTGATTTGCATGAGTTATACCACCTAGAAGAACAAATTTTCATATTTTATTTTTTTCTGTTTCCCGTGTTCATTTGCCACATACTGTGCTGTGACCTAGTGGTTGGAAAAAGGGTGCCCACAAAGCGTTTTCCTGTCATGGAGGGGATGGGTTCTCCTTTCCTCTGGTCTGATTGTTTCCATGTGCAGGGACAAAGAGTAACCCTTCTGGCCTCTTGTTCCATCCATTATTTCTTATGAGTTTCTTGGGTAATATCTACTGGTCCATGATTCTCAAGGCTCCAGATTCTAAGGATATATTCTTTACTTTCTGCACTACCCTAGATACAATGAGGAAATACTTGCTGTTGGTGTATGTGTCCTGCGGACCCAACCCTCCCTTAAGATGGGCTTTCCCAAGATCTAGTATGGGGCGATGGGCAGGAAAGTGTCATACATTACTTGCTTTACAGATTTAGGTTACAGATCTTTCAATGGGCCTGTCAATACTGATGCTGCAATGATCAGTGCATCACCTTATTTAACCATTGGTCCTAAACTGGGAGAAAGAAGAAATGGGTATTATTATTAATTCCCTAAAACCCCAACAGTGATGTTTTCCAGCTCCCACTTAGCTGGGGTTGCCTGAATGATCAAGAACAATCTGCTTAAAATGAACTCATATCCTACTTTTCTTAAAAGAAATACATATTTGTTAGTGTCTATATACAAGCAGTAAAAAAACCTTTCTCTTTAAAAGGAAACATATACAGAACTCTTAAAAAGAATTCTTTCTTGCATATTCACAGTTTGTCTCTTAGAGAGACAGGTGTGTTTCTCTTTACTTATTCAACAAATATTTATTCAGCACCTTCTATATGCCAAGCACTGTCTTAGGTGTTGGAGCTGTCACTGGAAAGCAAAAACAGATGGGGCCCTTACTCTTCTGTTTGGTTTTCTAGTCTACTGGAGGAGATAGGCATGAATATAAAAATCATATAAATTGTTGTATATTTAAAAACAAGCTGTGACCAGTGGTATGAAGTTAATAGTCCACGATTCTGTGCAAATGTTTAACAGATACTCTGACTTGAGCTGTCTGTGGGATTAGATATCTCTGAAGAAATAATGCTTGAGCTAAGGATGAGGACAAATAAATAAATGGGGTGAAGTTAACTGAGTTAGTACTCATAGAGAAACAATTAACTGGCCCTTTATCTTTATATTTTATTATCTATCCAGCCTTTCTGAATATTCAGATGTGGCAATGATTTTCTATCATACTTTCCAACTACCCTGACCAGCTTTCCTTAAAGTGAGAACACATGACTTGTCAAAGGATTTTCTACCTAAATTGTCGATTTATTTTTCATTCATTCATTCATTCATTCATTCATTCACTCACTTACTCACTCACTCACTCACTCACTCCATCCATCCATCCATCCATCAAACCATCCATCCATCCATCCATCCAAACACATTTATCAAATGCCTGTGTGTGCCTACTACCGTGCTAGGAAATGGGATGTAGAAAGGCCTAAAAACAAAATCATGGTTAATTGACATTAATTATATCTTTCATTGGGCTCCTACACTATTGTGTTTTTCTCTCAGCACTGTCAAGTGTTGTGTTTATTAACTTTCATGTTTGTCTTCATGTGAGACTCAGCTCTGTAGTTAGACAATATGTCTCATTCATTTTTCGGTTCCTGGTGCCTAATATGGTACATAGTCGATATTTAAGAAATATTTGTTGAATGATGAATTTAATTTATTATTATTATTATTGAGGAGCGTAATATTAAATATGAGATAAATAATCACTGCTATTATGCAGGCTAAAATTGGAGTAACCAGTTTGATGTTCTAGTATGTTAAAAGATGAACTGAGGCACAGCAAAATTTTCGAGTTTATTTGAACATACGTCAATTCAAATTGGGCAGTGCCAAACCTAAAGTGGTTGGAAGCACTTCGCCCACAGGAACTAGGGGAGAGGTTTTTATAGAGACAACATGGCAGTAAAGCAGATAAATTATTTGATGGTTATATCTTAAGCAGTTGCCTTGTTTGGGAAAGCATAGTTGGCTGTTTGTGGCTGATTGTTAAAGTCAAGTGCATTGACTCTGGCTTAGGTTTTAGTTTGCTTACATAAGCTACCAAGGCATTAGAGCCACCTCAAACTAATGGCCTCCTTATTAAATTCTTTAACAGGTGTAAACTAATAATGCCACACCTTAAGTGAAGTGGATGGCTTCTGGTGAGACCTCAGCATGCCTGGCCAAGAGCCATCAGAAACAGCTCCTTTGTCATTTTGCTTTGCCTCTTAGTGCCTTAAGTCGTGGGATCTTTCAGGGAGCAAGAGCAATAACACATTGCTACCTGTTGTGGAGATGAATGAAATGATTGATAAATGGACCCTGTTCCTTGGATATAGGCAACCTATGAATTGGCATATCTTAATCACATCAAATCACATTGTATCTTTAGGTCTCAGAAGAGTTTAGTGAAATAGTCAAAAGCTAAGAAATTTAAACTTTTTTCTTAGATTCAGAAAGAATTTCTATAAATTTCTCTTAAAGTAAAGACTGTTTTAGAAAAGTGAATAAGATGTCTGGCACAGATCTCTCAACTCTCAAAATAGACCTGTGAGATTCAGATGCAAAAACGGGCCATAATTTCTTCTCTTACAGGTGCACTACAAATCAAATGATTTCCATTTGTTTTTCTTGTCATTTTAGCTACCACTATAGCTTCATTATGTCTTTGTGTTTCCCTCCTCTTTGCCCTACCAATTCCGCCTAAGATTTTCCACAGTTCTTGGTTGAGAAGTAAATTTATAAATTACCTGACAGTAAAATCAGAGGATAAGTAAATCACCATCCAGTTTGATCACAAAATCAAAATGTTTGTAAAATGTCAAACCTTTAACAAGTCTATTGCTTCTTTTGAAAAATGTGTCAGTTCTCCTTCATGCTGAGAACAACTAAGTCATTCCATGAATTTTTCTCTGATATAAGGCCAAAGGTGCAATGTTTTCAGACTATAAATTATGTCCAACATCTAACAAAATGGTTAAGCAGCATTTTTTCTTTTTATTTTTAAGGATCTTATTTCATAATTTAAACCTCTATTGAACAAAGTTGAGCTCTGTGTTTTTGTTAACTCAAATAGATAATGTAAAATTTGTCCTGAAGTTTCAGGCAGTAAAAGTTTGGTCTACAGGCCTTCAGCTATTTGTGCTTTCCTGTTAATGTCATCAGACATTTTCCTTCTAAGTACTCTTCAGAATTATGCTATGTATCTGGGCATATATATTTATATGTATATATAAAACTCCCTCCACTCTAAGAGTTGTTCATCAAACCCCAATTCCTGCTTGACTTTAATTAATCTTGCCCACAGATGACAAATTGGGGACCTTTGGAGAACATTTGTCAAAGTCAAGTTCTTTTGCAAAGCCAAAGTAAAGATCTTTAAAAAAGATTTTGAAGAAGTGTTTGGCGAGTTGAGCATGCACTTCCAAATCTGCTGAGAGGGATAATCACTGCAAACAGTGAGCTCGTTGAACTTGAGGAACTCAAGCAGGGCTACCAATTTCCAGGTAAAAAATTTAATATTAGTGGAACATGTTGGCCTATTAAATATAGAAACCCATTTCTGAGAATGGTTAATAACTGGAACCTTGCAAAAAGTCAGTTTCTCATAGGAAGTTTAAAAAATGGTTAAAGAAAACATTCCTGAAACTTTCCAAATGATATAACTAGTAATCTGAGGTGTAACATGAATACTCTTTGTTGAACTGATAATAAAGAAGAAAACATATTCTCCCCCTACCCATTCTCTCTCTCTCTCGCGCATACATGCACGCATGCACACACACACACGCACACACACACGCACACACACACACATACATATGTACCTGTAGAGTCTACTTAATGCATTAAACTTAGGTATGAGTTTCTGTGTATGAGAGTTTCAGAACAAAAATATTCTATCTGGCCATGTAAAGAATTGAAAGATCTTTATTTCTCAAACTTGCCACCTTCTCTCATCTTGTTTCCTATCTCAAACAACTCTCCCCCAACTTTCAAATAAGCCTCAAATACTACATTAATATTTTTGGGTTGTCCAACTAACTAATAATTATTTCTTTTTCTTGCCTTTAAGTATTTCTAAACAAGGTTGGCTAATTCTCTCAAAGATTAGGTCCATCTTGACATCTTTATTTTAGGTCTAAACATAAGGTGAAGGGCCAACAAGACTTTGGTGTGTAAAGCTAGGAGACAAGCAGTCTTTCAACACCCTTCATTTATAGCCTCCATTATCATTTATCTTGTATAATGAATCAGATCATTTTCTTTCTCATTAGCTACCCTTCCCAATGGGTTGGTCTGCTTCAAATGGATTGCTAGCTGCAGATCAAGCATGCTCAAATATCTCATCAATTCCAGATAATTCCCCTAATTGAGAAACTTGTACTTTTATTGCATCCTCAAAAAGCAATTTCCTAATAACTTATTAAAATAATGCCATTTTCCAGCTTTTAAAGAAGTCCCACTTTTACATGGTGTCATGCTATAATTAATACAGCATCAGTGATTAAGCTGAATACCAATTTGAGGCATTTGCACAGCTTTAACTGAGTTCGGTCACTAATGGGGTATGGCACTTTGATTGTTCCTTGATACCTGAATGCTGCAGCAATACCTAGATTTTTGGATTACCTTGAAATGTTTTTAGACTTTTGCAACCATGGCAACAGTTGGTTCAAATGAATCCAAGAGCTTTAAAAACTAAGATTTCATTGTTGAATTTCTTTGCTTTTTTTTTTAACCCCTTGTTCACAAAACTTATGAGAAAATAGTTACAGCCAGGTTTTGTATAAATATGGTATTCACCATTCTATAGAAAAGGGAAAAATATAGGTATAATTGTTTTCCCACCAGATAGAGAATGGAAAACTGTTGTGTGGGTCCTCTAACTGGTGTTTAAAGGTTACATGATAATATAGCAGTAAAGTGGTAAAAAAAAACCCGGTGCAAAATTAGAACCCATCCAAATGTCTAAGCTTAGAACTCACCCATATCCACTTGGACACCAAAAACCTCAAATTCTATTGATGAAAAATTTAAAAATTTTCTTCTTTCTTCCTCATTCTCATTACCACTTCCCCAATCTAGGAATAACCTATTACCCTGGCTTTCTGACTCTCATTTGGCACTTTTTTGACCCATCCGTAGGTCTAGTTGATCTTGCTACTTGAAAACCTGTGATGGATCTCTATCACCTTCAGAATAAAGTCTAAATTTTTGACATGAATTCAAGCTTTTCTATTCTACAAACTGGCTCAGCCTAATTTTTTAAGTTTTTCTCTATTCACTTTTCTTCATGTACCCCAAATTCTAGATGTACTAGATTTCTGATATTCTCTGAAGAGAACCTGTTATTTCTTTTCTTTCTGACTTGTTTTTACTGTTCTCTGTCTAGGATACCCTTTATTTACCTGGTCTGTCTGATATCTCTCAAGATATTCCTCTTGTCTCAGTTCAAGTTTCTCTGATATCCCTGCCCCTTTCTCTACTTCCCAGCAAACTGCCAACTATATTAGTGTTACATCCATGTCAGATTTTATTTAATTAATTGTACATTTTAATTTTTTTGTGAACTCTTTGAAGGCCAGGAATTTGCCACATTTACCTCTTTATTCACAGCATTTAGCACAATGCTTGTCACATGACAAAATTCTGGTGTTTTTGAGATCAATTGAATTGTCACTAAAATTGATTTATAGCTACTGCTCATTGAAATAACTCAAGACAAAATAGTGAAAAAGTAAAAACTGTTTTCATTGTCTTCTTTTTATTTTAGACCCAACCCTTCTTATCAGTCTGGTTCCAGCACTGCTCTTTACTTTATCTTTACCACTCAGCATGTAGAGAATCCCTCACAATTGGACTTCCTTTAGGACAATCTCCACAGTATGCACAGAAGCAAATGCTAAAGGAGGGGAAAAGTCAAAAGGTTAGGAAAGCATAAAGAAAGCAAGTCTAGGTTGGTGTTCTGATGCTAGGATTGGATGAACACTCCTCAAGGGCCCCTACCATATTGTCCCCCTAACCACCCCTCCCTCCTTTCCTTCTCCCTAAGATCCTGGACAAACACTAACTTTCATCTCCTTACATATTGTTATACAACTCTCTCAGACTCTGTGGAGAGTTTTTCCATTCTCCTTTTGGAAAATCTCTCTCTCTCTCTCTCTCTCTCTCTCTCTCTCTCTCTCTCTCTTCAAGGTTTCTGATGCATCATAGAAAATAGGTTAAGTTAATACGATCACTTGAGAACAGTAGGTGGTCATGGCCCTTTACCAGTAATCTAATCTTCAATAAATCTGAAAATAGAAGAAATTAAACTCCAGGGCTACATTTTCTTCCCCCTTGAGAAGCTGTCTATATATGTAGCTGTTAAAGAATCTCAGTCATTTCACTGTGAAATCTCCAATACTATATTGTCTCATCCCAGGGGTCAGAAAGTTGTCCAGCAGAAGCAAAAACTTCATCTCAGACTCTTCTCTGTTTATCCATACTTTTAATGCCTGTTTGACAAACAAAGGCCAGAGAACAGCAGGCAAAGTGAATTCTGTTTCTGACTAGTGCAGGAGCAGAAGTAGTAGGGAAGCTTCACATGTGTCTTCCTATCTTCTGTCTCGTCTTTAGGCTTATTTAACTCTTAAGCCATCTCGTTCCATTCTTAATTTTATCTTTACTACTTATGGGTTCCATCATATTTATTTAAATATTTCTTAGTTAATTTTTGAGTTATTCATTTGTCAATCATTCATTTTAATAAAATATTATTGAATACCTACTGTATTAATCAGGGTAAGTGATGCTGATTATTGTAACAAAAATCTCAGCAGCTTAGCACAGTGGTTTGTTTCTTGCTCACCTAAAGTCCAATATGAATGTTCCTTCTGAGACTGCTCACTTTATGAGGGTAATTCAGAGGTTTGATCTTTTCCATCTTGTGGCACCACCATATTCAGGGGTATAAGAGTTCTGAGCCACATGGATATAGAAAGAACCTTTGAAAGATTGTGTGTATTATAGGCAAGTTTGGTAGTACTGTATATTATGTGCAGTCATGTTCTATTGGATAGAACTCAGTCACATGATTACATGCTCCAGGCTGAGAGTGAGTAGCTGTAAGAGGGGTATGGGAAATGTAGTTTAATTGTATATCTAGGGAGGGGAGAGGAGAACTGATGAATACAATACCAGATACTTTGTGAAATATTGGGAATTTAAAAAAAATGAATAAAATCTCATAGTTCAGGGGGCCAGGCACACATAAACAAAAAATTAAATATAAAATATTATTAACACTATTGAGTGTGTACTTTGTTCCATGTACTATACTAAGCCTTTAATATAGTGGCCCATAATTAACTGATTCCTTACAACAGCCCCATGAGGTAGATACTTTTATTATCCCAGTTTCATAGATAAGGAAACTGAGGCACGACAGTTTAAGAAACTTGCTCAAGGTCACACTACAAATAAGTGGTAGAGCCAGGATTCAAACCTATGTAATCTAGCTTTATAGTGTGAACATTTAATTGTATTATACTACAGTGATAAGAAGATGCACTGGATGTTAGGGGACTACAAGGAAGACCCAGATAGTTGTGGAATTAGGGAAAGGTTTTCTGCAGCAAATGATTCCTGAATGTAGGTATAATGGCTGTTTCAGGGCGGGAGGAATTCCAGCAGAGGAGACAGGATGGATAAAGGTAGAGCAGTGACAGATATATAGTTGTATTGCAGGATCTATAAATAGTTTCAAGTCAGTGGGTCAGGTTCCAGGCTGGGAGTTGGGAGAGACTAGGTGTGGAGGTAGATGGGACCAGGCCATAGAGAGCATTTATCCAGTACTAAAGAGGTTGAAACTTAACTTAAGTGATGGAAGCCTCTGAAAAGATTCATGAAAAGCATTTAAATAATCAAATTTGCATTTTACTTACATTCCACTGGTGGCTATGTGAAGATTAGATTGGAGTGGACCCAGCGCTGACTGAAAGATCAGTTAAGAGGCTTTTAAAGTTGTCCAGGAAAGCCAAATTTTATTTTTTTATTTTTTTAAATTTCTTTTTCTTTTTCTTTTTTTTTAGGCGAAGCAACCCGTGGTTGACCTCACAGATTGCAAGGACCTTGTCAGTTTACAATCTCTCATTTTTTATTTTTTATGCCTATAGCAACTGGTCTTCCTAGGTTGTCTCCCATCCAAGTTCTAACCAGACCAGACCCTGCTTAGCTTCCGAGATCAGATGGGATTGGGCTTGGGATAGCATGGTCATAGACACTTTTTGTATCTTTGATAAAATGTGACAGAGCTTTATATGAGGACATTGTATACACTAGGGGTTGACTGCACAGGTTCTGAAGCCAGACCACAGAAGGCCTAATCTTGGTGCCATTGATTACTATCCATTCACACACAACACGTGCCTCAGTTTCATCATCTGTAAAATGGAGATAACAGAACCTCTTTCACATGATTGCCATGAGGACAGATGTGTACTATGGTAAGTAATACTCAGCCATTTGCTATAATTTTATATTCTCTGTGTAATAAGAAAGAAAACAAAATATTTTAAAATTTGGCCTTCCTGGTCTACGGCCAGGGATTGTAAACTGACAAGGTCCTTGCAATCTGTGAGGTCAACCAAGGGTTGCCTTGCCTAAAAAAAAAAAGATATAAAAAGCTGGGGGGTTATGTGAATGAAGGGGATGAGGAGGGATTGGGAGGCAGTATTAGCAAGAAGTGAGCCAATCAGAGGGTACAGGGACCTCCTTTAAAGAGATGTCTAAAAAAAAGTGAATTTTTGTTTATAAAAACAACTACCCTTGCCCTATATAACTTGTATGATAAAATGAAAGTGTACGAAATTTATTTAGATACCACCTTTGCAGCAGAAATATCCCTTTAATCACTGTGTTGGTCAAGACATTTAATTGCGGTACTTTATTCTTCCATTTCAATGTAAGGAAAACATGATTTTGCCAATGACAATTATGTTCTCATTTTCCAATGGAGGCAGATGTCTGCACTTAATCTGAGAAATTACCTGCATTTCTATGTTGCAAATAGCCTTCATAGTAATTAATAACAAACTGTGTAAGTGCACCCTTTCACCGGTCTGACAAATTCAATCAAATCGGTGATATATAACCGCCCACAAACTGAGATGCCATATGCTCCATGTAGCATTCCATTTGGGACTGGACACTAACTAGTGAGGATTTATTAAGTCATCAATTACTGAGTCTACCATTTCTTTATTATTTATTCTTTAGCAGCCCTGAAGAATAGGGCTCAATTGCTTCTCCCATTTTGCAGGGAAGGCAGTGAGAGGCAAGGTAATTTGCCAAAAAGGTGGAAGAGTGAGATGGTGTCATGTCTGAGATTAGCTCCCTCAGTCCCAGGGGGTAATTTGGATTTCACTGCTTCTGTGAGTGGATACTGGCTACGTGTTCATCATACACTTTCATCTAAGGTTGCTGAAGCATTTCATGAACAGAAATCTTTTCCCTCCTGGTCTCTCTGGTCCTTACAGGATATATTACACCACTCAGCACCTATATTGCTCTTATATGTTTCTATTCTCTCCTTTAAATGTTCCTTTTGTGTAAAGTACTTAAATCCCTAAAAAAGTTGTGAGCTCTGTGGCAGCAGGAAATATGCTTTTCTATTTCTTTTGGTATCTTTATACAGTGTAATGCTAGGCGTGCGGGTCAACCCTCAATCAATAGTTATTGCTCTATGATCCTATATTATGATCCTTTGTAAATTAGGTGACCAAAACACAAGATTCCAATTTGCTTTACAAAATTAAATTGTGCTTTTTACCAAGAGGGATCTGTGTTTGGGCTACTTTTGAAATATAGCTAGATTTAGCAGAATTCAACTTTGACATCATTTTATGTGTACACATTTAGCAGGGGTAATGGAATAATCACCTTAGGGGATGATTTGCTCATGTAAAAAGAATTATAGAAATGTGTACTATGCTCCCTATGAATATTTGCTTAGGAAGCTGGAACTGTGTAAGGCACCATCATCCTTTGTCAAGTCTAATGTTAAATTTCTTATTTAATTAAATGTGTCTGGCCTATATGATTTCCAGTTTTGAAAGTTTGAGAGGAAAATGAGGGAAAGGATAAGGGAATTGAATTGCTTACCAATAAATGGTGGGAATGAATGACTGAAAAACACTAATCTTCAGTTTGAATTATTTTAAAGTCAATTAAAAAGTATAGGTTATGTAAGATGGCCTCTGTCCTTCCCTCCTTTGCTTTCATCTTTTCTTCTTTAAGCCTTAACAGTGTTCCATTTTGTTTGGTTTGGAGACTCCTAAGTATTGATTACATCAACCCAAGTCTGACAAATTGCATAGCCTCTGCAGGCAGGGCTGGTATGTGCCAGTTCTCAGTGATAGACATAACAGCTGGCATCCATTCTGAGTTGTCAGTCCCTCTACCACACTAGTTGTCAAAGATTTTGACTGTCATCCATCCCTTGCCATACACAATATGTACTGGCTACATATTTGGATTCTCTTCTATCACAGTGTTCTTGCTGAACCATTCTCTTCAGCTCTACTTTGGGTTTCCAAAATTGAAGATGAACAAGGTGTAGTGGACCTTTATTGTTTTCACCTGTCCAGCATGGATTGACCCTGTTTTGGTAACAATCCCAGATTTTGTTTGGGGCTCATCCCTTTCCATCTCAGTCCATGAGGTCCCAGTAGAACCGACTCCATCCCAGACACATGTTTCAGATTTGGCATGTTGATTCGGGATGATGTGATCCCATCATGTTTGTTAGATGCCTTGAATTAATTACTAGAACCATTGGACTAGAAGATCTTCACTTTCACTGGTTTTAGAATTGTAAAGATGGAAGGTCTATGGCTGCTGCAGCCATCGTGGTAACAAGTGGAGTCTGAGAACAGAGTGTGCACTGAGGCAGGAGAACCAGAAGATGGAGAGTGAGAGAAATGTGGTCTTTAAAACATTGGTTGAAACTGTTTATCCAGCTATTCCTGAAGTCAATCCTACTCCTAGAAGTTTTTTTTTTTCACCAAATAAATAGACTTCTTCTTCATCTTCGTCTCCTTCTCCGTCTCCATCTCCATCTCCGTCTCCGTCTCCGTCTCCATCTCCGTCTCCGTCTCCTTCTTCTTCTCCTCCTCCTCCTCCTTCTTTTTTAGAGCAGTGTTAGGTACACAGCAAACCTGAGTAGAAAGTGAAGAGAGTTCCCATGTATCCCCTGCCCCCACCACATGCACAACCTCTCCTACCATCATCTTTCATGTACTCAGAGTGGTACATTTGTTATAATGGACAAACCTACATTGGCACATCATTATCACCCCAAATTTATAGTTTACACTAGTGTTTATTCTTTGTATTATACAATCTATAGGTTTTGACAAATGTATAATGATATGAATCTGCCATTACAATATCATACAGAATTGTTTCACTGCTCCCCCCAAACTCCCTGTGCTCTACTTACTTATCTTTCCCCCTAACTCCTGGTAACCACTGATCTTTCTATTGTCTCTAGTTTTGCTTTTTCTAGAATGTCATATAGTTGAAATCGTACAGTAAGTAGCCTTTTCATATTGGCTTGTCTAAATTCATTTACTTAGTAGTATGCATTTAAGTTTCCTCCATGGCTTTTTGTGGCTTGATAGTTTATTTCTTTTTAGTTCTGAATAATATTCCATTGTCTAGATGTACCACAGTTTATCCATTCACCTACTGACAGATGTCTTGGTTGCTTCTAAATTTTGGCAATTATGAATAAAGCTACTATAAGCATTTTCGTAGGTTTTTGTGTGGACATAAGTTCCCTGAAAGCATTTATAGATATAAATTCTCCCTTTACTTTAACCATTTTGGATTAGGTTTCTTATTACAAGCAAGCAGAAGATCCTAATGATACACAGGCAGGATTATAAACTGTCTAGGATGTTCTTGCTGCCCTTTTCTGCCCCACCTCATTTCACGCACCCACTCTTATTTTTTTCCTCCTTCCCTTTATTAAGGCAAAAAAGAAGTGTAATCTATCCACACACATCATCTTTTGACTGAATTATTGCAACGGCCCTTAAAATTCATCTCTCTGTTATTGGTCTTGTCTTCCTTCCATTCTTTCCTCTACCATGTAACCAGAAGGATTGTTCATTTGTAAAATAGATCATATCACCCCTCTGCTTAATCTGTGCCCCTCTGGCCCATGGTGTACTACGGTTCTTGGGATAGAATCCAGTGATCCAACATAGCCTACAGGCCCTTAGATGAGTTAGTCCCCTTCTCTCATCACTTTTCTCTCATTCTTTGTGCTCTGTCAATTCCATGACAGTCGTGATACCTTTAAGTCTTTGCGTATATTGTTTTCTTTGCCCTGAAGACCATGCATGCCTGCCCTTCCCCGCTTTTCCTTTTCCTTCAATTCTTATTTAGATATTACTTTTTCCAAAGGCTTTCCCTGACTTTATTGTCTGAGTTAGGTCTCTACACTATATGTAGCCACATAATATGTTTACTTGGCACTCAGTATCACTGAATTGTGATATCCAAGCTTCTCTGGAATCAACTTTTGATGTGAGCCACTTCTTGGAACCAAGCCTCAAAACAAGTGCAAGGTAGGTAGGTTTGGGTGGGGGCTGGGTGGGAATCCTAGATCTACTACAGGGAAGTGTGGATAAAATCAAGTGGGCCCCAGAGTTAGGGGGAAAGTAGGTAAGGGAGAAGAGAAGAATATGAAACTCAGTGTGGAGGAATGGAGGAAGGCAGACTTAGTATTCTAAGTGCTTTTCTGTGTCTCTCTGTGAGATGCATTCATCCAGTGAGATGGACATGATTGTCTTCCCTTTTTGGAAGACATCGAGTGATGTAAGAAAATTAGCCAAGTCTAACAACTAGCAAGAGGCAGAGTTGATAGGATTGCCAGATTTAGGAAATAAAAATATAGGAAGTCTGGTTAAATTTGAATTTTAGATTAAAAAATGAATACTTTTCTTTAGTATAGTATGTCCCAATTATTCATTGTTTATCTGAAATTCAAATTTAACTGGTTGTCCAGTATTTCATTAAGGAACTCAAAAAGGTGGGGCACTTTTTACTTTTTACAGGATAAACTCCCTTAGTCTAATCAGTGGTTAAGAATATTGAACATGAGAAAGAAGTGGGCAGCCCAGTGGTGTCAAAGTGACCAAGGAACTGCAATTCTTATATTCTTAGCAGTAGTAATAGTATCCTGTCAAAAAAACCACAAAGTGATGTTTCCAGGAGGGTCACACATGTGACCTGAATCACAGTTCTGGGAATTTTAGGAAACAGCCTTAAATCCATTTGAGCAAATTGAGATGTCAATTAATTACAAATTGATTTCCCAAGGTAGTATTCCAAAATATGGAAACATTTTTTGAAAAGATGCCTTTAATTTATAAATGTATACCCTCCCATAAGTGGAAATAACACTGGATAGATGATGATATCTACTTTAGGAAAATTTTGCAGCTGTTAGGTATGATGATTACAAAATGTCTTTAAGAACATGAGGAAATGCTACACAGTAAGATACATAATTGTACATATGGGATGATCACAGCTGTTTGAAAGGAGAAAAAGGAAGAGAGAATGAAAATTAGACTTAAGAAATAGATTGGCAAGAAATACATCAAACATTGAAAGTGATTTTCAGTGGGTGGTAGGCCATCTTTTTCCTCCCTTCAACTTTTCTGTAGTTTTCAAAATTTCTGTTAATGACATATATTACTTTTATGGTGAAAATTAACAGTATTTTATTTTAAAAGGGAGAAAATAAATACTAGTGTTATTTGCTGTAAAATCTGTTTTTCCCAGTAAATATAAACTTTTAGCATTGTATTTGCATATAGTAGACACTCAACAAATAATATTGAACGAATGAATGAGGATAGGGAGTGTGTCGATATTCTTTACCATTGTATTTGCTACGTCCCATTAAAGAAAGTTCAGTGAATGAGGAATATTAGCTTTTGGTTGTTTTAGACAACTCTCCTAGTCTCTGAGACTCAGTTTCCTTATCTGTAAATCGAGGCTTAGCCTATCATCTCTGTGGTGGTCTCCAGAAGCTGAAAAATGTGAATATTTGATTATGCAAAGTTCAGAGTGTCAGGTAGCAGCCAGTTGTGATTTTATAGGTCAGGACACTTCTTACTTATAGATACCCCAAATTTAGGATCAAGCAAGCCTTTTCTGATGGACTATTTTATGAGAGTTCAGAACTTCCCAGTTGTACAGAGCTCACTCACAATTAAATCTATGCTTGCTTCATTTCAAAGATTTTATTTTACATTGCTCCAATGCTTTTTTATTGCTTTGTTTTGTAATGGTAGCATGTCTGGCCTATTTTAAGATTATTGGCAGTTGTCAGCTGCTCTAAAGCTGGCTGAACAGTTTGTCATGCCTGTACTGTATCAGAGAAATGGTATATTGAGATGACCAGTTTGTTCTACTGTTACAATTTTGTATTTGAACAGTCAAAGATGTCTTTTTACCAAGAAAAAGGAGAAAATCAGAACCTTTAAATTCAGGATTTTGTTTGCCCATTTGAGGCACATTTATAGGTAAAATGGAAATGTACTCAGCTGACCTGGTTACATTAAGGAGGATGTCTCTATGTTTAGTGATTTTTATGGTAGGTAAAGACTTTATTTTTAAGATTTTTGTTGCTGCTCTCTCCAAAATTTTTTTCTATTTGCTTATTGTAAAAGATGGTTAGAAGCTATTTACAAACCTTTGATCAGCAGCCCTTAAAATCTTTTCTTAGTTTTAATAATATGTAATATTCTTTTATCTTTTAAAAAAGCTACTTACTTTCCTTGGTAAAAATAATTTCAGTTATTATATGGATAGTTTCTAGTGTAAGGAAAATGAGAATGCTCTCAAACCTAAGTTAATTCTGCCTTCAACAGGAATCAACTGAAAATGCCATTGGTCCAAGGTTAAGTCAATTGTGGAAATGTCAGGAAGATTGAGTCACCAAAGCACCATGTAACTTCTTCCATATGCTTTTAGGGTTCACCCTCTAGCTTCTCTAAGAGATGTTAAAATAGAGTTTAAGACACAGTGATAAAGTAATAAATTCATGAAAAAATATATAAAATTATGAAAAAATAGTTTCTCTAACCCCGAATTTAAAACATCCACGCTTATAGCACACAATCATGAGGGCACATGAGAAACTAGCAATGGTTTGATTTTACAAAAGGGACACACTGTTTCTTGAGAGAACCTTGCTATCAACATCAGTTTGCTTCCTCCAATTAGTACCCAATTCTGTAATGTGGTTAGCTTTTCCCTTCACAAAAGCATATTGATTTTTTGGCAAACATTTCATTATTTCAGAAAAAAAGAAGAATATCAGATATTGAACTGGCGTAAACATTCATATGACTGGATACTTGGCTATTCTAGTCCTCACTTTCTGGCTATTGGGTTTTGACTGCAATTGTTAGAAACCGAATATAAAGGAAGAGGAGGCATCAGTATCTATTGCAGGAGCAGTTTCTTCCAGTCTCATTACTAGTAAATTGGGAAGAAAAATAAAAATGAAAGACCCCATTTATACTTTCTCTATAAGGATGTGGATGTTGAATTTAAATTCATCCATGGTGAAAAGGAATTTTCCACTCAAATGGCTAACCTTATAATCAGCTCTTTGTTCTGCATCTGTAGACATGCTTGATGCATAGGCTGAAGGGCAGAGTGATCTCAAGATCAACTGAAGCCTCATCCTCCCCTTTGATTGTTCTGTCTACATAACAGATGTATTGTCTAAGTTCATGTCTGATCATCTCATGCTCTGTAACTGCCCTTTGCCCAAAGCAACTCTTTGTGCGCCTGTAACCTATAGCAACTCCCGTGGTCTGTAACCACCTAAGGACACATCAACCAATCAGCCCATATCAACTATAACAGCGGCGATAAACTCTATAAAAACAAAATTGCCCCTGAGCTTGGGGCCCAGATCTTCAGAGCACTAGCTCTTCTGGGACTGCCGACGTAATAAACCTGAGTTTTCCAGCTCTCCAAGTGGTGCTTGGTTTCTCACTGGTCTGCTTTTCTGCAACAATGGGAGGAGGGGTAGTTAGCTTGAGAGGAGCTGGAAAGTGAGGTGGAAAGACGTTTTTCAGTTTAATGAGAGTGTTACCACTGGGGTGATGTGAAATCCAGTGTCGCCCCGGGGGCATCGGGGAAGAGGAGGAGGACGGTGGTGTTGGCTGTTGTCCTTCAGTTCTTTCCCGCTACCACAACAAAGAATTACAGGTCAGTGAGATTTAGAAAAAGTAAGATTTATTGAAAGTATATTTTAGAAGGAGATAGGCCACGCTAGGGAAGGCTGCAGCCCTGTGGAATTTGGGAGGTGAAGAGGTAAGATAGTACACCCCAAAGGGAGGGGTGGGTTTCCAGCCAGGGGTGCTATAACAATGCAGAATTGGGAAGGTCTGTTTATATTTGAGCCATGATGGGAGGTCCTAGATGATCCATATGTGAAGTCACCTTGACTGACAGTTGGCTGCTATATAATACTATGCCTACTGTGCATGTGCTTACCCAGAATTCAGTCTGTTATAATTGGATTCATGAACTTCCAGGCATAGTCATGATATTATAATGATGGTATAATGAGGCTGAAGTTATAGGCACTACTTTCTGTGCATGCATTTGTAGTTGGTTTAGCCAGCAGCTTTTATGGCCTTTGTGCTCTAGGATTTGAGATAATTTATAACCCTAAAAGGGAGGTATTTCTGGGACGTACTTAAGGGAGGTCTTCAGGGGAAGTTTCTATGGTTACAGAGCTATTATATTGCTCCTGTCACTCATGCCTGACTACCTAAAAAGAGGACTACAAAGCTCATAGGCTTTTATGGGAAAAATACAGAATGAGGAGTGACAAGAGATAGTGTGTTCCATAATACACCTGGAGGGAGGTTAGCAATTTACATACATATTCATAGTATTATTTGCTTTGTGACTTTGAGACATAATTCCTGTTCACAGCTTAGCTCTACATATCTCTGCTTTAGGATCAGGCAAGACTATGAGACATCGGAATTGCCCAATTGTACGTGGATCATGCACATTAAATATGGTCACAACCTATCTTTCCATTTTTGTCATCTTTCTCCTTGATCATCCCTATATTCTAAAGACATCATTCTACTTGAGAGTCTATAAACATGTCATGTGGTTTCATCCTTTTATGCTTTGCACATATGGTTTTGCATCCCACTGTCTTTACTTGCCCATCTCCAAGTCATGCTTGAAAGCTTGGTTGAAATGTCACTCTATGAAGTCTTTTCAGATACCTTCAGGAAGAAATAACTGTATTCAGTCTCAGTCCATAATCCCACTGCAATTTTAAAATTCTTTTTAGAGAGTACGTATTATATTGTAGCAAGATATTTGTGTCTGTTTTTTTCCACTAGACTATGAGCTCCTTGAGAACATATTAATATGTTAATCAATTCTTTCAGGAAAAGATCAAATAGATCTTGTGTACCATCTTCATGATTTTGCGTGTTCACAGTCATCGAAAGATGGGATTACTTTAGTGAACTATGCTTTAGATGGGAGTCTGGGAGTTTTTCTTTCTTGGTGTTCTTTCTTTTCCCTGCCCCCACTATAGTCAAGTCCTGCTTTGTCTTTTTCTCTCCCCTCCACACCCCTAGAGTTTCAATTCCATCTTCAAGGCTCAACCCTGACTTGGTGGAGGGTGATCACAACTGTGCTATAAGAAATAATTGTAGGTCCAATTGGTGTGGACTGGTGTTCCCTCACCTCCCCTATTTTCTTGGCACCAGAGAAATGGTTGAGATTTTCACCTGTCCAGTATAAAGGGCCCTTGGAGTCAGAATGTAAGTTGAGTTATAGAAAATAAAGTGCTATTTCTTGTGTACTTGCCAGCTTGTAAACATTTATTTATTTTTTAAATTATAAAGTAAACACATGTTCATTATGTACGTGTGTTTTTTACATATGTAAAAAAAAAATCAGTAATTCCACCATTATTTTATCAAGTTTTTGAGGTATAAAAAGTAAATAAATGGATATTTCCTTCCTCCATTCATGCCCTCAGTTCAAAACACCTGTTCATTACCATACAATTCAGAATTTCTTTTAACACAGTTAAATATATTAATTATTTAATTCATTAGTTTTTTCTGTAATTGAATAATTCTAAAATATTAATTGAATATCTGAGTATGGAACTTTATTGTGGGTATTATGAAGCTCTGTGTGTGTGTGTGTAAAAGTAGACTTGATTCTTACCCTTGAGAAATCAGTTCACCATATGTCAGAAAGATAAAAATATTTTATTATTTATTTTTTGAAAATATTTTAAAAAGAAATATGTAACTACATATAAATGGTTTTGGACAAAACAGATTGAATTATTCCTCAGGAATTGGTTAAAATTTTGGGTAAAAGAAATTGTCTTTTTTTTTCAGGCCCTCCAGTGACATTTAATACTTTACTTGTTATACCTTTGATGTTACTGCATTGAGTCACACACTCAGAAATCTAATCAACTCAAATACTATATGGCTTTATAAAGAAAATAGAAAAGCTCTTTTTTTTCGAGGCCAGCTATAGGAATCACCCCTTATCTTTTTGCTCCAATCTGCCTTCCAAGAATCACTGTGTGAGACCAGGCATGGAGAATGATTGGAAAAACAAGCCCCTGTGTGGTACTGACAGGAAGTGAGTATATACAGCAGCTTTCATCTTACAAAAATAAGTAACATTTTCTCATTCTTTCACCTTGGTTTAGGCTTGATTGAGCATGAAAGGGAAATTTTCTTCCTTTTTTTCAGAGTAGCATTTATGAACCTCTAAATGGAAGTCCTTCTATCTTCTTCTTTGCTCAAATGAGGGATCTCGCTTCCATATCCTCAAGGTGTACTACATGGACCATGGACTGTCTAGTGGGAGATGCAGATCCTATTTCTGGCATGCCCCCCGGCTTTTGTGTGACCTGATATAAATCACTTACACCTCTCCATTTCCCTGACGGCAAGACAGCTCCTGAAACATTCGCCACTGTTTCCAATGTCATAGCCAGTCTCTTGCTACAGGCTTGATAAGAGGAAGAAGTTGTGTCACTTGTCAGAGGAATCAGGCAGTCAGTTACTCATTTTTTTTTTCTGATGTGATTGAATCACCTCAGATAAACCCACCAGAGGCTCAGAAAGAGATGGTGTGATTTTTCACTTCACCCAACTAAAACAACAACAAAAAATGACCTCCCCCCCAAACGAAACAAAATAACCCATCTCAAAACCTATAAAACATCCCCAAAACTTTCAAGTAAGGTTTTGTTTCAGTTTTGGGAAGTTTTAAGACTTAGGTGTTTGGTCCTCCTGAGAATATATATATTTGAGATATATATATATATATATATATATATATATATATTTGAAATGAGAATTTTGGAAAGTTTGGGAATCACAAAACTTGAGGATTAGAAGAAATTTTGGAAGTAATTAACATCTGGCTGCTGATTAGAATCAACCAAGGAAGTTTAACAAAATAAGGATCCCCATGTCCCAAATAAAATATATTAATTGAAATAATTTAGGCGTCTGCATTTTAAGGAAACTCCTCAGAAAAGTCTGTTAATCAAATTAGACTTTGGAACCATGGATCATGTCTACTAAATTGGACACATATTTTCTTTCAATGTGTTTGAATACTTCTAGATTTGAAGTAAGTACTACTCATTGAGAGTAAGTTCTATTTTGGAGTTGTTTGGGAAATAGACTATTATTGCCTTCGATTAAGAACTAAAACTACTTCTACCTCAATTTCTACTACCACTGGTACGTGTTAATATTTACAGAGTACCTTCTGTATACCAGATACTCTTTTATAGAAGGACCAATCATCCCAGTTTGCATGGTACTGTCCCTGTTTTAGCACTGGAAGTCCTGTATATCTGATTATCCAGATATTTTTTATGCATTATCCCTTTTAATTTTCAAATTTGGGTCTGAGATAGATCCTGTTATTGCTCTCACTAAACATTCAAGGAAATCAAGGTACAAGTAAAATGAGCAGTTTGTTTAACATTACTTGGCATGTAAATTTAGAGCTGAGATTAGAACCAGACAGTCCAACTCAAAAGCCCTTTATCTTCATCATAATTCATTCACCAAGAGTCGTTCTTTCATCTCCATTTCTTGACAGTTTCATCATCTTTTGAGCAAATGGGCCCTTTCAAGCAGCCCTGCTTAGTGCTCTGTGATTAGACCTGTTTAATACGAACCTCTCTGTGTAACGAGATCTAAGCTGTACTATAGTGCTGTGGGAATTGATATAGGGGCTTCCCCTCAATTTTTATGAAACTGGTTGTAAAATAAGTATCATATGCAGTGGCCTTAAAGGCAAAGATAAGCCACAGAAGAATAAATCTGAGTCAAGGAGTTGAGGGCATGTATAGGAGGAGGCAGGAAGCCGTGTCACCTGGCTGCCATCTATAGGCTGTTGGCTTAGGGAGCATTTATGATGCGACTGTGTGTGTTTCAAGGTTGGTGATTTTATTTTATTTTACTACTACTACTACTATTACTACTACTACGACTACGACTACTACTACTACTACTACTACTACTACTACTATTCTTTGGCATCAGTTGGTAGTGCTTTCAGCTTGTCCTCTATTGCCTGATCATTATGGTATACCCCCAAAAATATACCCCAAAGAAATTTGAACACTGACTGAATATTTTGTGGTTAAGGAATTATGGTTATTTTTTTGAGGTATGATAGGGACACTGTGGTTTTGTTAAGAAATACAGGTGTCTCTTAGAAATACATACCAAAATACTTATAGATGAAAATTTGCTGTATGGATTTGCTTTAAAGTAATCTAGTGGAGGACAGGGGAAAATATGAGGTATGCAGATAAAACAAGATTGGCCACATATTGATAATTATTGAAGCAGGTGATGGCTACATGGGAGTTCATTTCCCTATTTTCTCTACTTTTTTTAATTTAAAATTTCCCAAAATAAAAAGTAAAAGACAAGTCCCCAAAGTAGGATCAGGGAGAAGTCTCACTGTATTTCAGGATGATCATATTGCATAATATCATCCAGTTCTTTTGGTTTGATGTTCCACTTGAAATGCCTTCTTTATTTAATTTGACCTGACTCATACTGAAGAGACTTTAGAAGGTACTACATTAAATATGACTTTATTTTAAAATATCTTTATCACATGGACATTTGTTCTGTATGCAGACAGGGCAAAGCCCTAGGGAAGGGGTCAGGGGCAGAATCACAGTTTCATCACTGGCTTCTGGGGTAGGACAGAGTTCAGCCAGGAATAAGTAGAAATGAGCCAAGTGGGAATGGAGTGGGATCTAAAACAAGAGAAGGGACCTTGCTTAGAACGTGCCTTGATTCAGCTCTCTGTCAACCTCAGGACTCCTTTAACAGGTTTCTCATCTCTATCTCTAGCTCATTTCATCTTGCTCAGTAATTTTTCCCCTTTCCCCTTTCCTTTCCTTCCAGACACCTTATTAGAGCTACTCTCTTTTGGCTGTTAGAGTTAAGAATCTGTCAGCATTTTCCATTAGATACCCCTCTTGGCTGACACTCTATTCTTAATTGGCATTGTTGTACTGGAGGGAAAAAGACAAAAAACTTTACTTAATTCTGGGGACCAGGCTAGGTTTTCAATCTTAACTCTGCATTTCTTGGATTAATGTGTTTAAGTTAGTCCTTTCATTTACTTGAATATCTTTTATTCCTAGATGACTTCTGTTATTTGCAGTGCTGTGTCTACTGACAACCAAAGGGAAGTAAGTTCCTTTGTCAGAAAGACTAGTTTCTTCACTTAAATTTAATCCTGATCTCAATAGTTTTCCAAATAGCTCTTATAAGAGAATAGTAAAACTGTGGACTATACAAGTTGGAAGCATCCTTAGAAGTTATCTTGTCTACTCTCCTCATTTTATGGATTTAAAAATGGCCCAAGATATTTGAATGAGTTTTTCAAGTCAGAATTCTATTTAGTATAGTACAGCCCTCTTACTTTCATTTAAAAACTGATTCAGCCATGATTAATTTTAAAATTTACTTCTTAAATAAGGATTTTCTAACTATTGGAGGAGAAAACACAATGCTAGATATTTATATATTTTATATATATATATGGAATATATATAAAAAGGATTTTCATAATGGGTTAATGTAGGTAATTAAAAATATAAATATCTTCAATATTTATTTTACTTTAAAATGTGTCAAATGTACCTCATTTGCCAAGTACTGGAATTTTCTGATACCCATAAAATATCATCTTTGATTCTACTTTCTTTAAAAGACTTGTAGTGAAGTGAAACTCAGAGACATTTGTTTAGTAATCTGACTACAGAGTTCTAAATTTTTAAGACTCTCCAACAGTTAATCAGTTTTGTAATTCATAGCTAATTTGATAGCAATATTTTTAGCAACTCACCTTTATTCTTTTTAAAGAATTCAAGCTGTTTCTATAGAAACAGTAAATCTCTCTCCTTACATACTCACATTCTCTCAGTTTCTTTAATATTTAATTAAATTATGGGGTTACAATTGCAAGTACCCAGGCAATGACAGGTTTAGAAACCAATATTACTGATGCTTAAAAATTTTGTTTTTGTTTATCATTATTTATGCCTACAGCACCTGGTCTTCCTAGGTGATCTCCCATCCAAGTACTAACCAGGCCTGACCTGTCTTAGCTTCCGAGATCAGACATCAGGCTTATTTAGGGTGGCATGGCCATAGACCAGGGACTGTGGCTCCACTGAGACATGAACCCAGGACCTTCTGCCTGTAAAGCAGATGTGCTAAACACTACACTATGGAACCACTTCCTCAATGTTGCTGACTCTTAATAAGCATAGCAACTAATTAAAGCAGAAATATATGAGTATTCCATGGAATTACCTACTAGCCAAGATAGTGGCATTAGTAGGTTTACAAAGGTAATGAAGAGTTTTGGGTTATCTGGCCAGATTGTTAAGTAGGAGCCATTTACGAGATGATTTTTTAATAGGATTTTTCCTGTTGATGGGTTTTGGGGCTTGTGGCCTAATCCAGGAGGCCCGGTTAGTTTCAGCTTCCTTGCCTCTTGGGATCCTTGCCATGTCCCACACGTAGGAGCACAGCTCTGATGGAAGGTTATGGAATTAGCTCACATTTCCTGCTCTATGAAATCCCCTTTTGTTTTTAAACATCTGTATATTTCTATTTCTATATTTGAAATTCAGTTATGCATTATTTTTTTTGATCATATATTATCCAGAATGTCTATCTTTTTTTGGAGGGGTGGTGGGGGGAGGGAACTCAACCATATCAACTTAATTCATTTGTCAGAAGCCCTTTAGAAGACCTTTCTATTCTAAGTAATTGGTTTAGTAAGGAAGAGCTCTGATTCTGCCAGTGAAATGTTTCATGGGATCTTTGTTTTCAAGAAAGCAGACATAGGTCTCCTAATGGGAGAGTCTCCTTTGCTTATATCCACACAATGTTGGGAATATCTTTGTTCTAGCTTGCTCCTCACCCCCACACATTACTCACAAGTTATCTTGGAAGAACTACAAGTTATCATTGCCTTTTGTCTCCCTGTAAGCCAAGTTTTAATTCTACTTCCTATTATTCCATCACTCTGTCTCTTGGACATTCTTCCTTTGATTTAGATCTGTCAAGCCCCTTTGTAAAAATGTAAACCTATTACATCTCCTTTATTCACCCTGGCACCAATGTCCTGACTTCAAATAAATGTCCTGAAGCTCTTTTGGCTGGCCTTTATGGAACACCACGTTTTTAAGTTATCTTCTATCTACTGTCCTCTTTTACTTTGTTTAAGATGTAAAATGAGGGCAAAGACTCACAGGGCTTAACTAATGGTCTGCAATTTCCTGCTGTCTCTATACATTTTTTATGACATTAATTCATTGCCACTTCTCCAACCTGTGGAATCTCTTTTGGATAGAAATAACTAGGAGTTAAAATGAAATTTAAAAGAAAAAATATCAATTTGATTCAGTAGTCTTGTCAGCATTCTTGTCGTTGCCTCTTTGGGACAGCATATACTATTGTAATGGTTTTAGCAACTGCTCTTTGTGTTAAAAACACCTGTCTTAATTACTCATCTCCTCTACCTAAAGGTTAGGGTTTTGATTTAGTTTTCTTTGTGTGGAAAAGAAGTGTTATCCACTTAAAGTACTTCAAGTAAAATTTCCCCTATACTGACTTCTCTATTTTTCCAACTTTCTCCAAACAGATCACAACAGTACAAGTGCTAAGAAAAACACCCAGTTTGAGTTTTATGTTCTCAGTATTATCATTTGATATTCCACTCTCTGAGTTTGTCAGAGTTGTTATGGTTACTGTATATCAGGTAGGTTGTTTAGATTGCAGGTAATGGGAACTGATTCTAATTCATTTAAGCACAATAGGATTTTATTGGAGATGCCTGGTGGCTCAGAAAATCAAGGGAAAGGCTTCAGAAAGTGGTTGGTAAGTTAATCAGCTATTGCTGATCAACGACGCTCCTGAACATTGTACAATAATGTTGTACAATGAACCATCTCAAAGCTCGGGCACTTAAAACAGTGAGTATTTATTCTCATTCTCACGAGTCTGCAGGTTGACTGTGGTTGGTGGTCCTGGACAGGCTTGGCTTGTATGGCAGGCTGAGTAATGGCACCCTCAAGATGTCCATGTCCTAATCCCTGAGAGCTATGATTGTTAATTTATGTGGCAAAAGAGGATTTGCAGATGGGATTAAGTTAAATTTCTTGAGATGGGTAGATTATCCTGGTGGGTTCCAAATGCAATCATGTGTCCTTATGAAGGGGAGACAGAGGGACGTTTGACACAGAGGCAGAAGGTAATGTGTGATGGCAACAGAAAGAGATTTGAAGATGCTATTCTTCTGGCTTTAAAGATGAAGGATGAGGCCCTGAGCCAAGAAATGCGGTTCTAGAAGCTGAAATGGCAAGAAAACAGATCGTGTTTTAGAGCACAACCCTCCTGAAACTGTGAATTTGGCACAGTGAAACTGATTTTGGGCCTCCAAAGTTGTAAGAGAATGTTTTTGTTGTTTTAAGCTACCAGCTTTGTGATAATGTGCTAGAGCAACCACAGGAAACTAATACAACTGGGTAGCACTGCTTTGGGTTGCAGGTTGGTTGGGCTTAGCTCCAGGCTCTGAGTTAAGTTCTGATATATTGCATGTGTGTCCTTCATCAGGCTAATGGCAAATCCCTGTAACATAATTATCAAGCCAAACCACACAAGCATATGTAAACCTCTTTGTATCATATAGGCTAATGTTCCTTTGACCAAAGCATGTTACATGACCAAGCCCAACAGTAGTGGGGCAGGGAGGTATGCTCAGCCCACAGTGGAAGGCAGGAGTGGGTGGAGTAAATAGTTACTGAACTATAATCCTGTTCACCACAGGCAGGGACCAAGTGAATCTGTTGGCTGAACCACAGCCAAGGTGGTCCATGCATAAGAGGAAGAGTCTGGTAGTAGTTACTAGATATGAGGCATGCTTCTGGCCTCTAGACACAGGGTACTGTCATTACCACTTAATAAACTTTAAACTGCCTTCTACTTTTTTTTTTTTTTTTAATGTCACTTGATCTAGAGTTAATGTCCAAGGTGCAGATACTTGATTGGCCAAGTTCAGGGAGAAAAATTGTCTAGCCTTTTCAACTCCTGTATTGGGGAGGGTACCTAGCCTACTGACAAGTCTCATGCAATGGCAGGACTCATTAGATTTAGGAAGGGGATTTAGATGCTGGGCAGCAAAAAGCAATAATAAAACTCTTCCAAGGAGCATTGTGATACAGTGGAAAGACAAAACTTAAATGTTCTGAAACTTAGTTTCCTCATCTCTAACATAGGGATGAAAATAACCATAAGGCTTTTTATGAAAGATAGAATTCAAATACTTGACACATTTGATGCTTATAAATGACAGCCTTTTTTTTCGGTTTTTTTTTTTTTTTTTAAGGAAGCAGCTCATTTTTTCTTTTCTGACTTAATTTTTCATGAAGAAATTTTCATTTCATTGCCCAGAAAGGAACAGTGTTTTATGGTTCTATGTGTGTTTGTCAGCCATATAAAGTTAGATTCTCTTATCTTTCACCATTCTCTGTCCATTACTTATTTCTCCAGGAGTGGTTTACCTTTTCACCTAGGTGGCAAGAGTTGGACACCCACTGTTCACGTTCTTCTAGGTGAAGTTCAGGTGGTGAGTATTACTCTTTTCCTGTGGTATGCCCTTCTGTATTCTCTTGGCCTGTACTTTGTACATTTGTGTTTTTCTTCCCTACCTGTATGTGTTAAGTTTGCCCTTGCAGTAACACTCAAAGTTGTAGAGGGTAGATAGTTTTATTCTGTAGGAAAAGCTCATGGGGCAGGTCCAGGCCAGTCTTGAATCTGGCACTATGAGCAATTAAGCTGATATTTCGATAACTGGTTGACTATATTTCTCAACTGATTCCAAATCTATATTATCTAGGTGTGTAATTGGCAACCTCATACTCTCCAATATTATTTTAAAGTGAGTCAGAGAAAAAAGCTTAGAGAGTTGTTATCCAGAACTATCAGCTCTAGTCCTATCTTATGGGGCTAGTTTATGCCCTATAAAATGGTTTATTTTTGTGTACATAATGGCTGAACTCCAATGTCAAAAATAACTTGAGAAGGCAAATGACAAATGGTTGAGCGATAACCACAGTGAAGAGTAACCTACAGTTTATAGTCATCTGAGTTGGCTCGGTTAAGCAGACCATAGAAGTAGCATATAACTGGGAGCCAGGACAGATCTATTGCTGCTCTACACCTGCTTGTTCAAGATTCTTTACTTTTAGACTATATGGGTGGCATGTTTTCTGGTAAATGCACAGGATGCTGAGCTGACCACATCATAGCTCTTGACACCTGGGTGTAATGGTGTTCACAGAAAGTAGTCCAGAGTGAGAAGTCATCATGGTCTTTTCAAAGCGATAATAGGTATTTCTTCCAGAAGAGCAGTAGTATGGATAGAAGTACCATCAATGAAAAGTAATTCTTTTCTTCACTTTCCGAATCCTGATCTAGCTCATACCACTTTTCAGGTCTGACCATCTTGGGTCTAAGTTTAAGATGCAGCTCCACTTTCCTATCTTATTGGACAGCATAAAAGGTGTCTTATATTTAAGTCTACTTCCTCTGTAACTCAGAGAAATTATAACTAAAAATAGTTGCTCAGTTGTATATAGTCATGTATACATAGCTTTAATTGGAACTGTCCCAAAGTGAATCCTATAGATAAAGGAAAGGTATGACCCAAGAAAAAAAGTCATCTAATGAAAGTAAATGAAACCTTCATACAAATGACAGAT